>NW_028317941.1:15258214-15578928 GCF_062004578.1 Staurois parvus | reverse complement strand
TTTACTTTCAGCACTGGACACCGTCTATCTGTCCAGAGCCAGCATCGGCTGCGTCAGTGTCCAGCACCAGCAGCATCCAGTGCTCAGCCTTCATCTCCATGTCTGTGTTTATTAATATACACCTCTCTATAGGGGATGGGCATTGTAGAAGTCTGTAGTAGGTAGATGGTGTCATTGTAGACATTCTCTGTGGCTGCTCACCTACCTGCACTGGAACATCATGAGGTTGTGCAGGTACCTGCTGAAAAACACCATCCCCAATCAGATCGAGTACTACTCCAAGTTCTCCCCCTCTCCTCTCTCCATCAAGCAGTTCCTGGATTTTGGTGAGTTGGTGTGTTCTGATGAGTGTTATTATGTCATTCTGCATCAGTTTATTGCAGTATGCTTGTGTCATGTTATGTGATGGAGGGAACATGGGCCTTCACTTCTCTTATGCTGGATTTATAGATATATCGAATATTGCAAGGTTGTACTGTATTGATTATAGACAAGATCAGAGTGGGATAAAAGGAATGAAGAAAAAGAAGGAATGACAGATCTAGTAGAGGAGGAGATGATCAGATAAATAAGAGAATATGAAGAAGACATTAAAACAGTACTAAACTCAGAAGAAAACATCTATTATATTGCAGCTTACCAATTAGATGTGATGGCTGCATTAGCTTTCTTCTTTTTAGGCTTTCTTTCCTTTACTTGGCGATCTGGCCAGCATGTCTGTTGTTTTTCAATGCAACAGGCTGTCCTGCAGATGTAGCAGTTAGACGGATGAGGCAAAGCATTTACCACTGACCAGGGTAATGGTCAGCTATTATTTATTTATGTAAAATCTCAGAATGAAGAAAACTTGTGTAACTGCTAATAAAGTGTCAGCTGGAGTTTGGCTTCAAGGGTGTAGTCTCCCTAGTACAGGAGGCGTATTACTAGCTAGATCACCAGGTAAAAATAGGGGGAAAAAATCCTATAGCGGGCCATAGATGGATCAAGTCTCAGCTGGTTCAGAAGAGACTGGCCAAGATTCAGTCCATCTATGGGCAAGCTGGTTGTAGCAAAGTCAACCAAATGCGATTGCTGCCAGCAGATATAGCCACTAACAGTAATTAATGTGTTCTGCCGGCCGGAAAGGCTCCCTGCTGCAGAAATATCAAATAGGGAATCAAGCAATTTTCTGTTCTACCCATTGTGAAAGGAAAGAAAATCGTATAATCTATGGGCTGTGTAAAAAAAAAAGAAAACAAAGGCAGCCACCACAACTAAGGTGTAATCAAGGAACCTCTGCTAATAATTAGTATATCCACAGCTCACTGTTCATTAGTGTCAAGGTCACTGTGAAGAATCCCCCCCCCACAGATAGGTGAAAAGATGATTGAAATCAGTGGTTAATTATCTGAGAGACAGAAATTTTTAACTGCCCAAGCAACCCTGAGCAACTTCTGGAGGAACCCTAGAATTTCACAGTATCCAGGTTGGGAAAGCTGGTCTAGAAGAAGTTAATATGAGTATAGGATAGTGCAGAGATCTAATAGAGTACTCCCCCAAGAGGGAAGGTAAATAGATAATAACGATCTAATACCCTTGTTTACATGTGCGTGGATCATAGGAAGTACCCTAGATAGTTTTAATGTACGTAATGAAAGTTCATTTTTAGTGTTGTTTAGTGGATTAGGGGCACAGAGTAGATTAGCACATTGCTTCAACGATAGTGAAATTTTACAGGCAAAATGTATTGCATTCCAAAGCTGGACAAGGCTGCATTAGATGCAAGGATCCATCAGGTACAAGGATACATCAGATTTAGGAATACACTAGATACAAAGCTCCATCAGATACAAGCCTGCAGTCATGTGCAAGCACATGGTTTTTCCTTGCCTGTGATTGGGTATTCTTTGCCAAGTGAAATTTCACCACATTCATCAATGCAACGTCCCTTGCAGAGTGAAAAGTCTATTTTCCTTTAGTAATTCATCCCCTATGATCCATCACTTACAAGGATATATCAGATGAAAGAATATATCCGCTATAGATACATATGATGCAAGTATTCAACGGATACAAGAATCCAGCAGAAACAAGGACCCATTAGATGCATGAACACATCAGATACAAGTATCCATCAAATACAAGAATCCAGCAGATACAAGAATCCAACAGATATAAGGATCCATGAGATACATGAATACAACAGATAAAATGATATTTCAGATACACAAATATGTCAGATACAAGGGTACATCTGATACATAGATCAATCGGATACTAAAATACATCAGTTGCAAAGACCCATCAGGTACTGTAGATGGATCCATCAGATACATAGACACATCAGAAATCAGGATAGATCAGATGCATAAATACATCAGATACTAGGATCCATCCGTTGCACAGACCCATTAGATACATGGTCCATCATATACAAAAATACATCAGATGCATAAATCTATCAGATACTAGGATCCATCAGTTGCACAGACCCATTAGATACATGGATCCATCATATACAAGAATACATCAGATACATAGATCTGTCATATACTAGGATCCATCAGTTGCACATACCCATTAGATACAGTGAACGAAATAAGTATTTGATCCCCTGCTGATTTTGAATGTTTGCCCACTCACAAAGAAATGATCAGTCTAAAAATTGAATGGTAGGTGTATTGTAACACTGAGAGACAGAATAGCAATACAAAATTCAAAAGAAATGCATGTCTAACAAATTATGCGCTGATTTGCATGTTCATGACGGAAATAAGTATTTGATCCCCTATCATTCAGCAGGATTTCTGGCTACCAGATGTCTTTCATACAGGTAACAAGCTGAGATTAGAAGCAGTCTCTTAAAGGGAGTGTTGCTAATCTCATTTTGTTACCTGTATAAAAGACACCTGTCCAGAGGAGCAATAAAACAATCAGATTCCAAACTCTCCACCATGGCAAAGACCAAAGAGCTGTCCAAGGATGTCAGGGACAAGATTGTAGACCTACACAAGGCTGGACTGGACTACCAAACTATCGCCAAGCAGCTAGGCTCCATCAGATACAAGGATACATTAGATACAAGGTTACATCAGATACATAGATCCATTAGATGCTAGAATCCATCAGTTGCCAAGGACCTGTCAAACACATGGATCCATCAAATACAAGGAAACATCAGATAAAAAGGTATATCATATACATAGATCCAACAGATACTAGGCTCTATCCATTGCAAGGATTCATAAGGTACAAAGATCAATTACAGGGGTGTAGAAATTTTTGAAAAAAACACTTGTCCAGGGACTAAATCGGTGTTTCAGTCTACTTTTCCCTCATGTCAATCTACTTTTCCTGATAAAAAAAACATAAAATTTAACCAAAACCATATTTAAATCTGCTTTAAGTAATGTCTGGGGCTTAATGGCGACTTAAACAATTAATATTTTTAACATTGTGCTGTTTATCTCCTCCTCCCCTCCCTGCCTCTCTCCAACACCGCACCCAGGGACTAGCAGGTAGGGGAGACCTTGGAGTGTAATGAGCACCAATTGGGTGCTCCTCAGGAAAGGGGAGTGTTGGGCTTATACTTTATCCATTTCGCTGCCAGAGCTGTTTTTGTGTTATTTGCAGACATTTAAAAAATAATTTAAGGCCTGAAGATTACACAAAACCCCCAAACATTATATATTTTCTGAGATCAGAGATCCTAGAGAATAAAATAGCAGTAGTTCCAATTTTGTATGTCACACGATATTATCACAAAGGTCTAGGAAATGCAAAATTTCAGTAAAAAATACGCTTGTTAATTTTAGGGCACACGAAACAATAAATTATCCATTTTTTTTGTAAAATATAAAGGATGAGGTTGCATCGAGTAAATAGATATCCAACATGTCAAACCTTAAATTTGCTTGCGCTGGTGAAATGGCAACAAATGTTAGTACCCTATATTTTCTGTAGGTGGCAATTTTAAAGCCCCTTATAGGTCATCAGTATAGTGTTATGGAGAAGGCCTGGTGCTAGAATTTATGTTCTCATTCTGGCGTGCGCAGTGATATGTAACGTGTATTGCAGTCAATGTTTTTAAGTGTAGACTCCCTAGTGTGTGCTTTTACATTTGTGCATGCATACATATGTGGGGGTGGGGGGGCCTTGAAAAATTTGGGGGGGTTAAATGCTTGGGTGTAACTTCCATTTAAAAAAAAAAAAAAAATGTTTTTACTTAAAATCCCCTATGTGATGATTTTTTAGTGACAGGTTCTCTTTTTTGAGACATCTAGGGTCTAAAAGACCCTGGATGTCTCCCCTGTGCTCCACTGAATGTAATGCAGTGCACATCGCACCACATTACATTCTTTCCCAGCCTCAATGACCGAGAATGTGTCAAATAAGGACCCGGAAGTGACATCACATTACTTCTGGGTCAGGAGAAGAAGGGGAGGGGAGCGAATGTGTCCACTCTCCTCCCTCCCTTATGCTACATCCAGCACACACTGAGCCAGTCCCGAGCCCGCAGATGGGCAAGCGGAGCCCGGGACATATAGCGGGCAGGGGGGAGAGGCTGACACTGTGGGCTGTGTGGAAGTAATCGGGCAGCCCCACTGCTTCCACCTAACAGATGAGCCCTGATGCTTGCCAAAAAAAAAAATTTACCTGCCCAGCACCCGGAACTACATGTCCTGGTCGTCGGACGATGGGAATTGTACATCCCTGCCCTAGATACATGGATCCGCCAGACACAAGGGTACATCAGATACATAGATTCATCAGATACATAGATTCATCAGATACAAGGATCCGTCAGATACATGGAGCCATCAGATACAAGGATACATCAGATATAAAAGTATATCAGATACATAGATCCCTTACATGCATGGCTCCGTCAGACACGTCTTCATCAGCTACAAGGATACATCAGATACATAGATCCATCAGATACTAGGCTCTATCCAATGCAAGGATCCATCAGGCACCAAGATTCATTAGACACATGGATACATCAGATACAAGGGTACATCAGATTATTATTATTATACAGGATTTATATAGCGCCAACAGTTTTCTCAGCGCTTTACATTATGGTGGGAGACAGTAAACGAGACAGTACAGTAACAATACGATTCAGTACACGAGGGGTTCGAGGGCCCTGCTCCTTGAGGCTTACAATCTAGGAGGGAGGGGATAGTGGTACAGGAGGAAATAGCTGTGGGGGATGGAGTGGTAGGAAGAGTGGAGGAGTTCGGTAATTAGCTGAGGGTGGGGTAAGCTTCCCTGAAGAGATAGGTTTTCAGAGTGTGCCTAAAGGTGAGCAGAGTAGGTTATAGTCTGATGGATTGGGGTAGGGAGTTCCAGAGCATGGGGGAAGCCCTGGAGAAGTCCTGGAGACGAGCATGGGAGGAGGAGACCAGGGAGCTAGAGAGTAGGAGGTCTTGTGAGGAGCGGAGAGTACGTTTTACGTGGTATTTGGAGACAGGATCAGTGATGTATTTTGGGGCAGTATTATGAACAGCTTTATGCATCAGTGTTAGCGTTTTGAATTTTATCTGTTGGGCAATCGGAAGCCAGTGAAGGGATTGGCAGAGGGGTGTGGAAGATACGGAGTGGTTAATAAGGTGGATGAGTCTGGCCTCAGCATTCAAGATAGACTGAAGTGGGGATAGCCTGCGGTGAGGTAAGCCGATGAGGAGGGAGTTACAGTAGTCGAGGTGTGATAGGATAAGGGAGTGAATACATAGATATATCAGATAATAGGATCCATCAGTTGCAATGATCCATCCGGTAAAAAGATCCATCAGATACAAAGGTCCTTCAGATACGTGGAGCCATCAGATACAAGGATACAGTTGCAAGAAAAAGTATGTGAACCCCTTGGGATTACGTGGAGTTTTGCATGAATTGGGCATAAAATGTGCTCTGAACGTCATCTAAGTCACAACAATAGAAGAACACAGTCTGCTGAACATAATACTACACAAACATTAGATGTTGCCATGGTTTAATTGCACATAACATGTAAACATTCACAGTGCAGGGAGGAAAAAGTATGTGAAGCCCTAGCTTAATGACTTCTCCCAGAGCTAATTGGAGCCAGGAGTCAGCCAACCTTGACTCCAATCAGTGTGATGATATTGGATGTGTTGCTGACAGCTGTCCTGCCCTTAAAAAACACACACCTGTTTTGGGTTTACTGGTTTCAAGAAGCACTGTCTGATGTGAACCATGCCTCGCAGAAAAGAGCTCTCAGAAGACCTACAATCAAGAATTGTTGACTTGCATGAAGCTGGAAAGGGTTACAAAAGTATCTCCAAAAGCCTTGATGTTCATGTGTCCACGGTAAGACAGACTGTCTACAAATGGAGAAAGTTTAGCACTGTTGCTACTCTCCCTAGGCGTGGTCGTCCTGTAAAAATGACTGCAAGAGCACAGCGCAGAATGCTGCATGAGGTAAAGAAGAATCCCAGAGTGTCAGCTAAAGACCTACAGAAATCTCTGGCACATGCTAACATTTTTGTTGACACATCTACAATAAGGAAAACATTAAACAAGAATGGAGTACATGAGAGGACACCACGGAGGAAGCCATTGCTGTCCAAAAAGAATATTGCAGCATGCTTGAAGTTTGCAAAAGAGCACCTGGATGTTCCACAGCACTACTGGCAAAATATACTGTGGACAGATGAAACCAAGATTGAGTTGTTTGGGAAGAACACACAACACGATGTGTGGAGAAAAAAAGGCACAGCACACCAACATCAAAACCTCATCCCCACTGTGAAACATGGCGGAGGGAGCATCATGGTTTGGGGCTGCTTTGGTGCCTCAGGGCCTGGACGGATTGTTGTCATTGATGGGAAAATGAATTCCAGAGTTTATCAAGACATTTTGCAGGAAAACATACGACCATCTGTCCGCCAACTGAAGCTCCGCAGAGGATGGATGATGCAACAGGACAATGACCCAAAGCATACAAGTAATTCAACAAAACAATGGCTGCAACAGCACAGAATACGCCTTCTGGAGTGGCCCAGTCAGAGTCCTGACCTCAACCCGATTGAAATGCTGTGGCATGACCTTAAGAGAGCGATTCACACCAGACATCCCAAGAATATTGCTACACTGAAACAGTTTTGTGAGGAGGAGTGGTCCAAAATTACTCCAGATCGTTGTGCAGGTCTGATCTGCAACTACAGGAAACGTTTGGTTGAGGTTATTGCTGCCAAAGGAGGGTCAACCAGTTATTAAGTCCAAAGGTTCACATACTTTTTCCTCCCTGCACTGTGAATGTTTATTTGTTAAGTGCAATTAAACCATGGCAACATCTAATGTTTGTGTAGTATTATGTTCAGCAGACTGTGTTCTCCTATTGTTGTGACTTAGATGACGTTCAGAGCACATTTTATGCCCAATTCATGCAAAACTCCACGTAATCCCAAGGGGTTCACATACTTTTTCTTGCAACTGTACATCAGATATGTGCATACATCATATACAAGGATACATCTGATATAGTTTTATTTTTTAGTACTTGTGCTGTTGATTAGAATGGTTTTCATTCTTTTGCATATGAGATTTTCCCCACTAACATTTATCATGTCGGGTAGCGTTGCACGTTACCTGTGAGTTTTGATGTGCCCATTGACAATGTGGTACTATAAAGAACTGTAGTTATTGTGCAGTACCCATCACAACTTTTCAGATTTGTTTTATCAGCTCACTAAAATGAATGATTTCTGATTGGTTGCAGTGAGTTACTGTACTTCACATTGCAGTTCTTTTGTACTGACTTTTTGAAAATGTGTTGTTTATGATTGCAACAGATAACCGTGGAACATCAAACTTAAAGGAAAGGTTGGTAGTTTCTTCTGTTTGTTGGCATAGTGAGTAAAGAAATGAACCAGCACTAGGTTTCTACCTGTCGTTCTGATTTATTCTATGTCCATGTTAAAGGAACAACAGGTCTTTTAAAAATAATTTTTTGCCTCATAATGACCAGTGAGATCCAATGCTTTGAGTAGATCCTCTGGCTTAAGACAGTAGACTGTTGTGAGTTTAGGGCTTGGGCCTCATTCACACAGTGTTTTAGTGCCAGCTAGGGATGCACCGATACACTTTTTTATCAGCAAGTACAAGTGTCGATACTTTCGGTCAAGTAACCGCCAAAACAGATTACCGATACTTTGTGCTGCGATTTGCATCTATACAAAATGTATGGATGCAAATTGCACCGCAAAAAATAGCATGTTATTTGAACCAGAATGCGGATCCTTTCCAAATCACATGATGTTTCCCCACTGCTTCTGTGCAAACCCAGGTTATCATAGCCTGAGTTCACACAGGAGCGGTGCAGGGAGGTTTTTCGTAGTGTGGAGTGGGAGAGTGGGCGTGTGGGGATGTATACTATGGTGGCAGATGGTCCATGTTCTCAGTGGTAGGAGAGGAGAGAAAGCACAGGAATTTCAAATCTCCAGACCTGTGAAGCAGCGTTTCTCTTCTCCTTGCAGGGATGACAGTTCGGGCCAGAGGCTTTTGATTGGTCAGCACTGTCACATGGGCGGTGCTGACCAATCAGATGCTATCTAGCCCGTACAAAGTACAAAGCAGTACACAGCAATGACAGACTGACAGAGGATACAGCTGTCTGCAGGGGTTCAGATATAATTGCACACGGAGGGATTTACCCGTGGTTAGTTAGAGATGATTGCTCCTGGGTGCAGACAGTTTGGTCCAGGAAGATCATCTGTAACTAACCACAGGTAATCACTCCATGTGCGATTACATCAGAAAGCCTGCAGACAGCTGCGGCTGATGTCAACCTGTCATTGTTTTCTAGATGATTAGAGGTCACAACTATTTGTGTCCACCTGTAAACACAAGCTGCAGAAATTCGCTGCATTCTTGAGCAGTTGACACTAAAATAGCGTGTGAATGAGGCCTTGGTATTAGGAGGGGGCAGAGTTTAGTGTTGACTTGGAAAGAAGTCAAGGTTCTATGTACAGCCTGGAGCTGGAGTTTAAGGGACCCCAGTAGAGTACAAACATTTGTTGGAAGCTAACAAAGGTCCTTGCAGGCACCACAGGTTGTCTGAACTTCAGCTGTGTTACTTTGGACACATTTATACTCCATGACAGGTTCACTTTAAAGGAGCTTTCCACATGTGCCCATGAGGTGGAAAATACCTCCACTCAGTGGGGTTGATTTACTAAAGGCAAATAGGCTGTTCACTTGGCTAGGGAACTTGTTCTTAGCAAGTGAATTTTCCCCAAAGCTTAGTGAATGTGGTGAAATTTCACTTTGCAAAGAACAAAATAAAATCATGTACAAGGAAAATAAAAAAACAACATTCTATACTTGCACAATTGAATGATGGAAGTCAGCAGAGCTTCGCCTCATTCACTAAGCCCTGGGAAAAACTCCTTTGCAAAGTGCAACTTCTCCTCCAAAGTGAGCACTCTATTTCCTTTTAAATCAACCAAATGTGACCACTACAATGCACCACTTCCAGCAGTTCAAAATCAAAACGGAAAATAACCGGTTCTCCAGCCTAAAATAAACTAATTCTGTTGACATACCATTTGTGGAAAGTGGTTGGAGTTAGCCTGAACAAGGATTGTTTCTTAAAGCAGAAAATATCAAAAGAGTAATGTTACCCAACCACATTGAGCAAATGGCTCATTTTCGCTTGGAAACAGATCTTGTTTTAGGAAGGAGCAACATGTTGGTGTTTCAGTACCATGGAGATGCAGTTGAATGTATTAGGGCTCGTTTACACATAGTGTGGTCTGCACTGGATAAATGCCAATTACTGCTGGAGCACATAGAAAACAATTGTGTTTTATGTGCCCCATTCACACGGTAAAGCACACAGGAGCTGTGGTGAGCTGCAGTTATGTGCAAGCATGCAGCATTTTACCAAAGGCACTGAGAGGCACCACGTGTCACCCCAGAGCAGCACACTGCCCTGCGAAGACATGAATCAAGTGTCACTTTTCAAATTAAAAAAAAAAGGGAACAGTTTGATGATGGAAACATGCTTTATACTGCCCCCTCACCGTGGCTCACTGTAAATGGAGCAGTTAACATTCAAGACCGCTTCACACAGGCAGTTCCTGTGCGATTCACATTTCTGTGTGTTCTGTGTGGTGCAATTTCAGCCCATTAACCACTTTAGGTCCGGGAGGTGTTACACCCTTCTTGACCAGGGCATTTTTTTTCCTGTTCAGCACTGTGCTACTTTAACTTGCAGTTTGCTTGCTTAGGCAACATTACAAAAAATGAAATTTGTAGAATTTTTTTTCACCCAAATAGAGCTTTCTTTTGGTGCTATTTGATTATATAAACAAAAAAGACCAAACATTTAAACAAATATATATATTTTCTACTTTCTGTTATAAAGCATATCCAATAAAAAATAAAGTAAATCGAATTTCTTTATAAATCTAGGCCAAAATAATGACAATAGTGACACTAAGTGATCACTGCTACTAATGACACTAATGACTGGGAAGGAGTTAAAGCAGAGCTCCACTCACCCTGTCAAAAAATAAAAGTCAGCAGCTACAAAAACTGTAGCTGCTGACTTTTAAAAAACAGCCACTTACCTGTCCCTCGGTCCTGTGGTGCCCCCCCCGCAGCTCGTTTCACCGGTTGTCCTGTATTCCAGGAGGCCGGCATCTTCAGTGTGGGCACCTGGCTGTGATAGCTTGTGGTACCCACTGCGCATGCATGAGTAGCGCTGAGCTTCATGAATGGTCCTGTAGTCTTCTGGGACCTGTCTCGTGCCCCAAAAGACTACAGGGAGGGAGGACATCTTCCACTTCCGGTCGCATCGGACAATCGGATCGGAAGTGGGAGTGGGTACCTGTCAAATTAGGGTACCCGCTCCCCCCCCGCCCCCCAAAGGTGCCAATCCTTAATGGAGAGTGGGGGAGCAGTCCTTAAAGCGGAACTTCCCCTTTTGGGTGGAGCTCCGCTTTAACATCTGGGTGCAATCAAGGGGTTAAAGTGGTTGTAAAGGCTCAAGGTTTTTTACCTACATGCATTTTATTCAGCTAAAAAGTATAAACTTCATATGACACATCAAAATCTGTACACTGTGGTTGAGTGCTGGTTCACGCTAGTGCAACTGATATGATACTGATATGACTTGAGTCGCATATAATCTCATGGCAAGGGAAATCACAGTATATTCATTGCTGTCTGTTCAGATCAATGCTATTCAGCACAGTGTAATTTTGGAAAATGTTCCTGTGCTAGTTTGGTGCGGTTTACAGTGCGATTTGGCTCCATAAAATATGCAAAAACACAGCCGGGTTGTATCAAAGTTGCACTACATAATTGCACTGAAGATTGCAGCAAAATCACCTTGCAGTAGCATGAACCTAGCCTAAATGGGACTTCAGGCAAAGAAAAAAATTTATTTTCAACTTTAGATACAGTAAGGAGCAGTTAGTACCCCTTTCAGGGTTTTATTGCTGTCAGTATAGACAATGGGGAGATTCACCCTTTATATTTGCCTTGGTGGTTATTTGAAAGAAGAAAGTGCTGGAAAATCCAATACGTTATTTTCATTTGAACAAAAGGGGTGCCATCAACATAGAACAGCCTTTTTCAACCTTTTCAACACAGAGGAACCCTTGAGTTAACCTTTCCGGTCTCAAGGAACCCCTGATAAAAATGACTATTTCTACAACTCATGCTACGTTAGTGTGAAGGTCAGTGGGAAGAATGCTCCTTACATTGGTGATCATTGGGAAGACTTACCCCCTTATAGATAGCTAAAAAGATTAGTGGTGTCAGTGGAAACCTATCTGAGAGGCAGGATTGCTTGTTGTTCAAGGAACCCCTAGCAACCTCTGGAGGAACCGTAGGATTCCATGGAACCCTGGTTGAGAAACCCTGGCATAGAAGGTAAAAAAAACCTTCAGCATTTACAACCACTTTAATAGGGATAAATAAAAGATTAATGCACAAAACAAAGATCCGCACAGCTCAAGGCCAACAACACCAAGCTGTTATTTCAGGTTGTGAGGCTGCTAAAAGGATATACAGCATGTGTGTTGGTTTATTATATCACTCAGTAATTCCCTTGGCAAAGTGTCAACTACTCCTACCTAATTTGCTATTTATAAAACCTGATAATGGGGTCATTCTTGCTAAATGGATTCCACATAACGTTAGTAAATAAATAACCGTGGAGTCCAGCTAAAAGAAATTGACATCTTTGTTGTGGCCTTGGGTGGGGAAGAGGACAGACACACAGGGGTTGATTTACTAAAGGCAAATAGATTGGTCAATTTGCAAGGGAATTTTCACCAGAGCTAGTGGTGAAATGTCACTTTTCAAGGAATACCCAATCACATGCAAGGAAAAAATAAACAAAAAAAACAGCGTTTTTGCTTGCACATGATTGGATGATGGAATTCAGCAGAGCTTCAACGCTTTTGCTAAGCTCTGGGGAAAAATATCTTGCAAAGTGCAACTTCCGTATTTGCCTTTAGTAAATCAACCCCACAGACTCCTGCGGGAGATGTAGTTTGAGGATCTGAGAGATCTATAAAGTGTGCGGGATTTACTCACTGTATATTACCCAGAAGAGAAGAGTTGCCATGAGACCAACACATATCAAATGGAGAGAGCATGAGCTTTTTTTTTCTTTTTGTAGAAAGGTCAACAGAGTTCTATATGGTATTAAGTTCTTGGGATTTACTTATTAGCCTAAAGCTGCTACACCTGCATTGCTAATTCATGGAACCTGCTTACTTGTTGGCACCTATTGTACTTTGTGAACCAGTTTCTGGTTAGTTTAGACTGATTCAGTATAATTTAGCCCATGCCCATGCCAAAAAAACATCTTTTTGCAACCCATACTTAGACTTAATAATATATTGTTTTTTCATTCTTTGGCCAATTACCATTTCAAGTTCATGATCAACTACAGTGCCCTTGATTTCCTTTCTGCCAGAACAAGCTTTACTAACCTTTGAGCTATTTAACAGAAGCTGGTGCCTGAGTAATTTGTAGCATAAATCAATCTTGTGTAAGTCCCTTCCCACAGCCTTAAGTCCCTTCCCACAGCCTTTTACACATGACCGATTTCATGAAAATAATTCATCTGTTTATTTCATCACAAGGGTTTGGAACCTGGTGATCTTTCACCTTGAAGGATTAGAAATAACCTCTGATGGTATACTGGTGTAACCTATTATAGGGCTGGGCTTGGCATGTCTTTGGTTGGGATCCAAACAATGATGTACGTAAGCAATGGATAAAATAACATATACGGGTCCTCTAGCTGACCTTCAGGGTTCACAAAGAACTTTCTATATGTTATTTCCTTTTCTACAGCTTGTTGCTAATATCAGCTGAACAGGGATGCATTATTTTATTATAAAGACATTGCAACTTTTTGGAAATAACTCTTCAGTGGGACTTTATCATGAGATCTGATGTGTGATATAAACAGTTTAATCCTGATTTCGCGTCATTCTGTGTCTAAAGCCCCGTACACTGAATAATGGATGAATGATCGTCCACTTTTTTTTTATGCTAGTCTCATATCGAAAGTGAAGAGGTCACTAAAGTTACAAAAATTCTTGTACGACAGAATAAAAATTCGGAAGTGATTTGGATGAAAACTGTACTGATTAAAAGAAAATAGTACAATCTGGTATTGTACAAGAAAAATTTCATGGTTGTCCCTTCAAAAAATTTCGGATGAAAGCTGTTTACTAAGGATCAGATTATACTACGATCACTTCGAAAGCAGTATTTTTGATATGATTTTCTGATCGTGTGTACTAGGCTCACGGGTCACATATCAGATTAAGGAAAGCGCAGTCAAATCTGTGCAGAGTGGTGACTGATTTTTGTGTTTCCCAGTGTAGTAGTATGAATATGAATATGGTACACTTTATAAGTGTTTGCTGTGGGTCAGTTGACATTAAATGTAGTGCAGGCTTCTGCTGATAATGAGCTGGTAATGCACGGAAATAGAATGTACAATGTCCAAGTGTGTTTACAGCGAATTAACCACTGGAGCGTGTACTACACCAAGGGTCATGCTAGAAATTATTTATCTCAAAATTGACCTGCGGGAAAGATGCACTAATCACCCAAAGGTAAAGCCTGGAGCATTGGGAAATACATCGCATTTACCAGCCTGCTACTGTTACTCTGCTGTAGGTGATCCAGTTTTACCAAAAGTACTCAATTAGAATATATTTAAAGTTCAATCTTGTGTAAAGCTTTTTTTTAGGGCATTAGCTAGATACCAGTAAGGTACCTCTAATTATGTGTATCCTGCTAGGACATAGTCATAATAAGCAGGGCCATTCTAACCCTCTTGTCTTGTGTTGTATTGTAAATGCACCATCTCCCTTTATTTCATAAAGCACTATTGGTACTATATAAATCCTGTCTATTACTATAATAATTAGCTGACCTGGACCAGTCTAGCAGGGTATACACTATTCTTTATTGCTGTATTTATTAACTAGGGCGTTGGGAGTTAATTGGCATTTGCTGCCTGGTACGTGCCTGTGATGTTGCCATTAGCACATCACATTAAGAAGAAATTTATATTAGAACTCTAGCCAAACCTTTCTTTTCTAGGGTTGGATATAATAGGGAAGGGTTAGAACCTCTTTCGCTTTTTATTGCTGCCTGTGACTCCACTGGAGAGATCCACCCTCACTATTTTCATGATAACCATTGTCAGCGGGACAGAAAGTGGAGGGAAATCCAAAATGTTTACAGTTGTCTCTGGAACCAGAGTGATGGTGATACCTGTTTTGGCAACAGCTGTCAAGAAAAAAATTTTTTTTATATTCAAAAGTGGGATTTGCCCTCACATTATGGGAATTTCCTCTTACTTCCTGCAACATTTCTGAATTTGTTTTGGTCACCATTGTCACTGAGACCTGAGACAGAAAATAAGGGTAAATTTAAAATGTTAAAGTTGTCCCCAGAATAGGAGATGTAGGGAAAACTTTCAATGGGGGTACCTACCTATTCTGGTGACAACATTTTAAGAAGGGAATTATCCTCCCTTTTTAGAGTTTCCTTCCAATTTTCTGTTGTATCACTGGGCAGGAAATTAAGGTAAATTTTCCAAATGAAACAGCAAAAATAACTGACTAACCTTTCCATACTGTATACAAAACCAAAAAAACTGTGGGCTTTACATAAACTTCAATTATTAATTTTCTTTTGGGTAGCCTCAGGATATAACATGGAGTAAGATTGTCAGCTAGCTGAATGATGGTGGACACCTCCTACTGTTCTAGCCTGACGGTGAAGTGGTGACCTTTTCCAGTTAATCAACTGTCAGTTTATCCTGCTGTGATTATTTTCTTGGCAAATACTGGTATAGAATTTGTAGACTGTCTCAAAATTACTGTACTCACCGAGACTTAAGGTTCTACTTCAGCAAAAGTGACCATAATTCTTGCATAATGTCTTTCTTTATGAAGCAACCTTTCTGGTGAAGCAGAAGAGAAAGTAAGAACTAGATGTGTCATAGTGCAGGAACAAAGTAAAATGTTCATGATGTAACCTAGCAGTGCACTATTTAGTTTCTATTTACTCTGACATTTTGGATCTTGTGACTGTCTTGAAATATACTGTGTATCAGTTTTAGTACAAAGGTGCTGTGTATTTTTTTGTTGGAGCACCAAATTGTACATGATGACACCAAGAGACCACACACAGCTCAGAGTGTCAGGAAGAAGAGGGATGTATCGAAGCCTGCTGGAGTTTGGGGTAATATAAGTAATGTAGTCTCTTCCCCTACCCTCTAGAGTTAAAGTGGAGTTCAATGCTAGAACTAAGCTTAAAACGGCTCCCACCCATCTTCTATCTCATATACTAACTACCCTGTAGAAGGAAGATGCTTATACTTACCTATTCTCAGAGCATTCCTGTCCGGTCACGTAATCTCCCCAGTGGCCAATTTCAAGGGAGAGGAGAGCGCTGACAATGGATGGAATGCCTGGGCAGTGATATTGCCTACAGTATATAGTTATTAAACTAGTAGCTTGTAAATCTTCATAATTCTCTCCTTTGGTAGACAATGTCCTTAACATTCTACCGATTAGCTGTTTTGAGAGGATAGCTATAGCACTAAACTGCCTAACATCAGTCAATTGGATGGATACATATAGGTTTGTGGATTGATAGAAACAACTGTTCTGGCATTTCCCAGCTTAGCAGCACAGTTTTAATGTTTGATTTCAAATAAAGTGCAGCATAGCCTTCCTCTACTCATCAAGTAAAAAAAATGTACAGAAGATGGGTAGACCATTAAGTTGGCCATAGACATGTAGATTTTCAGATGAGAATAGTAATATAAGAAATACTAATATTAATACTAATATAAGAAAGTCGTATGAAAATTCTTTGTACATTCCATGAATGGACGAATGTCGTTCGAAAATTGTCTTTTGCTTTTAACATTCAATTTTAAAATTAATGTAATTTCCAAACAATAACCACATACACTGGCCGAAAACTCGTTTGATCGAGAGAAGCTTTCGTTCCTGTCCCATCACTGCTGTTGAAAATGAACATCGATTTGAGCCCACTAACGATTAGAAAATCAAAGGAATATTCTTGAAACTAAATTCTTGAATGAAAACGTGTATGGCCAACTTAAGGCTGGATTCACATTTGTGTGGGTCCTACATGCTGCTTTTGCATGGGCACAGCAGACTATGCATTTGAATGGGCTTCTGTACCTGTAGGAAATGCAGGGGAAAGGTCCCTGACTCTTTTTCAAAAACGTGGCTGCATGGAACCACGCAATGCTGCAGCACCATGCAGCTTCACACACTTGAAAACGTGGGGTGCCAGTTAAAATTATTGGCATCCTACACCTTGCTGTTATTGTTGTTCATACAGCTATGACCTCTTTCTCTTCCTTTGTATCCATTTTCCTTATGCTTACGTATGCTTATGCCTTTTAGGCGTTGTTTGTAACTCTTTTTATGCAGAAAAACCTAATAAAATATGTAATGAGAAAAAAATAAAATAAAATAAAAAATTATTCGCATCCCCATGCGTCTGCAAAAGAGCAGCGCATTTTACCTGGCGGTCAGGGAAAATGTGATTAAGCACATGTTTCCTGACCTGCATATGTGTGAACCTAGGCTTACTTTCTGTGACCTAGCTTGTGGAAACTGTAGCTTAGGCCCCTTGTTACAGTGGTTTGGTAATATGAAGTTATGTCTGTTTGTAAGGTTTGTATGCTTTTTATACAGTTTTCTCAGGGACAAGTGTCCCCATTGGAACATTTTCCCTTGTGTTTTGCTAATAGTACCGTTTTATTTTCTATCATTTTCTGTCCCAGTGACAGTGGTAACCAGGAAAACCAGGGTGAATAGGGGTTTTAGCCATTCCTTACCTAAAGTGGTCATGAACATACAATGTTATAGCCACTGTCTAATACAGTTCTAACTATGCAGGCACCACAACTGCTTTTCTTAGTTTCAGAATGATATTTCTTACATTTTTTCAAGGTTAAAAAGTTTGATCATGTGACCATGCATCTCTTCTTCCTGATACTGGGGGCTGGGGGTTACATGACACTGTGCAGACAAACAGCATGCCTGTATTCCATAGTCTGTTCAGTCTGGGGCCATATGCTTGAACAGGGGGACATGTTCAAGAATACGTCTGTGATTGGGAGGAGGGGGTGTGGCAGAGGGAGACTGTGATTAGTCAGGGGGTATAGTGGCTGAACCAACTACCCAGTACAGGCAGGCTGTGTGTCTTCACAGTGTCCTGTAGCTCTGAATGTCCACCCAAAGGATGAAAACTGACAACACAAGAACAGATCAGCTTCTGTGCTTTGTGTGATCAGTTCAAAACAAGCAAGAAAGGTGACTGGCAGGATCAACCAGGTACTTCAGATGGGAGAAGTTCATGAAAATGTTAAAGAGTATGATTTATAAAATACACATATGTGAACACACATAGAACAAAAAGTAAATATTTAGGTTAAAATGTACTTTAATCTAAAATGTAGATGCCAACTCTACTTTTAAGTGGAAATGAAGAAACCTGGGCCTTGTTAAAATAAAAAAAGCATAAGAAATGCTCCTTTATGGTGCTGTTCCCTGCATACTGTGGTCTAGCACAGGGGTGTCAAGGACACACCCGTTGAAGGAATGTTTCCAAGATACTCTAGATCCTGGGACAATGCATCCAATTGCACAAATTTATGATGTGGCACCAGTTTCTGCAGCATTTAGGATCCATCCGCTTCCAGAGGAGAGAGGACACATGATGACTCATGGCTAGAATAATGATCCATGGAAAACCGCTTGTATGGGTGACTTGCTCCTTGAGAGGGGAGATAGAGAATCTAGAGTTGGAATTTATAGTAGTAATAAATGATCAACTTTTTTTAGAATGATGCATCCAGATTAAACAAACATACATTGCCCAACAAAGAATTTCTTTGGTTTGGTACCCAAACACTTCATACAATCATGATGTTTCCTTACTGCTGGCTCTAGCTCCTTCAGTGCCACTTCTCCAAACTTTCTGTTGGGGAGCACTTGCATGTACAAGTACAAAGGTCAGAAGGGACAGTGCAGTCTTCTGCAGCAGTGTATCTACTTGTTTGGAGGAGGCCAGAGCAAAGGCATGGCTTGCTGTCCTATACTTCCTGTTTGTGGGCACGCTCACAGCTTTAGATGCAAGGATGGCTCCATTGGACCCCTGGAAGGTAAAGGAGCCACCCTAAATATAAATTTTTTTTAGCAGGGTACCGTTCCCTATTGAAAGAAAAGCAAAGTTTGCAAAATCAAGAGGCACAAAACTTGGTAAGTGATTTCAACACCATCTTAAACAGCTAAAAAAAGTAAGCTTTAAATATCACTTTAAAAATGTTTGGATTTAATCCAAGGAATGCCTGCAAATTAAGCATTTTGTAAAAATGTGTGTACACTCCGCTAGAAGAAATATGTATAACTTATACTTGATTGTTCAAGGTTACAGCACCTGTTTATGCAATTGGCGTTTCATAGATAATTTGTGATCTAATGATTGGATGTAGTGTAATGACACTGCTGTTCTTCCATGAACAGGTTCCCTGTGGCCTCCATGTTTTAGGTCAGGCAGCTGACAGTATTTTGTAGATGACTATCTACTGTTCCTAATAAATAGCTTTGCTCATGTCCCCCAAGTTGGTTAGTCAAGCGAATCTTGCAAGGTAATGCATCTCTTTAAAAACTGACAGTTCTAAGTCTCACTGTGTAATCTCCCAGAGAGGTCACGCACTGTTGATCTGATGACGGTGCTGACACATCAGTTTTTAGTCTAATTATTCCATTGCACTCTTGGTAGAAAAGCAGTACAAATGGTCAGCAAGTGAGCAGGCAAATTTATCGAAGGGTGGAAGTTCATGCTTTGTACATTTCTTGTTACTGATTGTTTAGAGGATCAGAAAATTGGATATACAGTGGATATAAAAAGTCTACACACCCCTGTTAAAATGTCAGGTTTCTGTGATATAAAAAAATTAGACAAAGATAAACTATTTCAGAACTTTTTCCACCTTTAATGTAACCTATAAACTGTACAACAGACTTGAACAACAAACTGAACTTTTTTAGGTGGAGGGAAGTAAAAATAAAAAAACTAAAAGAATATGGTTGCATAAGTGTGCACACCCTTAAACTAATACTTTGTTGAAGCACCTTTTGATTTCATTACAGCACTCAGTTTTTTTGGGTATTAGTCTATCAGCATGGCACACCTTGACTTCGCAATATTTGCCCACTCTTCCTTGCAAAAACACTCCAAATCTGTCAGATTGCGAGGGCATTTCCTGGCACAGCCCTCTTCAGATCACCACACAGATTTTCAATCATATTCAGGTCTGGGCTCTGGCTGAGCCATTCCAAAACTTTCATCTTCCTCTGGTGAAGCCACTCCTTTGTTCATTTGTATGCTTTTGGTCGTTATCATGCTGAAAGATGAAGTTCTTCTTCATGTTCAGCTTTCTATCAGACGCCTGAAGGTTTTGTGCCAGTATTGACTGGTATTTGGAACTGTCCATAATTCCCTTTACCTTGACTAAGGCTCCAGCTCCAGCTGAAGAAAAACAGCCCCAAAGCATAATGCTGCCACCACCATGCTTCACTGTGGGTATGGTGTTATTTTGATGATGTGCAGTGTTGTTTGTGCTCCAAACATATCTTTTGGAATTATGGCCAAAAAGTTCAACCTTGGTTTCATCAGACCATAACACATTTTCCCACATGCGTTTGGGAGACTTCAGATGTGTGTTTTCAAAATTTAGCTGGGCTTGGATGTTTTTCTTCGTAAGAAAAGGCTTCCGTCTTTCCACTCTACCCCATAGCCCAGACATATGAAGAATATGGGAGATTGTTGTCACATGTACCACACAGCCAGTACTTACCAGATATTCCTGCAGCTCCTTTAATATTGCTGTAGGTCTTTTGGCAGCCTCCCAGACCAGTTTTCTTCTCGTCTTTTCATCAATTTTGGAGGGACATTCAGTTCTTGGTAATGTCACTGTTGCGCCATATTTTCTCCACTTGAGAATGACTGTCTTCACTGTGTTCCATGGTACAGTGCATCCAAAAAGTATTCACAGCGCTCAACTTTTGCCACACTTTGTTATGTTACAACCTTATTCCAAAATGGATTAAATTATTTTTTTCCTCAAAATTCTACAAACAATACCCCATAATGACAACGTAAAAGAAGTTCATTTTCAAATCTTTGCAATTTATTAAAAAACAAAAAATTAAATAAACCACATGTACATAAGTATTCACAGCCTTTGCTCAATACTTTGTTGAATTACAGCCTCAAATCATTTTGAGTATGAGGCTCCATGCACACTGGGCGTTTTAATAATGTTGGTAATGTTAGCTGTTTAAAGTCACATTAAAAACATGTTTTTTTCAGCATTTTTTAGCGTTTTTGCCTTAGCATTTAGGCGCATTTTTTCACATTTTTCCACGTTTGCGGATTTTAGCATTTGTTGGGTAAAAAAAAGTCCATAAATGCCAGTTTGCAACAATTTACTGCGATTTGCTGATTTTTTCAGCGTTAGAGCATTGTTACAGCTAAAAACTCCTCTAGAAACCCACTAGTCCTGGGTTTTTTTCCAGCAAAAAAACTCCCCTGCCATAAAACATTGATTACAGTCTATGTGTGCATGAACACATAGGATAATATGATGGGGGGTTTACTGGCTTCTTTGCAGTACCTCTCAAATTCCATAAGGTTGGATGGGGAGCGTCGGTTCACAGCCATTTTCAGATCTCTCCAGAGATGTTCAATCAGGTTCAAGTCTGGACTCTGGCTGGGCCACTCCAGGACATTCACAGAGTTGTCCCATAGCCACTCCTTTTTTATGTGGGCTGTGTGCTTAGGGTCGTTGTCCTGTTGAAAGATGAACCGTTGCCCCAGTCTAAAGTCCAGAGCACTCTGGAACAGGTTTTCATCAAGGATGTCTCTGTACATTGCTGCATTCATCTTTCCTTCAATCCTGACTAGTCTGATGGTTCCTGCTGCTGAAAAACATCCCCACAGCATGATGCTGCCACCAGCATGCTTCACTGTAGGGATGGTATTGGTCAGGTAGTGAGCGGTGTCTGGTTTCCTCCAGACATGACGCTTGGCATTCAGGCCAAAGAGTTCAATCTTTGTTTCATCATGGTCTGAGAGTCCCTCTGGTGCCTTTTGGCAAACTCCAGGTGGGCTGCCACTTGCCTTTTACTGAGGAGTGGCTTCCGTCTGGCCACTCTACCATACAGGCCTGATTGGTGAAGTGCTGCAGAGATAGTTGTTCTTCTGGAAGGTTCTCCTCTCTTCACAGAGAAACGCTTTAGCTCCTGGTGGTTCCAAACTTCTTCCATTTATGGATGATGGAGGTCATTGTGCTCATTGGGACCTTCAATGCTGCAGAAATTTTTCTGTACCCTTCCCCAGAACTGTGCCTTGATACAATCCTGTCTCGGAGGTCTACGGACAATTCCTTGGACTTCATGGCTTGGTTTGTGCTCTGGCGTACACTGTTAACTGTGGGACCTTATATAGACAGGTTTTTGTAATCATGTCCAATCAACTGAATTTCCCACAGGTGGACTCCAATCAAGTTGTGGAAACATCTCAAGGATGATCAGTGAGAACAGGATGCACCAGAGCTCAATTTTGAGTGTCATGGCAATGGCTGTGAATAGTTATGTACATGTGGTTTTTTTTCTTCGTTTTTTTATTTTTAATAAATTTCAAAGATTTCAAAACAAACTTCTTTCACGTTGTCATTATGGGGTATTGTTTGTAGAATGTTGAGGAAAAAAATGAATTTAATCCATTTTGGAATAAGGCTGTAATGTAACAAAATGTGGCAAAAGTTAAGCGCTGTGAATACTTTCTGGATGCACTGTATATCTAATGCCTTGGGAATTCTTTTGTCCCCTTCTCCTGACTTATACCTTTAAACAGTGAGGTCTCTCTGATGCTTTGGAAGCTCTCTGCGGACCATGGCTTTTGCTGTTGGATGCAACTAAGAAAATGTCAGGAAAGACCTACTAGAACAGCTTAACTTTATTTGAGGTTAACTAAAGACACTTTAAATGATGGCAGGTGTGTACTGACTGCTATTTAACATAATTGTGAATGTGATTGCTTAATTCTGAACACAGCTACATCCCCAGTTATATGGGGATGTATGCAACCATATTATTTTAGTTTTTTATTTTTACTTCCCTCATCCTAAAAGATTTCAGTTTGTTTTTCAATTGAGTTGTACAGTTTATAGGCCACTAAAGGTGGAAAAAGTTCTGAAATTATTTATCTGTCTCATTTTTTTACATCACAGAAACCTGACATTTTAACAGCAGTGTATAGACTTTTTATATCCACTGTATGTGTGTATTTAAAATGTTGCTGTAAATGCTTTTTGTAGCATTTGTTTAACGTATCTTAAACTTTAATGTCTGCAGTTGTTAGTTTTTGTTACGAGCAACTGTAAAATAGTAAGTTGTAATCTAGTGATTTCTAGAAAGTACATTTTCAGCTTTCAATGAAATGTAGAAATTCCTACTCCCATTGAAAAGTTATTAAATCCTCCTCCTGCAACCAAAAACATTGTACAATACCTCATCTCTTGCTTAAGTTTGATTTTTCATTACAGCATGTCATTTTTTAAGCTGTGCATTGGAACATTTTCTCCCCCTTCATTTCTGCCTGTAGGTTGGCATTCATACATAGTGGCAAAGCAGATTGGGCATTTTTTTGTGTAGAATGCGTAAGAGATGATGGGATATGCAGTCCCACTCCCAATGCACAAGAACATGTAACTATATTCTGAAATGAACAGTGACCTTGGTAGTGCAGGGAGTTACTGAGTGATAGCATAGGAAGCTGGAAAATGTAATTGGGGACAATGCAAGAAAAAAAGGTTTCACTGTGACTGTGTCTTGGTTGAACCTATGGGCAAAAGTAAAAGAAAAAAAAAACTCATTCAATTTAATAGTACTTTTTTTCTCAATTTTTTAAATTGAGTTTTCAACGGCGTACAAAAACATATAACACACTTATAAGAAAATATATATTAATATATGTATTTGTAAGATAAAACAGAAAAAAAGACAAGTGGCTACACCCTCGCAGGGGTATGCTTCTTACAGAGTCAAACTTCATTCTACTACTGGTTATTATCTATTAAAAAAAGGCTACAACAAAGGTGTGTGTATGTGTGTGTGTGTGACTCACGCTACCAAGAAGAATGATAACCAGAAAGTCATTGCCCTTTAAAGGCATATTCCCTATATAGAGTAATGTATCCAAGAAATCAGAGATAATGAGCTTCAAGAACAGCTCTGCTTAACTCACAGCATATCAGGCATTGTTACAGTAGAAACATTTCTATTCACCTCGCCAAGATTTTAGCAAATTTTTGGAAGCATCCTCTGTTTGCATAAGAATCTTTGTATAGGGGTAGACTAGTGTTCACTAATTGTTGCCAAAACTGGACAATGGGGAACTTTCTGGCATAAAATGTTAGTAGCCCAAGTAGTGTCTTCTTGGCTGTGATAGGGGCTAGGTCCTTGACGAGGCCCTACAGAAAGACCTTCAGAGAAGAGACAAATGAGGTACCAGCAACTGTGTTTATGACATTCACCACCTCTCCCTAGTATTATGAAATGGCAGGACAGGTCCAGAATATATGGAAAAAATTACCAGTGGAATAGTTGTACAGCCAGCAGGTGGTGAAGATTCTGGATTGAGGTCATTTAGCCTGTTGGGAGTAAAGTAGGCCCTGTGGATTATTTTAAATTGAATGAGCCTTGTCCCTGATTCATACAAGCTGTGTAAAGGGTAAATCCCTCATGTCCATCCAGTTGTCAGCATCTAGGGCCAGAATATCCTCAGACCATTTTTGCTGGAGAGAGCATAGATTGGGGAGTGCAGCCATGAGAAGGTAATTATATAGAGTAGAGGTTGGTTTTTCCAAGAGGTTTAATTGTATGTTAATGACGTCTGTTGCCTGGAATTGAACTCTGCCTGTTGTTGCTCATACTAATTATGAAAGTTATACTGTGCTTCCCCTTGTTTGTTGGAAGGCCATACAGTGGAAGTATATCAGATTTTACCTTTTTACTTTTTTCTTCTGTCCTTGACAACTTTTTTACACATTGGATTTGATTTACTAAAAGTAGTGCAAAATCTAGTGCAGCTGTACGTGGTAGCCAATCAGCTTCTAACTTCAGCTTGTTCAATTAAGCTGTGACCAAAGGAGACTGGAAGCTGATTGGTTTCTATGCAGAGCTGCACCAGATTTTGCACTCTTCATTTTTAGTAAATCAATCCCATCATATGTCAGTTTGGAGTTGTATTTTATGCTGACCTTCATCCTCTTCTTAAACTTGCAGATATATTAGTTCTTTTTTGACAGTTTGTAAATATCTTAGTTTGTGTAAGTGCTCCTGCACTTTTGGATTTCTCATCTAGGCAAGAATGATGTAATCCAGCTACCTGCAACCTCCTGGGATTCTCATGTCACACATCCCAGGGAGGCTTTGGGGGAATTTACACCACACTGTGCATGCGCTGTGCACATCATCAGGGAGCCGGATGCAAAAACTCAGAAGAAACAGCCAGGTACCGACGACAAAAACAAATAATAAGTCATCACAGGACTTAGGCTGCATTCACACTTGAGCGTCTTTTAGCTTGAAGCTCCAAAAAAGATCAAACTTAAAAAAATCAGTTGCTCTCTATGGTGCCTGTTCACACCTGATCCCACAAACAGGCACCACAGAGAACAATTGATTTTTTAAGTTTGATCATTTTTGGAGCTTCTAGCTTCAAGCTACAAAACACTGAAGTGTGAATGCAGCCTGAATGTGCAGCACAGAGCACCAAATTAAATCTGGATTCGCTGGGCATGTGAGTATATTTCTTCAGGATTACCAAACAACCAAGCTAAGAGAGGAAAAAAACACCCCTCTTTAATAGCTGTAAAAAGTATACAAACATTGTTTAACTACTGCACAGCCAAAATCTACATCCACTAATTAGGTGATTCTTCCTCTGCAACATGCCATGACCATTTGTGATAACTAAGGGAACTAAGATAGTCCATTCATCAAGGGAACATCATTACTTTTTTGATATATATCTAAAATACTTAAGGGCAAATTTAACCTACATTTACCCAACATTACAGGCATGTTTACCCTGTTTAGAGAGTACATTCACTGTATATTCAACCAACAATCACCTAGTGTTTGCCAGGTGGAAAATGCATTACCCGAAAATTTCATGGGAAAGAATCCTTAATGTAACATTCACCCTGATAATAAATGAGTAATTGTACCTTCCCTGCACATTCGCCTGACGCTTACCGAACAGATTTGAACAGAAAATTGGACAGGGCTTAGATGGTTTAGCATTGCATTTTTTAAAAGGAATCCAATGATTGTCAAGCGAGAGTGCCTTCTGTGCTTTTTTTCGGTGTTCCGTGCTTCCAAGATAATTTTTAGTACTTTTTTTCACATGGGTCGCTTACAATGCCAAGTTGATATTCCTTTAATGAGGGGGCAGTGAGGGTGCATTCCCATGACATGTTGATACCAGCCTGAATATCCTTCAGCAGTGCTCCATGGTGATGTACATTCGACTGTTTGGGACCAGTAGTGCCCAGCTGTGGGTGCTGGCAAGGGAGGTCTTGTTTGTTGCCCATCTAACCTACAGCAGTTAGCAAGTATGTGGTTGTCTTTTATGCAGAACCACATACACATGGAACTGCCTAGAGCAGTGGTTCTCAACCTTCCTAATACCGTGACCCTTTAATACAGTTCCTCATGTTGTGGTGACCCCCAACCATAAAATTATTTACCCAGTAATTATAGTTCATGAAGTGTCGTTTTACCTCCAATATTGCTGCTTTCTACACAGTAGCTGCTTTCAACACAGCAGCTGCTTTCTACACAGTAGCTGCTCTTTACCCATCGGAAATATGTGTTTTCCGAAGGTCTTAGGTGACCCCTGTGAAAGGGTCGTTTGACCCCCAGGTTGAGAACCACTGGCCTAGAGGTTCAGAGCCTTAAAGCCAGTGAACCAGAAAAAGAGCAACCACCTGCTTGCATCCTTGTTTTGACACACTTTCCAAACTATTCACAAGGATAGATCCATACGCAGACGAAAAAGTTGATACAACAAAAAAAAAAAATCACAAAAAAAATAAACCCCCCCCCCCCCCCCCGTAAACAAAAAAAAAGAAGGCAGACTCGATGGACCACTCTATTTTTTTCTACTGTCACTTTTTTATGTTTTCTGCTCCTCGGGGATGCCAGAGATTGGTGCCAATCACAATCAGGCGCTGGGCAGTGTGTTTTTTAAGAGCAAACATTTTTAATGTATAAAAGACATACATGTATGTACCATCACCACCCCCACGTTTCACCTACCTAATATTGCTGATGCTGAAAATACAAGCCACAGGGACATATACAGCACATTGTCATCCTGTAAATTTGCATCTAATGACCTAGAAAACCTAATCTTTCTGACTCATTAATAGGTTTACCTTGATAAATGCAGCTAATGCAGCACCGCTCCAGTGGATCGCGTTATTTTTATGATGTTTGGCCAAAGACAAACATGAGTGCACATTGTGTTTGGAGAAAGGTTATGCTGCTGTTAGTATTAAAGACGGATACATTTACTAAACAAATTTTTTGTAGTTTTATTTATAAATGTATATTAAATATTCAATTTGTTAGCCAATAGATTAGCATCTGTAGCCTGGAACATCTGTGAGAACAATATACATTATGTCTGAGATACAAACATGATTAGACTGCTGAAGTTATATCTTTGAAGCTGAAATCTAGGCAGATGTGAAAGACAAAAATTAAAGCATCTCTATATTCATTAAAGTGCCACCAAACCATATCCTTGTT
Source organism: Staurois parvus (assembly GCF_062004578.1). Taxonomy (NCBI): domain Eukaryota; kingdom Metazoa; phylum Chordata; class Amphibia; order Anura; family Ranidae; genus Staurois; species Staurois parvus. The sequence continues at coordinate 15,551,491 of NW_028317941.1, read as the reverse complement.
CTCTATAATCCCTACACATCCACTACTTAATGGCTCTGTAGGTCATAGTTCCCTAGTCCATGTTGGGAGCGAGCAAGAGAGGGCTCCTACATACAGCAGAACCACGAAGAATGAACATAGCCACCCTCTAAAAGGAAGTTGGATTACATCAACAACAAAAAAAAAGGAATATGGAGATTTTAAGGCGCCTGAGAGCAATAGAAGGTATTTTCCTGAGTTAAAAATACATACATGAATTATATATATATATTTTTTATTATTGTTATTTTTTTATTATTATTTTATATTTATTTATTTTTTAAACTAGACTTTGATTAACACTTGACTTGGTATCAAACTCTTGTGATTAAAGGACAAGAGACATGAATATTTCAAAACGGGGGAGGCATAAATATTTCCAGGCACAGTTGGCTGCTGAGCTAGGGATACAAAAAGGACCATTTCTAAGTACGTTGTGATGCTGAATGGGAAGAACACACACTTCCACTAGTCACCCTAAAGCTGATCCCAACCACGGCACCACCTGCCTGGAGTTTGCATGTTCTCCCTGTGCCTGCGTGGGTTTCCTCCGGGTACTCCGGTTTCCTCCCACACACCAAAGACATGCAGGTAGGTTAATTGGATCCTGTCTAAATTGTCCATAGTATGTGTAGGTATGAATGTGAGTTAGGGACCTTAGATTATACACCCCTTGAGGGTTAGGGACTGATGTGAATGTACAATATATATGTAAAAGCGCTGCATAAACTGACAGCACTATATAAGTACCTGAAATAAATAATATCTATGCAAATCACTAAATACATAGCTGACATATATATGTGACAAAAGTTTGAGTGGAAAAGCAATCACAAGTGGATCAGAACTCTTGATTAAGTCCATAGGGTTCACAGCAGCAATCTGGTGGAGCCTGGGTGGGATCCAGGGATGGGCAACACTACATTTAACCAGCAATGAGGCACAAGTCCACAGAGTTACAACAATAGCAGTCCAGGGTACAGAGGGCAATGACGTTCCCAAGGACATTCAGAAGGATCACAGTACTGAAGTATGGTACAGCAAGAGATAAGTCTAGAAGAGCGTAGAAAAACAATCTGGGGTACAGTAAGGAGACAAGCAGCAGGATCACTGGGTGGCAGAATGGTGTGGCAAAGTATAGGCCCAGATCAGTAATCCAGGATACAGCAGGGAAAAAGCAGCAGGATCACAGCAGCTAGATAATTTAATGACCCCTGTCTGTGTTTGGATAATGAAGCAGCAGACAGATGCATTGGGCCCCTTACACATAGATAGTCCCCGGTCTGTTTTGTGACCCATGATTACATAGATCAAAACGAACAATACATGCCTATGGGTGGGTGAATGTAAGCAGACTTGGCGTTTGCCCTCCTCTAGGTTAGTTCATGTCTGTCAGACCAAACGGAAAAGGTTTGACTTTGGGTCTACCTTTACTGACCGGATCAGCGGTGGACACAAGTCCTCTTATATCCAGTCATACATTGGTCCATTTTTTTCCCTGGAGGAAAAATCAGAACAGATATGGATGTCACAAATGTGGCATCTGTACCATTCTGATCTGCTTCAGCAGGGGATATACCTAGGGTCACCTGCTAAGACTAAACAGACACTACCTGTGTGAGAGGGCTCCTAATCATTCTCCTGTAGCATGTTCCTTTATGGCAACTGTACATTACACCATACTTATTGGTTCCATTGTAGTCCATTCCTCTCCTAGTCCCACTACTGCACTGGGTATTACAAGAGGTCATTATAAAGTCAAATTAATCTACTGACATAGATTACATTAAAAAATATATGCAATAATTTTTTAATGAATGCATAACTGCCTTAATAGATGTTTTGTTTTATCTGGCTGGAGTTCAGCTTTAAAAACGTGTAGGTGTTGAAACAGTTTTACTAATTAACTATCTAGTATTACTTTTACTCTGTGTTACAGAACAGTATAGTAAAATATATTTTAAGTTCAGAAATTAGAGGAGTCTAACCAAAACTAATATTTCAGCTTTGCTTTAATACCAGCAGGTCAATTCCACTGACTTCTTGTACCTCTTGAGGAGCTCATCCCATTTACCTTCCACAGTCATTGCAAGTCTTACATGACACACCATGTTAGTTATTTTATTTATTATACATTAGGCTGATGAGAAGGAGCAAGACTACTGGTGAAGAACAAAGCTGGGAAGATGTCCTTAGTTGACTTTCTGAATTATACTGTAATTTTTTAGGTTCTTATGTTCAAAATTAAACATTTTCAATATTAGTACTGCTGAGTAGAATGTGGAAAAGGAACAAGAACTACAATGTCCAAATGAGTACTATAAAGTGTAGATTCATTACACATTTATCACCCAGTCTTCCCGCTTCCCCTTATAAAAAATATATATTTTTATTTACCTTGTTTCTGTAGCGAGAAACCGTTTTCTTTACTCCCTGGAACATCTGTAACAGGCAAATGTCTTGCAGGAGCAACTTTTGGGAATTTAAATTCTGTTGATATAGGCACACCCCCAGAACTGCATCTCCAATTGCCCTTTCCCTACAGTGTGTGGTCAGGCTTTTGGGAGTTAAGGTAGCATCCATATTGGGAAAAAAAAATCAATGTGTGTATGGGGATAGGTGGAGTTGTGAAGTCCAGCAGACAGGGTTGACAACACTGGTTAGGATTTCAGTACAGAAAAGGCACTGTGCTGTCAGCCTAAGCAGGAAGTTAGGAACACAATTTTTTTCTGGCAGATCAACAGCATTTTTAAAGGGATAAAACATGGGACACTTTCATAAAACATGTTAAATGAAGCATTGATGTTATGCAACTGTCCAATTGCAGTGTGGCAGCTGCCCATTCAGCTAAACTGGTTCTTATTCATGTCTAATATTGTTTCTGTGTTTCATATTTAGCACACAGACATCCTGAGTAGTTTTCTAGCACAGTGCGTGTGCTCAGATGGTTCTTTGCTGGGCCTAGATAAGCTGACAGTATAACAAACCTTACATTGTATGATGAATGACCTCTGCTACAATGGCATTATAACATACAAATCACTGTGCATACATGCGTTGATGCATACAAAATTAAGCTCTTTAAGGGAAAGAAAATCAAACAAAAATCTGTTTTCCATAACCATTAGATTGATGACCAAAATTAATATTTTCATTACATTTATACATATTCAAAAATTAAAAGTAAATCCACTTTCATGAAAAAATATAGCAAATTAAAAAAAAAAAAAAAATATATATATATATATATATATATATATATCGTTATATCATATACAATTTTGACAATTCATATTGTAATTGAATATTATTAAAAGTGACCTTTCCTTTTCAATCTGCAGTGGTGTAATTTTCTGTAAAATACAATGCAATATGGTTACGTGGAGGTGTTCAGAATGCCCCCAGAAACATCATTTCCTGCTTGTGCGATTACAGTTACATAGTTAGTCTGGCTGAAAAAAGACAAAAGTCCATCCAGTTCAACCATAAAAAAAAATAGCAAAGCACGATCAAATTTGCTCCTGCAGGGGAAAAAAACCCTTCCTGATTCCTTAAGAGGCTTTACCTATAAATGTTACCAGTTATATTCTGTGTATCCAAGAAAGAATCCAGGCCTTTTTTAAAGCAATCCACTGAGCTGGCCAGAACCAACCCTTGAGGGAGTCTATTCTGCATTCTCACAGCTCTTACTGTGAAGAAACCTTTCCGTATTTGGAGATTAAATTTCTTTTCCTCCAGACGTAAGGAGTGCCCCCTTGTCCTCTGATGACCTCAGGGTGAATAACTACAGCAAGTTCACTATATGAACCACTGATGTATTTATACATGTTGACCATATCCCCCCTTAATCTCTTCTCAAGAAAGAATAAATTCAGTTCCTCTAATCTTACCTCATAGCTGAGCTCCTCCATGCCTCTTATCAGTTTGGTTGCCCTTCTCTGTACTTTCTCCAGTTCCCCAATGTTCTTTTTTTGAATTGGTGCCCAAAATTGAACTGCATATTCCAGATGAGGTCTTACTAATGATTTGTACAGGGGTAATATGATATCTCTCTCTCTGGAGTCTATACCTCTTTTAATACAAGAGAGGATTTTGCTTGCTTCAGAAACCGCAGCTTGGCATTGCATGTCATTATTATGCTTGTGATCTACCAGAACTCCCAGATCCTTCTCCACCATTGATTCCCCCAGTTGTACATCCCCTAGTATGTATGATGCATGCATATTCTTAGCCCCCAAATGCATAACCTTACATTTATCAACATTAAACCTCATTTGCCACATAGTTGCCCAATTAAACAGTGCATTGAGGTCAATTTGTAAGTTGGAGACATCCTGTAAGGACGTTATTCCACTGCATAGCTTGGTGTCATCTGCAAAGACTGAAATGGTATTTTTAATCCCAGACCCTATATCATTTATAAATATATTAAAAAGTAAGGGTCCCAACACTGAACCTTGGGGTACACCACTGACAACCCTAGACCATTCCGAGTATGAATCATTAACCACTACTCTCTGAATACGATATTTTAGCCAGTTTTCTATCCATTTACATATGGATTTTTCCAAGCCCATAGACTTTACCTTACACATTAGCCGTGTGTGGGGAACTTTGTCAAATGTTTTTGCAAAATCCAAGTATACCATGTCCACAGCCACCCCTCTGTCCAACGTTTTTCTCACCTCCTTATAAAAAAAATCAGATTTGTTTGACAACCTCTGTCTTTCATGAATCCATGCTGTCTGTTGCCTAAAATATTTTTTCCAGCAAGAACTCGTCTATGTGGTCTTTTATTAAACTCTCCAGTATCTTCCCAACTATGGAAGTAAAACTAACTGGTCTATAATTACTTGGTAAATATTTTGGCCCTCTTTTTAAATATAGGCACCACATTGGCCTTACGCCAATCCAGTGGTACTATGCCAGCCATTAAAGAGTCCCTAAAAATTAGAAACAATGGCTTTGAAATGACAGAGCTCAAATCTTTAAGGACCCGTGGGTGTATGCCATCTTGTTCAGGTGCTTTATTCACCTTTATTCTGTCTAAATATTTTTGGATCATATCAATTGTGAGCCAATGTGGATTATCTAGGGCTGTGTCAATACCATGGCCATTATGGATAAGAGCTCCCCCATGCTCCTTTGTATACACAGAGCTGCAGAAGGTATTTAATACATTTGCCTTCTCTTTGTCCCAAGTCACCCACTCTAGATTATTTTGTATAGGGCCTACATGCTCGGACCGGATCTTTTTACTGTTAATATATTTGAAGAATTTTGTGGGGTTTGTCCTGCTATTTTTTGCAATCTGTCATTTGTTTTCAATGTTTGCAGCCTTTATTTCCTTTATTCATATTCTGCTATATTCTTTGTAATGTTTAAACGATGATAGTGTTCCTTCATTTTTATATTTAATAAAAGCTCTTTCCTTATCTATAGCTTTTTTAACTTTGGCCGTAAGCCACATAGGTTTGATTTTTAGCCTTTTAAACTTGTTGCCCATGGGAATATATTTTGCAGTGTATTCACATACAGTCTATTTGAAGAACTCCCATTTCTGTGTTGTGTTCATCAATGCCAATATTCCCTCCCAGTCTAAATCTTGGAGGGCAGCTCTCTCAACCTTGGAAAATGTGCTTATTTAAAGTTGAGTATTTTTATTTTTCCTGTATGTGCTTGATGTTTACAGCTAACAATAAATGAAATCATGTTATGGTCACTGCTACCCAGATGTTATTTTATATGGACATTAGTAATAAGCTCTGCATGGTCGAGATTACCAGGTCCAGCAGAGCATCATTCCTAGTTGGGGCCTCTGTGAACAGTGCAAAAAATTGTCCTGTAGTAGGTTTATAGATTTTTGCCCTTTAACTGTTCCTACAGTACCATTACTCCAGTCAATTTCCAAGTAGTTAAAATCCTTCATTATTATCACTGTTCCAGCTCTTGCAGCCTTTTCGATCTGTGCAAGGAGCTGAGTCTCCACCTCCTCATTAACACTGGGTGGCCTATAACAAACTCCAATGATTACCTTAACTCTCCATCAACTAGGTCCTCTTTCACACTTCCTCTGAGATCACTTCTCACATAGAGACAGACACCACCACCTTTCCTTTTGACCCTGTCTCTCCGAAAGAGAACATAGCCAGTCATGGGAAGAATGAAGCCAAGATTCAGCAATTCCAATTAAATCATAGTTCTGTTCATGCACCAAAGCTTCCAACTCCCCTATTTTGCTTGGCAGACTTTGATTGACACCTTGTGCACACGTATTTTGCATATTTTTTATTTTCATACAAATGGTACCAATTCCAATGGTTGTTTGTAACATGGGAACCTTTTTATCTGCCATAGCTCTCCCACCATCTTTGCCCATTCCACCCACCAATAAGGACTGACCCCTGTCTGATCTGTCTGCCCCATTATAATCTAATTCTCCCTCCCCCTCGATCCTAGTTTAAATACTCCTCGAGCCTCCCCATAAACCTGTCCCCCAGCACAGCAGACCCCCTTCCATTTAGGTGCAAACCATCTCTAGCATATAAGTTGCACCCCAATGAAAAGTTAGCCCAGTGCTCTAGAAACCCAGATCCATCCCTCTTACACCAGGTCTTTAGCCATGCATTTAGTTCTCTAATCTCTCCCTGTCTTTCCTGAGTTACTTATGGCACAGGAAATATTTCAGAGAATATTGCCTTGGAGGTCCTTCCCTTCAACTTTCAGTCTAGTTCTTTAAATTGATTCTTAAGGAGTGTCCACCTTCCATGTATTCTGTCATTGGTTCCAACATGGACCAAGACAGCTGGGTTATGCCCAGTAATTTATCAACCCGGTCCACCACATGCCGAACCCTGGCACCAGGGAGACAGCAAACCATTCGGTTGAGGTGATCCTAGGTACAAATTATTCTATCAGTCCTTCTGATTATAGAATCCCCTACTACCACCAACTGCCTAGGCCTTCCTGCACTACCCTCAATACCCCTCCCAGATTGTCTGCCCTCCCAGCTGTTAGAGATAGCAGTGACATCCAGGGCTGCCAGACCTGAGCTTGCCACCCCCACATCTTCACCCAGCTTGGCAAATCTGTTTGGGTGCACAAACCCAGGGCCTGCCTTCCTTTTCTGTAAGCCCCTACCACTCCCTGTCGCTACAGTAACCCATCTTCCTACCTCATAATCCTAACTAGCCCCTCCACGTCAATCCCATTAGCTACCTGCTCAGGGAGCAGAACACCCTTTCAAGGTTGTCGGTTCTGCCCAGTGTTGCAACTTGCTCCTCCAGATCTTTAACGTGAGCTTTCAGAAGGGTAACCCTGTTGCAGCGGTATCCGTTCTGGAGCTGTTGCTCCATTGTTGCATATATGCAGCACACTGTGCACTGCAGTAAACCTCCAACCCTGCTAGCACTCATTATCCCAGTTACAATATTAATATTACTAATAGGAAATATCAGTTGTCACTTACAGATTAGTAGACTCCTGTTGTTATCTCCTGTTTTCCACTCTGGGTTTTTAACTACTTGCCAACCGCAGATAGCCGAATGACGGCCAGTTCTGGGAGGGCGTCATATGATGTCCTCCCAGAACGCGCTCTCCTGCGCGCCCCCGGCAATCTCCCTGATCGCTGTGTCCTACGGACACAGCTGATCACGTGAAATGGTAAAAGGCCAATCACAGCGGCCTTTTACCATGTGATTAGCTGTGTCCAATGACACGCTGATCACCGGGAAATGCAATTGCCGGTTCTCTTTTTTTTTTTTTTTTATAATTTAAATATTTATTCATTTTTCAATTAAAACAATACACATTTCCATAATTTGAAAATATAACATTAAAATTTCTCTTAAAACACTAATTTCGTATCATTTTCATTTTCTCCCCATAACTCCCTTAACCCATAACCCTCCCACCTCCCACCCCATTACTATATACCCCTGACATCTGTCAGATCGACTTGTATCTCATATCCTCTGGATACCGAGGTTTGAAAAAGAAAAAGTAAGAAAGAAAGGCTAATTACTATATTTTCTCCTTTTCCCTTATCCTTTCCCCTTTTCCCTTCCTTTCTTCTTGTCCTCTCTTTCCCTTTTCTTTATGCTTACTTACTCAGTACCTTTCTTTAGCTTTACTTTAAACTCCTCCCATTTCTCCCATTTCATATGATATGTCACCATCCTATCTTCCTGTATATAAAAGAGTTTTTCCAATCTAGCAATCTTGTCCACTCTATTCATCCAATCATCTTCCCTCGGTGCCTCAACTTTACGCCAAAACTTAGGAATCAGACTTTTTGCTGCATTTAGGTAGCTCAATATACCCAGTTCTTTATATTTATTTCCAGATAATATTGAATTATGGAAAAGACAGATTTCGGGGTCCAATCCTATCTCCATTCCAGTGATAATCGTGATTTGATTTATAACTTTTTCCCAATATATGTGTATTTTTGGACATTCCCACCATATATGATACATCGTGCCCAATCCTCCACATCCTCGCCAACACCATGGTTGTTTCTCCTCCCTCATCTTGTGCTCTATCACCGGTGTAACATACCACCTTGTCAAACATTTAAAATTCATTTCCACTTCACGCATTCTAATATTTTCGTGTACCATTCTATATATTTTCCTCTGTGTGTGCTCTTCCCACTCCACTCCTAAATCCTTTTCCCATTTTTCTATATACTTTAATTTAAACTTACTATCTAAATCCGTGAGAGCTTTATATGCTTTAGCAGTGCTGTGTTTCCCGTCACCTCGGTCTTCTAAGTATTTCTCAAATTCATTCCACTCTTTCCTAGTTCTAAGGGGCTTCGTCAGTTTCTCCACGAATTGTTTTAATAGATTATATCTCCATATATCTATTCCAGTGAAAATCCTTCCCTCTTCCTTTTTCAAATCCTTCAGTGTTCTTAAGTTTACCCCCTCCATTATATCTCTCAGCTGAGCGTCTTCCTTTATAATCCATCTACCTGAAATTTCCTCTTTACCTGGGGGGAAAAAATCTGAATTTCTTAGTGACATTAATAGTGAATTAAAACCCCATTTCCTCTGTTTGTGTATTTTATCCCACTCCCTTATTACAATCCTCGTGTATACACTCGTGCTCTCTTCTAATTCTCTAAATTGTGGTGGCTCCCATACACTCCTACCCAAATCCTTTCCACTAAGTGTATTTTCAATTGTGACCCAATGTTTACTTTTTGAGTTATGTGTCCAGTCAAAAATTCTTGCTAGGATGACTGCCCTATGATATCTTTTGAAGTCCGGGACTCCCAACCCTCCTTTTTCTTTATTTCTACTTAGCACTTCATATGATATCCTAGGTTTCTTATTTTTCACATATATATTTAGTTACCATTCGCTTAATTGTCCTAAAATACACCTCTGGAAGATTAATGGGTATCATCTGGAATTTATACAGTATCTTAGGGAGAATTACCATTTTTATCAGATTGATACGACCCAACCAGGAAGGATTTCCTCCACCCATTTTCCTCAATTCCTCTCTGATTTCGTTTAACATTGGGATATAATTAGCTTTATAAAGATTCATCTGTGAGGGAGTAAGTTTTACCCCCAGGTACTTTATTTCTCTATTTTTCCATATAAAGGGAAACTCTCTCTGTATATTTTCTTTTTCACTTTTTGGAAGGTTTATATTTAATATCTCTGTTTTGCTCAGGTTAATTTTTAGATTTGACATCTCCCCATATTCCTTCAATGTTTTCATTAGGTTAGGAAGTGTTATCCTCGGGTTTCCAACATAGAATAATAAATCGTCCGCAAATGCGGCTATCTTATGTTCTATCTTTCCAACATTTATTCCCTTTATATCTATATTTTTCCTAATTGTTGATAGCAGGGGTTCCAATGATAGGACAAACAACAATGGGGACAGTGGGCATCCCTGTCTAGTTCCATTTGACATTGAAAAGGTCTCTGATCTCTCTCCATTTACCATTACCATCGCGGACGGTCCTTCATACAACTTTCCAATCCACTTTCTCATCCTACTACCCAATCCCAGGACCTCCAGTGTATCCATCATAAAATTCCAATTAACCCTATCGAACGCCTTCTCCGCATCTATCGAGAGCAGCACTACTGGATTTTTTTCCATTTTACTTTTCTGTATAAGCATCAGGGACCTCAACCCATTATCTCGACCCTCTCTTCCTCTGACAAAACCCACCTGATCTCCATGGATCCAATCTGGCATCAGGTCTCTTAATCTATTCGCCAATACTTTTGCATACAACTTCGTGTCTACATTTAATAGCGATATCGGTCTATAACTGGAACAATGGGTGATATCTTTACCTTCCTTATGTATTAAAACCACCTGTGCCAGAAGGGATTCCTTTCTTATCTCCATCTCTCCTCCTAACGCCTCCATATATCTCTTTAATTTAGGTAACAGTAAATTACTATATTTTTTATAATACCTCACAGTATATCCATCTGGGCCTGGGCTTTTTCCCGTCTTAAAACTTTTTAATGCTATTTTTAGTTCTTCCTGTGTGATTTCAGCTTCTAAGGAGTTTAATAGTTCTTCACTTAGTTTTGGTAATCCTGCATTTCTTAAATAATCCCTTCTTTTTTCAATATTTATCATTTTATCTTTATTTATAACATCCTTAGGGGCAATATTATATAACTTACTGTAGTAATCTTTAAATACCTTTGCAATACCTTTAGTTGAATGGACTAACTCTCCCTTGGAATTTTTTATTTTATCTATATAGTTCCTATTCTTCTTTCTCCTCAAGGCTCTCATCAGATATTTTCCTGGTCTATCTCCCCATCTATATCTTTCACCAGTGATCTTATTAAAAGTTCTCATTTTTTCTTCCTCCATTACTTTCTCTAGTTCTTCCCTCTTTTTTATCACTCTTTGCTCTATCTCTTTCCTTATGTTATTTTTATGTAGGAGTTCCATCTCAGCTATTTCCTTCAAAAGCCCACTGATCTTCTCTCGTCTTTCCCTTTTTTTCTTTGCCCCAATCGCAATAAGGATTCCTCTTACATATGCTTTATGTGCCTCCCACACTGTCGCTAGTGATACATCCTCTGTTTCATTTTCCTCAAAGAACCTCTCTATCTCCTCCCTGATCTTCCGGTCAGTATCTGGATCCGTGAGGAGTGTCTCATTCAACTTCCATGATAGGCCACCTGACATTTTCCCTCCCCATTTTAATTCCATTATTACAGGTGCATGGTCCGAGATAGTTATTGCTTCAATTTCTACTTTAACCAAATCCTCAACAAGTCGGTGGTCCACCAAAATATAGTCCAATCTAGAGTATGTCCTATGTACACTAGAGAAGAAAGTATAATCTCTCTCTCTTATGTGGACAATTCTCCAGCTATCCACCAGTTGGCACTCTTTCATCACCGTTTTCAATAATCCCATGGACCTATTTCCCCTTCTCTGTACTCCAGATGTTGTATCTATTTGTGGATCCATACATATGTTAAAGTCACCCGCCACTATTAGATATCCCTTTCCAAAGTCCATCAACCTTCTCATAACCCCTTTCAAAAACGTCTCTGGCTTCCTATTAGGGCAATATACGTTTACAAGCGTACATTCTATGTCATGTAATTTACCCTTCAAAAACAAAAACCTCCCCTCCGGGTCCATCTTTCTATCTTCCAATTCAAACCTGATGTTTTTTGCAAATCCTATAGCTACTCCCTTAGCTCTCTTAACTGGGGAATCTGCGTAATACCATGTAGGATGTTGTCTAGAGTATAGCTTAATATTTTTTTTTAACTCTAGATGTGTTTCCTGCAAAAAACAACTGAGGCCTCTCTATGTTGTAGTTCTCTATATAGTCGAAATCTTTTACCCGGGCAATTTAATCCATTTACATTATGGGTTACAAAGCGTATTTCCTCCATGTTTTATTTGTCTTCTTCCTATTTTACCATTTCCTTTCCTCTTTCCCTTCCCTATACCTCTTCTCTCATACAAGATGTCAGTTTTAAGACTCCCTATCCCCAATCCCACCCCTCCCCTCTCCTAGCCCTCCCCCCCCCTCCATCCCCCTCCCCTCCCTCCCCCTCCCTCCCCTCCCCCATTATAAACCCCTCCCCCCCCGGTAGGCTTTTTATTTGCCTATAAATCATTTGTGGAAAGAATCCCACTTTTGATTCCTATCTGGGGGCTCAGCTCCGTCCATGTACCGCTCACCTCCCCCCCCCCCCTCCTCCCCGGTGTCCCTCTATCTATTTGCTCTCTGTTTTCTCTTCTAACTAGCTGCCATTCCTCTTTTCCCAACATATATAACGCTCTCTCCTCCTCTTCCCATCCCGGTATCTCTATTTTCTGCAGTTCAAATTTATTACAAAAGTCTTTCATATCTTCAGGGGATCTCAAAAAAGCTGTAACTCCATCTTTCCAACCGATCAAACATGCTGATCGGCCCCATCTATATTGCACATTCTGTTTCTTCAACAATTCCAATAATGGTTTCAATGATCTCTTTCTTCTCAGTGTCTCAGCTGCTATGTCTGCAAAAATTTGAATACTTTTCCCTCCATAATTGATGTTCGTTCTTCCTTTAATCTTCTTCCATATCTCATCCTTATCTCTATAATTATGGAACCGAACGATTGTATCTCTTGATTTTTCTGGGCCTTGTTCTTGTTGAAACTTTCCTATCCTGTACACTCCATCCAGTTTGTACATTTCCGCACCAGATCTATCCATTATGGCGTTCAAAATTTTTCCTATAATCTCCTTTAGGTCTTCCCCCTGTTGCAGCTCTGGGGCTCCTCTTATTCATGTTGTTTCTCCTGTCCCTATTTTCTTGATCCTCCATCATATAAAGCAGTCTTTTTTGTTCCTTCCGAGTATCTATTATCAGTTTTTCTAATTTTGGGATGATTTGGGTGTGGGATTTAACTGTTTCCTCCGTTTCTTCCACTCTAGTTAACAACTGTCCCATTTCTTTCCGAATTATCCCCATCTCTTGCTTTATGGATTTTTCTAGATTTTTAAACATCTCCGCCATTTCCTTTTTATTTGGTATTTGCAGTTCTTTTTCAGTTTCTCCCAACTCCATACTTTCCAGTGTTTGTTGGCTATTGTTAACTGGTCCCAGGGAAGATCTTAAGCTATTATCAAGGCTTATTTCCAGTTCACTCCTATCACTTATTTCCTGGGATTTTACTGGAGTTAACTTCCCTTGCGACGTGTATTTTTTTATCGTTCCAGTTTGGGAGTTCTTGGGCATACTTCCTTTACTATTTTTCCCTTTCATATCACATATAGGATTTTTAGAGCTTTTCCAAGATTCTGGGGTATATACTTAAACTGTCACTGCTTTCTTCAGACCCTCTCTGGGCATTCCCTTCTTATTCTTTATGTTGGATGTCAGATAGTCAATAACACAAATTGAATAACTAATACTTGGGGAGACCCGCAGCTTTCACTCACCCTCCTCTATGGAGCAGCTTCTGGTTTACAGTCCAGGGTTGCCCTTTCTCCTGCAGCCGTGTCTTCCTCTTCCAGGGAATTCCCTTGGGTCTCTTTTGTCCTCCTCTGCATATACCCCGAGAAATCCCTGGAGACAGCTCTGCAATGGATGTCAGCGCTTCCCCTGTCTCCTAAGACGCCGGCCGGTCTCTTCCTCTCCCAGCTGTACACCTCGGCAGCCCACGTGTTATCGCCATTCCTCCTTGTCGCCCGGCAACCTCACACTCTCTCTCCAGGATCACCGCAGGCAGACTTCATGGGGGAAGACAGACTCAACCCCTCCGCTCTCCGGCCGACAGCCGCATCACCGCCGGGATCTCCCCTCTCGCCAGGTCAGTCTCCAGCCGCCCTCCGACTCAGCTAGTCAGTCCCTCGGGACAATTTAGGGAGGATAGGTGGGGGAGGCTATCGGAGAGCTCCTATTCTCCGCTCTCCTGTGCCGCCATGTTCCGCAATTGCCGGTTCTCGACTGCACTTTCCTCACGCTGTCAGAGCGTGATGAAAGTACTGCTGAGAACTGGCAGTTGTCAGAGTAGGGACCTACCTGTGCCCAGCAGTGCCACCCACCAGTGCCTACCCACCTGTGCCTGCCTGTGCCACCCACCAGTGCCCATCAGTGCAGCCCAGCAGTGCTGCCAGTCAGTGCCACCAGTCAGTGCCCAGCAGTTGCGCCAGTCAATGCCTAGCAGTGCCGCCAGTCAGTGCCCAGCAGTGATGCCAGTCAGTGCCACCTATCAGTGCTGTCTATCAGTACCCATCTTCAGTGCCGCCTATCAGTGCCACCTATCCGTGACACCTCATTAGTGCTGCCTATCAGTGCTGCCTATCCGTGCCACCTCATTAGTGCTGCCTATCAGTGCCCTTCAGTGCTGCCTATCAGTGCACATCAATGCCGCCTATTAGTGCCCATCAGTGCTGCCTCATCAACGCACATCAGTGAAGGAGAAAAATTACCTGTTTGAAAAATTTTATAATAGAAACAAAGAAACTTTTTTTTTTAATTTTTGCACTTTTTTTTTATAGCGCAAAAAGTAAAGTGCCCAGCGGCGATTAAATACCACCACAAGAAAGCTCTATTAGTGAGAAAAAAAATTATAAAAAATTCATATGGGTAAAATCTTGCATGACCGCACAATTGTCAATCAAAGATCAACAGCGCTGAAAGCTGAAAATTGGCCTGGTAAAGAAGGGGGTATAAGTGCCCGGTAGGCAAGTGGTTAACTCCACTTAATCAAATGTCCACTTGGTCAAAGGTCCAGCAAGCAAAATACAGGCAAGCTCAAGAATGAGCAAGCTCAGAGTGAGCTCTACAGAAAGTTATATAGTACCTGTAGCACCTGTGACCAATTAACCCCCCCCCCCCCCCTTTAATTAGCAGACGGAAGGAAGGCAAGGAAAGGAAGAAAAAAAATGCTATTGAAAAAGTGATTTAAAAAAGTAAAAGCTTCTAACAAGGCCAAAGAAGAAATGAAACAGCTACAAGAACCAGCAGTCAAAAGTAAAACTGTTTATCACTTTCAACTCAATTTTCCCACTCTTTAGTTATTAGCCAGCAAAAAGTGCCAGACCAGATTGGCTCACTGATTTTTCCAGAAGTCTGCATTGAGCTACAAATCAGATTTCAGGTATCCTTTTGCAACAAAAATATCATTTTTGGTTAGTTACTCCCAATAGGAAATCACATCTAAAGGGATGCAGACCCTGACATTATCGTCATTAGCGCCCTGCAAGTGCAGCAGCTGATTAATAATTATGAAACCACTCCCATTAGATTCACTTTCCACATGGAAACAGACGAACATATAGCTCTTTTTCGCATTTCCGGTCCATACGCTATACTTCTAACGTCACTTCCGGTGAGTGGAATGCACGCCGAGCAGTGCGTTCCAGCGGCCATTTTGTGGGATTTGTGCTAGTTCTCTGCTGTTCCTCTGCTCCATCTGGCTACATTGGTGTGAGAATCCTGGAATATGTGGCTGTGAGCTGGTTCTTATTATGAGGCTGGTATTTGCTTAATAAATGTGCCTTTTACAAGCTGGTAAAATGTGAGTGGCCTGGATTTTTTCTTTTGTTTCAACATTGATCTGGCAATATTACACTATATAAGTTTTTTCTTTGGTGATTCGGTGGAGCAAATTAGGAAGCTACGGTGAGGACCTGAAAGAAGATCTTAACCTGGTGGGGCAGGCTACCATAGAGCTGATGAAAAGAGGGTTTAGGATACCCCAAAATCCTTAAAGGCTTTTCATTCACCAAAATCTGGTGAGTGCATTTGATGTTGGTGTACACGGGTGATAGGTGGAAGTTTTCTTTGATCCTAGAATTATTTGGAATCCTTAGTCTTCATCACAAGTGGTTCTGTGGTGTTTTTTCTTGAAGATTTTTGACAAAGATATGCACTAATGAACATGGGACATTTATGTTTTGTGATTTACTAATATTTGTATGTAGGTCTATTTTGCGCTGTTTTATTTATAAATAGAACAAATAGCTCTGTCTTCAGAATAACAAAAGGTAGGACTCTCCAACAAAGTTTGTTAAAACCATTTGCAATATATATGGATCACCCAGAAGGAAATGTGTTTTTCTCAACAAAAGTGGAGTTGCTCTTTAAAATATTATCCTGAAAGATCAATTTCATCATGTTTCTAAAAAAGGCAACATAATTTTATATCAATCTTTTTAACAAGTTTTTGACTTTTGAATAATATTTTGGATCCTTCAACATTGATCATGTCTGGTCCAGTGAACAGATTCCCTGCTGATTTGGAGCAGAACAGGGCAGATATCACTTTTGTGACATTCACTCTCGTTCAGTATTTTTTGACATTTTAACATTTGAACTTCCGGACCCATGCTTGATCTATGGATGGCCAGATGAAAATGGACTTGCGTCTGTGTACATAGGGCTACCGCTGATCCTTCATGTTAGGTCTGAAAAAATGGAAAGAAATACAGTTTTTTCATTCTTTGTTGTATCTCAGCACTGCTGACCTCCTGAAGTCACTTCCTGCCTACATACCATTTCTCGGTGTGAGTTTCCTGTTGGTGACAACAGTGGTCCATGTCTGCAAAGCGTTTGTTGAAATGGCTACTTGAATTGTCCACTGAAAGCCCATGTAACAGGGTGACAACACAGGAGCACAATTAAAAGATAGGTTTGCCTTTTGAACATGGTATGTGTCACACCCATATTGCGGGTGTAACATGTTCAGCACCCCCTTAACCCCCTCACCCCCCTTCCCTGTGACAGTGGGCAGGGGTTCCTCTCCCCCACAGCGGCTGTCATATTTTAAAATTGGAGCGGCTGTGCAGAGTTCCGCTTGAACAGCTGCGTCATTCATTCACAGGGATCTGTGAATAAATAAATTGCAAGCCCCGTCTGCCAGCGCTGCAGAAAGACTTGTAGTTTCAATGGACTACGAGCGTTTCAAACTGAAAGCTCGTATAGAGGTACAGGCAGACAAACTGCTTGTATAGTTCTAGGGGACACAGAAAAGCACATCTACTTACCCGATCCTCGGATTCTCCCTTCTAATAGACTTGTCCCCGCAGCGTCTTCTCCCTGCTGCATTCGTCCAGAGCCCTGTACTGGACATAAAGCAGAGTTCCACTCACAAAAACTGTAGCTGCTGAATTTTAAAAAACAGCTACTCAACTGTCCCACAATCCCACATTGCCCCCGCCGCAGCCCGTTTCACCGGCCGTCCTATATTCCAGGCGCCGGAATCTTCAGTGTGGACACCCGGCTGTGACAGCTTGCGGCTTCACAGTCAGGTGCCTACTGCACATGCACTAGTAGCGCTGCGCTTCCTGAATGGCTCCGTCATCTTCCGGGACCTGTCACATGTCCCACAAGATTTCAGGGAGGGAGGGTAGGAGGACACCTTCTGTTTCCGATTGCCTAGACGATCCCCCCTGCTCCCCAAAAGTGCCAATCCTTAATGGGGAGCGGTGGACCAATCTTTAAAGTGGAACTTCCCCTTTTAGGTGGAACTCTGCTTTAAGGACAGCAAGGGACAGTCCACTGCTGCAAAGTGGGGGAATCCCAGAGTAGTGGAGGATCAAGTAAGTAAAAATGCTTCTCCTCTTCCCTAGTCAAAACAAACAGCCCCATTGCAAGGGATTGTTGTATAGTTTACCAGACTGGTTTGATCGATTCTGATCTAAATTTGTGTCAGTGGAAGGATCCGGCACTAGAGCAGTTTAAACACAGGTTCATTTCAACTATTGCATTTCATGAAAATGTCTAAATAAGGTGTTTCTGTTCAGTAAAGGTTGATGTTATTGGCACATTGATTAATTCCTGTAAGAGAGTTGAATCCAATTTCTAAGCAAATAGAGAAGGCGTTGTTCTAGAATAGAAACCTTGCAGTAATTGAACATGACTGGACTCATAAGTCAAAACATAAAATTTACACCTTAAAGTGTTACTAAACCCACAACAATAAAATTAGCCTGTTTATGCAGGAAAGCATTCTTGTGGAACCTAAGGGGTTAATCCTTCACATTGTGTAAAACAGGCTGTTTGATCCTGTCTTCTCTGATCCCCCCTTC
Source organism: Staurois parvus (assembly GCF_062004578.1). Lineage (NCBI taxonomy): Eukaryota > Metazoa > Chordata > Amphibia > Anura > Ranidae > Staurois > Staurois parvus. The sequence continues at coordinate 15,533,425 of NW_028317941.1, read as the reverse complement.
TTCTGTCCCCAAAGCATCCGCTGATAGTACAGCTTTAGGAGTTACTCTGCACATGCTCAGTTTAGTGTGAATTGCTAGAGAGTTTTTTTTTTCTTTGGGAAGGTGCATGTGATTAACACAGGTCCAATCAGCATGAAAACTCCTCCTACAACCTTTAACCAGTACTCAGCTGGACACAGATAGAAGTCACAAGACTGCTCTAACTGCTGATGAGAAAAGGTATTGAGCAGTTTATATTTACTACACTAATTGCATATCCATGTACTGTGTACTGTGGGAGACCAGATATAGTGAATGTAGCGTCATCAGTTTAGTAACACTTTAAGTGTAAAATATTTCCCTAATCCAGAGTTGTCATCAAAATGCAGGTAGCTGTTGGTCAGCCTTTTTAGAACTTTCTACCCCAGAAGAACCCTTGAAATAATTTGCAGGTTTAGGGGAACCCCTGCCAAAAATGCATCTGGGATCAATGGGAAAAATGCACTTTGCATTGTTGGTCAGTGGGGAGAATGCGCCCCATAGAACTGTGGTCAGAATGCCACACTTACAGAGAGCTAAAAGTCAATTGGTTTCATTCCACCGGCTCCTCCAAGTGGCATTGGTGGCAGCACTATGCTGGCACTATAAAATGGGAGGTCAATCAGCCAGAGCTCAAGGAACCCCCTAGCAACCTTTGGAGGAACCCTGGTTTAGAATGGCTGCCTCAGGTGTTTGCACATCAAGTCCGTTTTCAACTTAAAGTGTTACTAAACCCACAACCATAAAATCAGCCTGTATATTCAGTAAAGTATACTTGATATACTCACAGTGGAACCTAAGGGGTTAATCCTCTGCATTGTGTAAAAAGGCTGTTTGATCCTGACTTCTCTGGTTCTCCCTTTCTTCCAGTGCCCCCCTTTTATCTCCTGATAAGACATATAGTGTGGAGACACTCTGCACATGCTCAATTTGGTGTGTGTTGCTAGAGGGTTTTTTTTTCTTGCACATGATCAGCACAGGGCCAATCAGCACTGTCCAGACAGATGTCAGGGGTTCTGCATCCTCCTAGAGCAAAATGAAAACTCCTCCTACAAGCATTAACATGTGCTGTGCTGGACACTGATTGAAGTCATAAGACTGCTCTAATTGCTGATGAGAAAAGGTATTTAGCTGCTTGTATTTACTAAAATAATTGCACTCACATGTTCTGTATACTGAGAACAGATAGAGTGAGTTCAGGGTCCTGGGTTTAGTAACACTTTAAAAATGGTTTAATCATTACACTATTGTCACTAAACAGCCATCTTGTGATTCAGGATCTTTGTTTATTTGTGATTACAAAGTTGCAAATCATCCTGCTCTGCCTGGCGTTTACAACCTCGCTTAATTTGTTTGCATAGTGAGCTATTAGTCAGAGTAAAGCAGATGGATTAATGACTGGCTAAAGTTCATATCAGGCTTGTAGTTTTGGCACAGGGTTGGTGAATGTTCCTTATTTCAGGGCCTTGTTTTGGAAGGTGTGTAAAAGTGAACCTGTCACCAGTTCACACCTTTTTTTTATGCTTTTAATAAAACATCAAAAATAATATGTTTGCTATTTTCTATTTATGCTTTCTTATTTTATTTACATTTGCATGCAAAGTAAATAGGAATCTGACATTCTTGACCATGTCGGATCCTACTATCTGACAACACCCCCTGCAGCTATGTTGTGGCTCATGCCGACACTACTTGAGCCACTGATAATTAGATAGGTAGAATGAATGAGGCCCCATTCACACTTGAGCGTTTTGTACTACGAAGCTCAAAGCTCCAAAACGCTCAGGAGGGAAAAAAAAATCAATACTACTCTATGGAAATGGTCCACATCTCCACTTCAAGTTGCCTGAAGCAGAACGCCTGAAGCTCAAAAAGGTTTTGGAGCTACTTTTGTAGCTCAATTTGGGCAGATTTGCATATTTTATTCCCATAGAACGGAAACACGCAATTGGCACATTTTTGTGCACTTTGGTGCATTTTAACGTGCGTTTTGTGAAATTTTCTGCTCAAATAAAAAAAAAAAAAAGTAACAATATGTGAATAAATAAATGTAAAACAAATACACATAAATAAAAAATCATGATAATTAAATCATAAATAAAAATAATTAACCCCTAACCCTAAAGAAAAAGAAATACATTATTATTAATAATAATAATTAAACACCTGAACAAAAATACATTTATTAATAATAATAATAATAATAATAATAATAATACATTATTGGTACTATTATTTTATTACTTTAGGTTTTAGGGGGTTAAGGTTAATTATTATTTAGTTTATTATTAGAAGCATTTATGATTATTTTTATGCATTTGTGTATTTTTATTTACATTTATCTATGCATTTATTATTAATAATAATATTATTATTATTATCACCCTAATCCTAACAAAAAATAAATAAATATTAAGAAAATCATAAGTAAAATACTATAAATAAATAGGAAAATAATAAATAAAATACTAACCCCAACCCAAACCCTAGGCTCTAATCCTGTCTGTAACCTAACCTTAACTCACCCTAACAAAGAACAAAATAATAATAAATTATTATTGTTAACAATAATAAAAATAATAAAAACTAAAAGCTGATGGAAAAACTGAAAAACTTAGCAACAAATGATACAACAGATGATATTTTACTCTATTGGCTAATTAAAAAAACGCCAAAACTCAAAAACGGCTAAAAATGCTGTATAAAAACACGCAAAAATTACAGTAAAATATTAAAAAAAAGGTTGCGCTAAAAATGCTGAAAACCGCTACACTCAGATGTGAATGGAGCCTAAGGATTTTTTCATCTTACAGCCCTGAACTCTGGAGTTGTCTGCAAGCAGAGAGACTCAGAAAATTAATTTATGGTACTGTCTGCAGCTCTCTACAAAGCCATTTACTGATACTGAGAGCACAGAGGCTGACAGCAGACGCTGCCTATCAATAATTAGGATGAATTCAGGTTTTATTCATTCATGTTCCTGGAGATAGTCTGTGGGGTTGATTTACTAAAGGCAGATAGATGTTCAAGTGTAGTTGCTCCAGAGCTTAGTAAATGAGAGGAAGCTCTGCTGTCTTCCATCATCCAATCAGTTAAATAATGTCCAGCATTTACAACCACTTTAAGGCAAAAAGACTGTGCACTTTGCAAGTGCAGTTGCACTTATTTTGCGCAGGGCTAAGTGAATGTGATGAAGTTCTGCTGAATTTCATCATCCAATCATGTGCAAGCAAAAATGCTGTTTTTATTTTATTTTCCTTGCATGTGATTGGGTATTTTTTACAAAATGAAGCTTCACCTCATTTACTAATCTCTGGAGCAATAGCACATGCAGAGTGCAACTGCACATGTAAAGTACATAGTCTATTTGCTTTTAGTAAATCAACCCCAGTGTGTGAGTGTGGACAGCAAATGTGTTCTGTTCAGTACAGTATGCACAGAACAGGGGCTGTTGGGTCAGTAACAAAAATACACTGACAGTTTACACTTTCACTTGGGACTGCAGCAGATGCACTTGTCTCCAAAGTCACTCATGTGATTATATTACTGATTTGTGGATTTTTAAATATATTATTTGTTTATTATAAAAAGTATTAACAAGTATTGTACTTCTTGGCTCCACTAATACATAGTAGTAGATGATTCATGGTATTATAAAGCAGATGTAAAGAGTGGAACGTGACCTGGAATCTGGCATGCTTCAAATGGCCTTTAAATGAAGAGCAGCTTATCCTCTTGTGTAATGTTACAGGGGAAGGCGGCCAATAAAAATGTGTCTTCAAGCCAACACCTCCACTTTTTTTTTAGACTATGATTAGAGTCTTGTTTATTATAGTTAGCATGTAAAATGTCAGTTCAAATGGCACAAACAAATGCAGAAATAATTGTTTTGTGTGTGTTTAAACAAGTTTAAGCCACAAACATTTTTTTTTTCTGTGAATGACAACGTAGTGGGTCATCTTTTATGTTTGCATTCTTTGCTAACAAAGAAATGTTTATTAACAGCACACCAAAAGTGTATTGCCTGCTAGAATAACATGTACATCTTATGTTAGCAGTGTAAGGCCTAATGTACACCGGAAGTTGTAAAAACGCCAGTAGCGTTAGCTGTAGAATGCTGCCTTAACCTCCCTAGCGGTCTGATTATGTCAGAATTTCTGTGCTTAAAGCGGTACTTTTTAATGCATGGAAATATGTATTTTTTTTATTGTAGGCCTGTAATTTTTAAGAATAATTCACTGAAATCTGTTAGAACAAGAGTCTAGTAAACATCCCAGGTAGGATAAAACTTGACACACGAAATCATAAATTATAATTTAATAAATAATCATAAAAAAATAATAATATAATAATAATAAATTTAATTCAATAATATAATCAAACCAAAAACACTGACATTTGAAAAATAGCGCCAAGTTCGCACATCACTGAGCAAAGTCGCAAAATCATTTTCAGCGTCTGATGACGAATTTCCCCACGAATCATTATCACTCAATTCTGCAAGTGGTTCTGATTTACTATCGCTGTTCTCTAGCTGGTCTAAAATCGCTTTTGACCTAAAGGGACGCTTTTTGAACTCCATGGACGTTTATCAGTTTCCAGGCAGAAAGAACAGTAAAAATGCAGGCAGGGCACAGGACAAAGCACTAGGAACAAAATGTATGTGAAATGGTTTGATACAGTAATGTTTTACTATGTGATTTTAGTGTATTTATTGAATGTCACTTTTTGACATTAACAAATTTCCCGCCGTTCCGTCCCCCGTACGTCCCGACGCTCGCAGGGGACGGAACCCAGATGACAGATGCCGGCATCGGCCGGAGGACATTGCCGGGGACACTGCAGGAGGGACATCGCGGGAGCGCAGGACAAGGTAAGTGAAGAACAGATCCCGGAGCAGCGCTGCAGGGTAAGCCCGATTGTAGCTCGGGGTTACTACTTGTGGTACTGAAACCTTACCCCGAGCTACACTCGGGAATACCGCCAGGGGGGTTAAAAACGCAAGTTGTGTTGCATTTTTTAAAGAACTTTTATTAACGTTTTTACTACTTGTGGTACTGAAACCTTACCCCGAGCTACACTCGGGAATACCGCCAGGGGGGTTAAAAACGCAAGTTGTGTTGCATTTTTTAAAGAACTTTTATTAGCGTTTTTCAGCATTTGTAGTTTTTAACGTTTTTTTAGCAAAACTATAATCCCACAAAACCTTGAGGCTCAAAAACACTCATAAACGCCGGATAGCTGCGGTTTTTAGCATTTTTCAGTGTCAGGGCATTTTTACATCTTTTAAACCTCCTCTTGAAACCCTGGGTGCTGGGTTTTATCTCCACCCAGAAAACGCCCTTGCCATAAAAACGCTGATTAAAGCCTATGTGTGCATAAACACATAGGATAACATGCTGGGGAGTTTACTGGCTGTAGAAAAAAATGCCAGAAGCCAAAACAGCAGCTTTAAAAATGTTCAGTGTGCATGAGGACTAATTTTACACTACTCCTACACTAGCTTATCCCAAAAAAATCATATATATATATATATATATATATATATATATATATATATAAATAGACAAATAAATGATATACCATATCAATAACAATAACTTGGTAAATAGAATAGAATGCACATAAAACAGTATGAATCATCCAAACATGATCTAATGGCTCGTATCGCTGAAAATATAAATGACTAATGTATGCCACCAGTGCAATTCAGTGAATACAAAAACAGTCACTCACAAAAGGGACCCTGAGGAAGTCTTGTGTTAACAGAACGTAACGCGGAGGAACGTGGTGATGTATTTCCAGCGTGGACGCCATCTTGCTACACCCAAATATACCCATGCAAGTACACCCTTAGCATGCAGTTTTTTTCAGCTTATTATATGCTTTGCAAAAGTGAGTGGGCATTTAGCTATACATGTTTTTAACAACATTAATCAGTATTACACTATGGAAGATCTCTTTCTGTTTCTATCCTGCCTTTTGATGTGAGCTAGCTGAGTCTTACTATAGCATCCCTAAGGGGGATCCTGCTGTTCTTCCACTAACCTGTGAAGAATGTAAAGTAGTGAGTGTACAGCTTGTATAACAGTGTAAATTTGCTGTCCCCTCAATATGACTCGATACACAGCCATTAATGTCTAAACTGCTGGCAACAAAAGTGAGTACACCCCTAAGTGAAAATGTCCAAATTGGGCCAAAAGTGTCAATATTTTGTGTGGCCACCATTATTTTTCAGCACTGCCTTAACCCTCCTGGGCATGGAGTTCACCAGAGCTTCACAGGTTGCCACTGGAGTCCTCTTCCACTCCTCCATGACGACATCACGGAGCTGGTGAATGTTAGAGACCTTGCGCTTCTCCACCTTCCATTTGAGGATGCCCCACAGATGCTCAATAGGGTTTAGGTCTGAAGACATGCTTGACCAGTCCATCACCTTTACCCTCAGCTTCTTTAGCAAGGCAGTGGTCGTCTTGGAGGTGTGTTTGGGGTCTTTATCATGTTGGAATACTGCCCTGTGGCCCAGTCTCCGAAGGGAGGGGATCATGCTCTGCTTCAGTATGTCACAGTACATGTTGGCATTCATGGTTCCCTCAATGAACTGTAGCTCCCCAGTGCTGGCAGCACTCATGCATCCCCAGACCATGACACTCCCACCACCATGCTTGACTTTAGGCAAGACAAACTTGTCTTTGTATTTCGCACCTTTTGATGTGAGCTGGCTGAGTCTTACTATATCATCCCTGAGGGGGATCCTGCTGTTCTTCCACTAACCTGTGAAGGGGATATCAACGCTGTGGACCTATATTATCCTAGAAGGGGAGACCAGGCCGTGGATGTTCATTCTTGCTTTTTATCAGGCGTTTTGGCCTTTTGGGTCACTTCAAGGAGGTGAGGGGGCAATTCAGCCATTTATGGATTTTTTCCTTCTGGTTGTCATGCGAATTTAACAATATTACCTGCATTATTTGATTCATTGGAATATTTGGTGTTTTATACGCACCTTTGAACTTCATTTCTTTGGCCATTTAGTTATGTGACACTTTTATAGTGATGTTCAAAAAAAGTTGTGATATCACTTATATACTGTATGTTTTTGATTTTTATTTGGTTTTTAATCACTGCACTTATCAACATTGTGTGATAAATCACTATTGTGTGATAAATTTAATCCCACATTCAGGGATTCACGTACCTTATTCTCACTACTTTTCACGATTTCTTTTTGGCTATTTATAGCCTTCGTGGTCACCATTATTTTCAGTGTGATAACTGATCCCACATTTCAGGGATTCACTTTAAATGTTGATTTAGTTTCATAATAGATTATTATAGTTCATAATTTTTTGGAGTCCCATTAGGACTTTTTGACTTCTATTCCTGTTTATTCCTTTCATTGGCGATTCTTTATCAATACACTATTAATTCACAATTTTGTCTCACCATGGATCCCCTAGTGGATCAGTTCACTTTATGATTTGTGAATGACTGATTTTGTATTCACTGAATTGCACTGGTGGCATACATTAGTCACTTATATTTTCGGCGATAGGAGCCATTAGATCATGTTTGCATGATTCATACTGTTTTTATGTGCATTCTATTCTATTTACCAAGTTATTGTTATTGATATGGTATATCATTTATTTGTCTATTTATATTTTTATATATATATATATGTATATATGATTTTTTTTTAGGATAAGCTAGTGTAGGAGTAGTGTAAAATTGGGGTAGCGCTGCACCAATTCACTTTATATTTCGCATCACAATAGTGTCAGTTAAGCCTAATATTCTTCTGGACTGCTGAGACTTTTGGTGGCTGCATCTTTTCTGTATGTTGATATTGTACAGGGAAGGACCGCATATTAAATTTACATTGATGTCATGCATCAGAAGCTTACTGTACGATTACAAAAGAAAGCCAAGAGCAAATGGAAGTTAAAGAGAGTACTGGAGGAGAACTGAAAAAAAAAAAACAACACTGGAAGCAACTGAAAGCAAATAGAAATCTATCACACTCCTGGTAAATCTCCACTATTCCTGTATAAACTTTTACAAAGGACTTTTTCTCTTTTTTTTTTTAAGCCAAGGATCCAGTTGCGTTACTCAGCAGTTTACAAATGGTGTCAAATGAGTGTGCTGTTTTAGCAGACCACTGAAGACTGTGTTGTTGCTCTCTATATGAAGGTTAAACATTTCTGTAAAAGGTTTGCCGCCACATGTACTATAAAAATACCCTTTCAGGGATAGCATTTGGGATAAAATGGCCAGAAAATAGAACAGGGCTGATTAGAGAGATTTATAAAATGATTGTAACCTTGTCTTGCAGGCCCTCCGCAGCTGGGATGTTAATTAACCACATATTGTACATGGCAATTTATGGTGGGGAAGGAAAGAAAAATCTCTGTTCTTTCAGATTTCAATGAATAGAAAGTAAAAGCTTTTAAGAAATTACAGGTCATAAAGAAATTGGCTGCACTGGTGTTTCATTTAGTGTTACGGGGCTGTGTACTGGTCACAGACCGCTTCTAATGTAAGTGGCGATGTAATATAGTATTTGTTGGCTAGTTGTATTGTTAATATAATAGAAAGGGAATGGCAATCACTGGAAGGGCAGAAAGGTGCTATCACACTGATCGTAAAGTGCTTCTCTGCTGGGCATTCTGGGTAAAACATTTGGCATTAAGGGATAGCCTGATATGTCTTAGATCAACCAGATTTGCTAACAGCAGTTCCATTATAAAATTGTCCTTTAGAGAAGTTTGTTAGACACTATTTGCATATAAACTGACAAGATATCCAATATCTCCATCATATAATACAGTATATGTACACTGAATGTATCTGTACATAATATATATGTTTACAAAACATATTACATGTATAGTGAGTACACCCCTCACATTTTTGTAAATATTTTATTCTATCTTTTCATGTGACAACACTGAAGAATTGACACTTTGCTACAATGTAAAGTAGTGAGTGTACAGATTGTATAACAGTGTAAATTTGCTGTCCCCTCAAAATAACTCAACACACAGCCATTAATGTCTAAACTGCTGGCAACAAAAGTGAGTACACCCCTAAGTGAAAATGTCCAAATTGGGCCAAAAGTGTCAATATTTTGTGTGGCCACCATTATTTTCCAGCACTGCCTTAACCCTCTTGGGCATGGATTTCACCAGAGCTTCACAGGTTGCCACTGGAGTCCTCTTCCACTCCTCCATGACGACATCACGGAGCTGGTGGATGTTAGAGACCTTGCGCTTCTCCACCTTCCATTTGAGGATGCCCCACAGATGCTCAATAGGGTTTAGGTCTGAAGACACACTTGGCCAGTCCATCACCTTTACCCTCAGCTTCTTTAGCAAGGCAGTGATCGTCTTGGAGGTGTGTTTGGGGTCTTTATCATGTTGGAATACTGCCCTGCGGCCCAGTCTCCGAAGGGAGGAGATCATACTCTGCTTCAGTATGTCACAGTACATGTTGGCATTCATGGTTCCCTCAATGAACTGTAGCTTCCCAGTGCCAGCAGCACTCATGCATCCCCAGACCATGACACTCCCACCACCATGCTTGACTGTAGGCAAGACACACTTGTCTTTGTATTTCTCGCCTGTTTGCGGCCACACACACTTGACATCATCTGAACCAAATAAGTTTATCTTGGTCTCATCAGACCACAGGACATGGTTCCAGTAATCTATATCCTTAGTATGCTTGTTTTCAGCAAACTGTTTGTAGGCTTTCTTGTGCATCATCTTTAGAAGAGGCTTCCTTCTGGGACAACAGCCATGCAGACCAATTTAATGCAGTGTGTGGTGAATGGTCTGAGCACTGACAGGCTGAACCCCCACCCTTTCAACCTCTGCAGCAATGCTGGTAGCACTCATACGTCTATTTCCCAAAGACAACCTCTGGATATGACGCTGAGCACGTGCACTCAACTTCTTTGGTCGACCATGGTGAGGCCTGTTCTGAGTGGAACCTATCCTGTTAAACCGCTGTATGGTCTTGGCCACTATGCTGCAGCTCAGTTTCAGGTCTTGACAATCTTCTTATAGCCTAGGCCATCTTTATGTAGAGCAATAATTCTTTTTTTCAGAACCTCAGAGAGTTCTTTGCCATGAGGTGCCATGTTGAACCTCCAGTGACCAGTATGAGAGAGTGATAGCGATAACACCAAATTTAACACACCTGCCCCCCATTCACACCTGAGACCTTGTAACAATAACAAGTCACATGACAGCGGGGAGGGAAAATGGCTACTTGGGGCCAATTCGGACATTTTCACTTAGGGGTGTACTTTAGTTGCCAGCAGTTTAGACATTATTGGTTGTGTGTTGAGTTATTTTGAGGGTACAGCAAATTTACACTGTTATTCAAACTATACACTCACTACTTTACATTGTAGCAAAGTGTGATTTCTTCAGTGTTGTCACATAAAAAGATATAATAAAATATTTACAAAAATGTGAGGGGTGTACTCACTTCTGTGAGATACTGTTTGTATAAAGATGTACAAGAAAGAAAATTAAATATACGAGAGGGTAGGGGGAGGAGATAAAAAGTGTAGTTAGCTGTCATAATACAGTGAATGTTATTATGGATAATTTTTTTGTTAGTTGGAAATTTTATATTAGCCTCCATCCTCAATTGTCTTTCTTTTATCTCAATTATACTTTCTTTATACTATATTGCTTTATTATTATTATTATACAGTATTTATAAAGCGCCAATAGTTCGCTCAGCGCTGTACATTACAAAGGGGGACAGAACATGTGACAGAACAATACCAATACAATGCAAAACATGAGGGGATTGAGGGCCCTGCTCTTTCGAGTTTACAATCTAGGAGGGAGGGGATAGTGGCACAGGAGGAGATGGAGTGGTAGGAAGAGTGGATAATTTTGTTTTATCCTTTCAAGTTTGCCTCTGTCTTTGTTAGTTTACAGAAAGCCAAAACATAAAGGCTACATTTTGATCTCCTGATATTTTGGTTTTCCCACTGCTCCATCACCATGTTGATGAAATATTAGGCAAAATTGATTTCAGTTTCACTATATACATTATTTCAGTCTGTGTTATGTCATTACTAGGTCTCTGTTCTTCTAATTACAATGCTGGTTGGTCCTCTCCTTCATTCCATCACTCCAGATTGCACATTGGGATATCCATCAGTTGAAAAATCATTAAGATGTAAGAGGAACCAAACCCAGCCTCTAATTTTCTTGGTTAAAGTTGAGATTTGCATATGGAACAGCCTACAATTTCAAACAATTTTGCCTAAAGAGTGGCTTTAAAACCTCCTCTAGTGTATTACATAATGCCAAGCAGGTGCCTTTCACTGGCTCCTGTAAAGTATTGAAGAATGTGGTACCAACTCTTTAAAATATCTGTATACGCATAAAGATTCGGGAGTATCTTGGGTACCATGTTGAGGGAGTTCGGCCTTTCAGAGGTGTATGCCAGCAGCAGAAACGTCTCCCTTCGCCCAAACGTATTTTGGGATTAGTGATCTTTGGCCAGTTAAATTTATACAGGAACATTATAGGCCTTCCTTGAAGCATATTACACACTTCAGACTTTTGAGATGTCTTCTGACACAGGAGCATTTTTTTCTTTTACTTTCTCCTTTGTTTCTTATGTTATAGGAAGATCTGGTAAAATCCTCATTTGGTATTTTTACCCTTGTATTAGTTTGGGTAAACAGCCTGTTTATCTAATGAGTAAATACGTTTTGGTTAGACTAAACAAGCTGAATCTAAGAAAGTGAAATTTTAAAAGAGTAGTACAGCCAAAGCTCTTTTGACTGTACTTCTGTGGATCACAGGAGTGCAGTTCGTTCTGCACTCCTGTGACCCGTTTTCAGCTGACAGCATGCCGAAGCCCACTGTCGGTTGATGTCACTCAGCCGGTCCAGGCTGGGGAAAGATCCCGCCTTTAACCACTTGCTGACTGTAGGCTTGTCATATGACATCCTCGATTGTAGTGGTTATACTGGGATGATGCCTGCAGGTACAGGCATCATCCCGGTATTAAAAGTTTCAGCTGGTGATTTCTTTTTCTGCAGAAGTGATTTGAGTGGCTGAACATGTGTAATGTTTGGTATCTATTTACTCTGCATAACATCATCTTTTACATTTTACCAATTGGGTATTATATTGTTTTTGTGTGCAATAAAATTCATTAAAGGGTTTTTTCTTTAATTGCGTTTGAAAACCACTGTGATATAAAAAATTGCAAAACATTTTAAATTTTTACATTTAATTCTATAGGGCCCCTGCTAAAAAATACATATATCAAATGTTTGGGGATCCAAGTAATTTTCTAGCAAACAAAATGTAGATTTTTACATGTATGAGAAAAGTGTCTGAATTGGCTTGGTCAGCAAGTGGTTAAAGTCGGGATCCACCCCAGAGACTGAAGCAGCACCTGGCGTAGCCTCTCAGTGATCCGCTGAGAGTTTGAGTCAGCCGCTCCTTCCTGCTCCACAGCCCAGCGCTCCAGTGAGTAGAGCAGACAGTGGTGACTGACAGTCACCGCTCACTGCTCAGAGTGGCTGTGAGAACCCACTGATCAGCGGCCATGTGATTGCTGAGTTCTCACACAAATGTGTCCGTTTATGAAACTGAGATCAGTGGCGATCCTGAGGATCATTGCTGATCTCAGATCATTGGGGCAGCACAGTGGCTAAATGGTTTGCACTTCCACCTGGCAGCACTAGGGCTGTTGGTTCAAATCCCAACCACTGCACCACCTGCCTGGAGTTTGCATGTTCTGCCTGTGTGGGTTTCCTCCGGGTACTCCAGTTTCCTCCCACATTTCAAAGACATGCTGGTAGGTTAATTGGCTCCTGTGAATGTACAATATATATGTAAAGCGCTGTGGAAATTGACAGCACTATATAAGTACCTGAAATAAATGTAAAAAATAAATAAACAAATTAGTGGTTTATGAAACAGAGATGATCAGTGGAGAACATGTTCTCTGCTGATCATCTCAGCACACAGAGAATCTGTCACTGACAGAAATGGCCAGTTTATGAAGGAGCAATGTCAACCCTTCACTGGCGATCTGTGTGAAAATTCTCCAGCCCTGAGGTGGAGAATCAGGGAGAGAAGAGTGAATCCCAGGAGAACTGAGGAGGAAGGAGGAAGATTATTGACCTTCTTCCTCAATCAGAGCCCCCAAGACAGTGGAAAAGCCCCCCTGCATTTCACAACCCCCGATGGGGTAGAGCAAGATAGAAACACAATGTGTGTGTGTGTCTGTATGCAGTGTAGTGAGGTACTGAGTGGTCTCCTCGGAGAGAACTGCCAAAGAAGCAGCGGTAAATAACCTCTTCTTAGTAAACTGTGTGTTTGACTGATTTTACTGTAATCTCACGAGATTACAGTAACAGGAGCCATTTTCTAGAGTTCAAAGTGTTTGTAGATAGCTTCTCTCCTCATTAGGAGAAGCGATCAACACCGCTTCATGAACAGGCATTCAGAGGAGAACTGTCATTTACCGCTGCATGATAAAAGGGACACCTTAGAGCAGGAGCGGGACATCAGACCAATGCTGCATCCACCTAGGTAAGTATAATTGGGGGAAATTAATTCTCTTTTAAGGATCAATATTAGCAGATATGCTGCTGTCATCATTGGGCAAGTATCAGGCCACTTAATTGCTAAACAAGAGCAGGCTAATATCTTATCTGTTGTTTTTAGGAAAATACCTTCTCCTCTAAGGCCACCCTAACAGTTGGACCCTGGGCCATTGAACCTAACTCTGACTCAGGCATAGGTAACCTAAACGTTAACAAATTTAGTCACATAAAGATGCAGACAGATCTTTAGACATTCACGACGCAGCCAAATATCTGGTACAATAACCATATACAGTACCTGCACAAATGTGATCAAAGAACGAATAAGTTGACCATCCCCTCAGGTAAAGTAGATATCTGTCGGGTTCACCAGCTGCTCATGCACAGCTTGAGTTTCATTATCTTAGAACTGAAACAAGCTGATCTGAACTAGGTCTTGTATGGGCATGTTTGGCAGGCCATATGCAGGCAGATCTGCAAGCTCATACTACTAGGATACCTGTGAGTTATTATACAGGATTTATATAGCGCCAACAGTTTGCGCAGTGCTTTACAATATAAGGGAGACAGTACAATTACAATACATTTCAGTAAAGAAGGAGTGTGAGAGCCCAGCTTGTGGAGCTTACAATCTAAAGGAAGGGGGAGGTGATACAAAAGGTGATAGCTGCGGGGGATGATCTGGCGGAGGTGATTCAAGTACAGTTCTTAGGTGGAGGTGGGGTAGGCTTCCCTGAAGAAGTGAGTTTTCAAAGATTGCCTAAAGGCAGACAGGGTGGGGGCTGACCGGACATGCTGTGGTAGGGAGTTCCAGAGGATGGCAGAGGCTCTGGAGAATTCCTGGAGGCGAGCGTGGGAGGAGGTGATGAGGGAGCTAGAGAGGAGGATATCATGGGAGGAGCGGAGTGGGCGATTTGGGTGGTATTTGTGGTTGAGGTTGGCGATGTAGCTAGGGGCAGTGTTGTGGATGGCTTTGTAAGCTGTGGTTAGTATTTTGAATTTTATACGTTGGGTTAGTGGAAGCCAGTGAAGGGATTGGCAGAGAGGGGCAGCAGTCTCTGATCGGTTGGAGAGGTGTATGAGTCTAGCTGCAGCATTCATAATAGACTGAAGGGGCGATAGCCTGTGTAAAGGTAGACCAGTGGGGAGGGAGTTGCATAATGCTTAATAAGAGAACATTTTGTTTATTGTATAGAAAGGCTGTCCAGAGGCTTCCAAGGCATGTCCAAAAATCCCCATTTGTTGCAATGAAAAATTCATCTTCAAAATGATTTTGTTCTGTTAAAAAGCTCTACACATCTTGACCACTGCAACCAATTCTCAGCACCGCTGCATCACATGAGGTTATTAACTGCATATGGCCACCTTTATAGTGTGAAGGGTTTGCCCTGGAAGCAGCTAGGATTACACATTCCTCTTCATAAAAATGTGAGCTAATAAAAGTAGGTCTTAGCAGGAAACATTGAAAAGCTCTAATGTGATTTCAGTGAAAAGAAACCCATGATTAGCCAAAGAAAAGTGGTGGATTTTGCCAAAGTAGTGGAAATCCAGCCAGAATTAGACTTGTTTAGTAAATACTTAAACTGTGTTTAAAAAGTGTTTTATTCCAAGGGCTGCTATAATGTCAAGGTAATTGAGTTAATGTTAGAAGCAATGGGTATTTAATGGTGTAAGTGCAGTGCAGGTTAGGGTGAGTGTTTATACTGTGGTCAAGGCGGCTATTAAAAGAGGACTTATTGTGTAAGCCCACTTATATATGTAAAGTAAATTACGGTTATTTTGTATAGTAATGGGAAGTGTATTTTTATTGCATTTCCTGCTTTGTATTTGCATTTTCATAAATAGCTGTGTGGTCTGTTGAGCAATAATGCACAGTAAATTATATATTCCCCACTTGAACCCCATTTTGCCTTTCAAAGTGGATGGATAAAAACAGTCCTGACATTCGGATTAGCAATTTATGATTTGTTCTGAAGCTTTTTTTTCTTTACTATTAATGAGTCTAGGTTACAATTGCTAATATTGTATTAACTGATCAATGCCACATGTATTCTTTGGATAGTTTTCCCTGTATAATAGACAGTGCTGCTCACTCACAGCCTAAGGGCTTCAAGACAAATGTATCTAGTTCAGGTGGATATTGTAACAATTTTGAGTCATTGGGGAGACTTACTAAAACTGGAGTGTGCAAAATCTGGTGCAGCTCTTCATAGAAAACAATCAGCTTCCAGGTGTTACCCCCCAGTCACATCAAACCCGACTTTGAAATTATGTGACCTACAATGAAGTTGCACGATTTCAAAGTCGGTTGACATGCCGATTTCAGGTGTGATTTGCAAGACATCTGACACAGATGTCTATGAAAATCGCACCAAAAGTAGTACATGCACTACTTTAGAAAACAGTGCGGCTCCGACGGAACCAGATGAATATGACCAATCTAATTGCGGACAGTAGGGTGCGACTTGGCATGCGGTTTGCAAGTCGCATGGCATGCAAAATTTGCATCCAGTGTGACCAGGGACTTATTGTCAAAACTCAATTGAACAAGTTAGAAGCTGATTGGCTACTATGCACAGCTGAACCAGATTCTGGGTGCACCAGTTTTAGTAAATATCCCCCTATTTTTATCTTGCAAAGTTCTTCCATCTTTTGCTCTGATCCTGAATATAAAGTGATTTCCTGTTGTTATGTAGGCTTTAAGAAATTGTAATTGTACCTTACCAGTACCTTGAAAATGTGCCTTTTGTCTGGATTTCTTCCTAAAAAATAGCAGTGCAATTCCTTGTATGTGAGTGTACCTATGTACTCCTATGCCTACAGCTTCATAGATTAATATTTACAGTATGAGATCTCAGGCACTGCTGCCCCTGACTGCTGGTCTCGGGAGGTGTGGAGTGAGATTCGGTAATGTCATTACTATTCTTCTCACTGTTCTTGCTGAAATCTCTGACATAAGATAGCAAAATCCTGTCTCTACTACGATGGCCGCTTCCACACAGAACATGAAAAATTAAGTCAGTAATGACCCTCTTCCTATTGCTTTTTGGGTACAGTATCCAGAGTTTAATTCATTTATAAGCTGATGTATGTAGATTTACCAGAGTCAACTGAGACTTGCTTAAAATGAAAATATTTGTAATACAGCGTTGTTATAAATTTACATTTCCACTAAATACCTCCCTCTTTTCCTTCAGGACGCAATAATGCTTGTGAAAAAACCTCATACCTTTTCTTGCGGAAGGAACTACCAGTACGACTTGCCAATACACTGAAAGAGGTCAACCTGCTGCCTGAAAGTTTACTCCAAAGGCCATCAGTCAAGCTAGTACGATCCTGGTAAGTGATCCCCCACAGCTTCCTAAAATAAAAAAAAAAGCTCTGGCTGCTATATTCACCTCCTTTCTGGTGCAGTCCCCAGAAGACTCACCAATTCAGCAAAGAGGTGGATTGGATTGAATAACATCTAGCTCTATTCAGCCCACATCCTTACAGTTCAGAACATCAAGGATCTGCCTTGGGTTCACAGACAGGAGAATGCTGCAGAGCATATAAAGTCCACCCACCGTTTGAAGGAAGTGAAGGTTAAAAGAGCTTGTGGGCTCACTGAACCAGAGACAACTGGACAAAAGATCTGTATTTAGATTTTATTTTTGGAAAGGGTGCGGAGGTTTCTCTTAGGTAGATGAGAGGCTGAAGATGGTACCCGATAGCGAAATTGGGCTTTAATCCTGTTACTGCTGATGCCGTTTGTAGCAGCAATAGCACTGGCATATAAACTAACTCTCGGCAGCTGTAGCAGACTAGTATGAACCTGAAAGCTCTCAGCTGTAAGCTTTTCCGGGTTCAGGGCTTTCAAATTCTTGCTGCTCTGGTCAGGAAAAGGAAATAAGTAAAGGTTACACTAGGGGTCTAATAGACCCAGAGGCGTCCCTAGGGTAGGTGTCACCCGGTGCGGTAACACTTGGTGACACCCCATCCGACGATCCCCGCAGAATGGTTTGGATCTGCGGATTGAGCATAATGGATCATCGGCATGCAACCTATACAGGGTGACACCGGACCCGCTCCAAGATAAGGTAAGTTGTAAAAAAAAAGGCAACAATCACGGCAGGATGGATCGGATCCATCCTGCAGGGATCGTTGGCTTGCTTTACAACTTACCTTTTTGTGGAGCGGGTCCGGTGTCAGCCCGTGCGGTTGGTGTCACCCGGTGCGGACCGCACCCCCCTCACCTGCCTCTGGACGCCACTGAATAGACCCCTGATGTGTCTTTAAAGAAAGCCTGTCACCTGCACTCTGCTATTGCAGTGTCAGTTTCATTTCAATAGCAAGTTAAGTTTAAAAAAAGGTTAAAAAAACTATGCTTCATGAAACAAATAAACAAAATAAATTAAAATTCCCCCCATATTTGTATTTGGGGGCTGGCTTACACAACACACCTCCGTGATTGAAAACATGTGCATTGTTGCACAGTGTGTTCCAGTTTGAATGGGTCCTAATTTAGGTTCAGACAGTTCACAGGGTTGGAGCAGTATTATGCGATTCCTTGTATCTTAAGAATAATCAATCAGGCCTCATGTGTTGGTAACTTAAAGTGTTACTACACCCACAATAGTAAAATCAGTATGTATATGCAATAAAGCATGCTTGATATACTCACAGTGGAACCTAAGGGGTTAATCATCTTCATTGTGTACAAATGCTGTTTGATCCCATCTTCTCTGATTCTCCCCTTCTTCCAGTGCCCCCTTCTTATCTCCTGATAAGACATTTCGTGTGGAGGTACTCTGCACATACTCCGCTTGGTGTGTATTGCTAGAGGTTTCGTTTTTTTTCTTGGGAGAGTGAATATGATCATCACAGGGCCAACCAGCACTGTCCGGTCAGGGGTTCTGCATTCTCCTAGAGCAGAAAGAAAACTCCTCTTACAAGCTTTAACCAGTGCTCTGCTGAACACTGATATAAGTCACAAGACTGCTTTAACTGTTGATGAAAAAAGGTATTTATCAGTTTATATTTACTAAAATAATTGCATTTCCATGTAGTGTGAATTGTGGGAGACCAGATAGCGTGAATGCAGGGTCTAGTATTTAGTATCAATTTAAGAAATATACTATGTATGTGCAACGGTCACTAGTCCTTTTCATGAACTGCATTAAGGTCCAAAACTCAGAAAAAGGTCAGCTTGCACCAAGAACATTGTACAAAACAAAATGCTCTTTTATTTGCACATTGTGAGGCAAACTGCTTAAAAAATTAATTATCACATAGATAACAGCAAAATTTCAACCTTTATATGCTTTTTTTTTCAAGCACAGAATAATATACTATGCGCTTGAAAAAAGAGCTGTCTAACGTTTGAAACATCGCTGTTATCTATGGGATTATGACGTTTTTAAAGTTGCTTGTCTCATGATGTTGAAATAAAGAGCTAAATTTTGTTGTGGGTACCTTAGTTAAAAATTGTACTGAATTATTTACTTTTATCACCTCTAGGTACATGCAAAGTTTTCTTGAACTTTTAGAATATGAGAATAAGAGCCCAGACGATCCTGATGTACTTTATGAGTAAGTAACTGCACTTTCTAGTAATCAGTACTTGACTGCATTCTATTCTGACTACAGGACAATTTGTAGTCTTGTGCTTTGCATTTAGTGTTTTGCTGCTACTTATTACAAGAGCATGTCTCCCTATAATATGGGGGCAAGAGCATCAGTGGAAGCCCATGTACTGGGGTCAAAGTCAAGAACACTTTTCTAATCACCAGGGTGAAGAATTGAAGCTTGAAGCTTCACAGGATCAGAACAAGCCTGTATTGGTTCTCTTTTGCTTATTACGTCTAATAGCATTTAGATCTAAAAATAGCAGTTGTGCCTGCTTGTAAATAACTATTGCATGATCCACAGAAGACTATTTTTTCTATCTGCAGTATATAGTACAGAAAATGTAGATTTTCAGCTCATTTATTTTATTACAGGTACTTATATAGCAGCACAAATTTACGCAGCACTTTACATATATTGTACATTCACATCAGTCCCTAACCCTCAAGGGGTGTACAATCTAAGGTCCCTAATTTACATTCATACAAACACATACTAGGGCCAATTCAGACATGAACCAATTAACCTACCAGCATGTCTTTGAAGTTTGGGAGGAAACCGGAGTACCTGGAGAAAGCCCACGCAGGGAAAACATGCAGGTAGTACCGTGGTTGGGATTCAAACGAACGACCTTAGTGCTGCCCACTTAGCCACTGTGCTTATTCCTTTTTTGTTTTCAAGCAGTACAAACTGTCAGAACAACTGTATTGTAGTTTGTGTTTAATATCAATATAGCTACAGGGAAAAGTATTACACACCGGGAACCTATGTAGGGCCTGTTTATTATCACTATTATACAGAATTTATATAGCAATAACAGTTTGCACAACACTTTACAATAAGAATGAAGACAGTACACATACAATATACAGTAATCCAGGACAAGAGGGTTAGGATAGTTCTGCTCATGAAAGCTTACAATATAAAATGGGGGGCAAGTGGTACAAAAGGTAATAACTGGGGATTAGTTTAATTGTTATGTAGAAATGAGATCAGCTTCCCTAAAGAGATGAGTTTTCAGGGATCACTCAAAAGGAGACAGAGTAAGGGATATGGGGAGAGACTCTGAAGAAGTCCTGTAGATGAGCGCAGGAGGAGTCAAAGAAGGAGGAAAAGAACAGAAGGTCTTGAGATTAGCTGGCGATATAGCTAGGGAAAGAATTGTGGATAGCTTTGTATGATATTGATATTATTTTGAATTTTATTCGTTGGACAAGCAGAAACTAGTGGCATAATTGTCAGAGAGGATTGTGGACACAAAGCATTTGGTAAGGTGGATAAGTCTGAAAGCAGCTTTCATGATAGATTGAAGAGGAGATGGCCTATGTAGACAAGGTCAAGCAGACGAAATAGAAAAAGTGAGAAATAACAAGGAGGTAAATTAGTAGTTTCTAGTATCATTGGTTAAGAAGGGGCATATTTTGAAAATGTTACAGAGGTGAAGATGGCAAGGTTTGGATGATGATTTGATGTGAGAGGTAAAGGAAAGGTCTAGGATTACACCTAGCACCCTGGCATTAGGGGAGGAACTGGTAATTGTGCTATTTATCTTGATAGAAAAGCCAGGGTGGGCAGATATGCTCTCAGATGTGGAAATACCGAATTTTAAGCTGGCCATACATGGTTCATTTTTTTTCATTCAGCCAGTGGCTGAATCACTTCCCCTGTTCACACATTTGAGACGAAAAAAAATGATCCAAGCCTGCCAGACACCGGTGCTTGATTTGGCTGCTCAGCATACACTTGTACTGAGCACCCAAGTGCTTCCACGTGCAAGGGTAACCTGGAGGAATAAAGTTTTTTTTTCTTTCTCATTGGGTCTGGTGCCTCATTTACTTTCTCAGCACATGCGCTTCTGCTGAGCATTAAGAGAAACTGACACTCCCCTTTCCTGACGAGCTTCCAATCGGTTCTCATTACACTGCATGGTCTCTTCCCTCCCTGCTAGTCCCTGGGTGTGGTGCTGGAGACAGGCAGGGAGGTGAGTAGGAAATAAACAGCGCAATGTTAAACATATTAAAAAGTTTAGGTCACCATAAACCCCTTCTGTTCTTAAAAGCCCCAAACATTCCTAATATCACCTCCCCATATCACCGCCTAATAAAACACATCAACCCCTCATATTTTCCATCCTGGCAAAACCATTTCATACTTTAAAGGGACATGCATCCATTGAAAATCCCTAGTGATAAAACTGTCTCATCCAGTAAAAGTATAACAATAAAAACCTTATTTAAATACGGTTTTGGTTCAGGACAAGTAGATTGTCATGAGAGACAAGTGGATTTAGTCCCTTAGACAAGTAGTTTTTTAAATAATTTCCACACCCCTGTTAATCTGAAGCCTACTGTTATTTCCAAGTATCAATTTGTGCTCTTGACCCTTGTTCTGACTGCCACATAACAGACAATATCTGAAGCATGGATTTCCAGCACACTGTATGTATATGAGATCAAATCAAGGTTGAATTGGACGTTGCTTCAACAGAAGTTAAGGGAAAAACTACAGGACACTATGTCTAAGTTCTCTAAGGTCCGGAAGCCATAGGTCTGATATTTCCTACCAGCTTGCCTTGATCGTTGAACTCTGACACACTTATATTCATGTGTGGAAGCCACCCTTGGCCAACCTTTGTTTATGTAGATCTATCACATGTGTAAACTTTGTACGACATAACTTGGCAGACTCTGTATTCCTGACAATGCTGTAATAAACAGAATAAAAAACAAGAATAAAAAACACCAAAACAAGCTCACAGAGCTAAAAATTCTCAGAGAGGTTCTCCTGCAAAGACAGGTTCCCTGTATCAGAAAAACTGGCATCTTCAGTATGGAACTCCCAGAATTTGTGAAGGAATATTTCCTGGCATTGGGATATTGGCATTACATAGCTTGTTTAGGATAAGTGTTACTGTCAAAACTGGATTCCTGCAATAATTTACACATTTGACTTTTAGGAACTTATAAATAGGCTTAAAAATAATTGTATAAGTATACAAATAACATGTAAAATAATTTTATTGTGTAGAAAATTATAGGATAAATTAAATACAATATTTTAACTTCTATATCAGTAGCCTGCAGAAAAATTAAATATTAGTAACATCATTAGGGATTGTAGAATTGTGAAATGTAATGTTAAAGTTATGCTTTTATATTTTTTTTATATTTTTAAGCTTACTCTTCCTTCATTTTTTAGCTTTTTAAATGTCCTCATCCAAGTGAGGAACCGACACAATGATGTGGTCCCCACCATGGCCCAAGGTGTGATTGAATACAAAGAGAAGTACGGCTTTGATCCATTTGTCAGTAGCAATATCCAGTATTTCCTGGATAGATTCTACACAAGCAGAATTTCTTTCCGTATGCTCATTAATCAGCACAGTAAGTAGCTTGTTTGTGCTTAACAACACAACATATTAGGTTCACCTCACCGCGCTCCAGCTGTTACTGATAAACGTCGTCCATTTGTGTCAGCTATTTTTCATGTACAGTACATTTTGAACAGACGTGATGTTTGACTTGTTCCCTGGTAACAATAAAGGGAAAACACTTTAACCCTTTGAATGTACCTATTAACCACCCTTAACGATATGATATTCCCCAGATTGTAAATGTCAATAATAACTAATTATGGTAAAAGCAAAACAAGCGAACGCACAGACTCACATAAAGCAGCTGGCATAAAAGAATGAACCCCTATATCCTCAAAAACATGAAAAAAAAATGTAAAATGCAGCGCTATACAATATGGCGAAACCAAGGAACTAATGCATAAGTAAATAATTAAAGTGACAATGGTGGCAGATTCAAAGTGAGGCACTCAAAATTAGAGCTAAAGTGAATAATATTGCATAAGTGTCCCGCAGAATAACAGCGAGTAAGTGATATTTGCAAATAGATATAAAGTGACAATAGTGAACAGTCCAGTATAAGATATGATCATTCGGATAAGTAGCAAAAAGGCGTCCAAGAAATCTCTGTGATGAATAGGTGAAAGTGACTCCGTGCTAGGTAATGCTGTATGAATGCACTGTGAGTGCTGCTACCAGCTTTTTCTTTGTTACCCACGTGGATGTCTTTTACTATATGCAATAAATAATTAGTACACTATAAGCGCTCCTGTCGTGGCTCGTTTTTTGCGAGCTGTTTTCCTTAAGGTGGATTATGTTATTCCTGCTGGCTTTGTCCATGGTGGAAAGGTTTCCTGAGTCATCCCTGTAATGCAGTGAGAGGCCAGTGGTGGTGTTGGAGTCATCCCTATAATGCAGTGAGAGGCCAGTGGTGGTGTCGGAGTCATCCCTGTAATGCTGTGAGAAGTTGGTGGTGTTTTTCCTGTCTCTATACCATGATCTTTGTGATGGAAGTTTTCCCTACCTGTGGAAGAGCTGGATATATTACTATGCACATTTAATATGTGCTTCTGGTGAGTGCATTCAAACAGCATTACCTAGCAAGGCGTCACTTTCACCTATTCATCACTGAGGTTTCTTGGACGCCTTTTTGCTACTTATCCGAATTATCATATCTTATAATGAACTGCTCACTATTGTCACTTTATATCTATTTGCAAAATATCACTTACTAGCTGTTATTCTGCGGGACACTTGTGCAACATTATTCACTTTAGTGCTAATTTTGAATGCTTCACTTTGAATCAGCCACCATTGTCACTTTATTTATTTATTTATTTATGCATTAGCACCTTGGTTTCGTCCTATTGCATAGTGCTGCATTCTACGTTTTTTTCAATAATAACTGCAAACTACTTGTTTTTTATTTTGAAAAACATAGCACTAGCTTTTTAAAAGAAAGTTCACCCACACCTGTGTTAAATACTCACTTTCCTCCCTTTTCCTGCCCGGTACTGCAAAGCCACAGGATGTCTGGAATAAGGCTCTCCCCAACTGGTGGGGACATTTTCGGGAGAAGGGCAATAAGGTGCTGGGCAGGGCCACACAGTAGAGATTACTGGAATGGGGAGGAAGGTAACTATTTTAGCTCTGCACTTGGTGGGGGGTTTAACAGTGAACAGAATGAAGAACCCGTAATGTAACCCCATTTAGGAAGGGTTTCACAATTTATTAGTTTGACATTATAAAAGCTAATGGTCACCTAATCCAAAATACTTCTTGATGGGTATATTTATATTCAGTTCCCACTCAACTGTGTGTAGATGTTTTCCAAAAATATAAATTGCTTTTAAATAAACAACTAAGTCCCAATACCTTTTTAATAAAATATATCCTAAAACTCTGGATTTGTTATGAATTTAACATAAGCAGCAGAATTTCACCAAACCTTTAACATTGCGCCTGGGGGTATGAATACCACACGCGAAGGTTCTTATAACTATATGACCAAGGGAAATAAGCTCTTTAGTGGTAAAGTGTAAAAATTGAATTTGCTGAATTTAGGGCATGTTTCGGATCCGAATGATAGCAATCAGTTGAATTTTATAAATAAATTGCTGATCTGCAGGATAATCTGTTAGATAATCTGGCAGATTGTCACTAAAGGTGGCTCTGTGCGCAGCTGAACAGGTAAGGAGTCCACTTAACCTCCTTTTAGCATGACACAATTCTGGCATGACGATAAGCAGATTAAACTCGTAAAAAAAAAAATCTTACAAAAATGAACCCCTTTAATAATTTAATGAAGAATAAGGATAACTCTAATCTAAAACGATGCATGGATTTGCATGACAAAGGTCTGTGTTACTGACAGCTTTCCCCCGCCCCCATTCCCCAAGTACAAAAACTAATAAAAAGATTGGAAAATTTTAATAAAAAAAAAAAAAAGAACAATTAGCTCGGCCCCAGCTTCCATACACTTCCTGGAAGCATCAGTGAAGTTACCGTACCCACAGCTGCCTCCTGTAAAGCTGGACTTTCGAAATCCTGCAAGAATGCTCTTCAGCACATTGCAGCAATGTAGTGCACACATTCCTAATACCTGTTTAGCACCATTTTCCTTTGTCCTGCCTACTTGGAATCAATTTGCTGGAAAACAGCAAACCCCACATGTACAGTTTGATTCTTTGGAAGATCTCTTATTACAATGAGTGATTGACCTATGGTGCTGGATTGCAAAGGACAATGTAAGGCAGGGTCTCTCAACCAGGGTTTCATGGAACCCTAGGGCTCCTCCAGAAGTTGCTCGGGGTTCCTTTGAATAATGAGCACTTTCTGCCTCCCAGATAAGTTTCCACTGACACCATTAATCTTTGTAGCTATCTGTAAGGGGCCATTCTTCCCAATGACCATAAGTGTAATGAGTATTCTTCTCACAATCCATTACACTAATGAACCATGAGCTGTAACTATAGTCATTTTTGGCAGGGGTTCCCTGAGACCGAAAAGTTATTTCATGGGTTACTCTGTTTTGAAAAGGCTGAGAAAGGATGATCTAAGGACTTCTGATAACAGTACACATGGGAATTAAAAACATTTCCCCATTGACATTCATGTAAAATGTACATGGGAAATGTGTTGCACATGACCAATGTTATGCCAATTTCTTATGCAAAAATCTAGTTACTGTGATAGTATATTGTGTGGACAACATTTTGCATGGCTATTCAGCATAGATAAAAGTTGCAGCCTTGCACTGTAAACCAGAGACATCTCTACTTCACTCCTCTTATTGCCAGGACTGACCCTGTCTTACTAATGACTATATTTGCTTGAGAGGCTAAATTAGATGCCCATTTTCACCCATGATGTCCATCTAGTCAGGTGCTGAACTAGAAAATGTAAGGCAGGATCTCCCAACCAGAGTTTCATGGAACCTCAGGGCTCCTTCAGAGGTTGCTAGGGGTTCCTTGAATAATGAGCAATTTCTGCTTCCCAGATAAGTTTCCACTGACACCATTAATCCTTTTAGCTATCTGTAAGGGGGTCATTCTTCCTAATGACCATAAGTGTAATGAGTATTCTTCCCACGATCCATTACACTAATTAACTGTGAGCTGTAACTATAGTAATTTTCAGCAGGCGTTCCCTGAGACCGGAAAGTTATTTCAGGGGTTCCTCTGTGTTGTAAAAAAATGGTTGTGAAAGGCTGATCTTAGGACTTCTGATAACAGTACACATGGGAAATGAATCTCAAATTTCCATACAGATTAACAGTGTGTTTATTACAAAGTTGTATTTTACCCGTGATGGTGTTGTTTGAAGGTAGCATGGTTCACTCTGATACTTCCTTTAAGAATAATTTCTAATGGTCAAATTAAAGTTTTATGCTATGTGAGTTTAGTATGTTTTATATGGTTAAAGATTAGTTTGTATATCTTAACATCGAAACCACTATATGTAATTAATATCCAATTTCCACCTAGTTACTGTTGCTAGTGTTTGGTACACACACCATTTTAATTTCCTTTGTAGATTGTATTGTGGAGCTGATGGGTCCTCAGTCTTCATTGACAAAGCCCACTTGATCTTTTCATTACTTGAACACTCACAGACATTTGCTGCAGCTTGGCAAGGGAACTGGAAAATTCCTCAGATGTTGCATAAGCAGGGCTGTCTTGATAGTCATTGTGAGTTGCAGTTTTGGGGGACAGACCCTTCACTGCACAATATAACATAGACACATAGCAATTAGGCATTTTGATTAGCAAAGAAGACTTCTCAACATAGATCATTTTACTTACTGCAATGTCTGATTGATGTATAATGGTATCCATTCATATTACAGCTCTTCTGTTTGGAGGGGACATTAATCCTGCCCATCCCAAGCATATAGGCAGCATTGATCCGTCCTGCAATGTACCAGAAGTAGTCAAAGGTATGATGTCCACAAATGTCTTGGGGGGATTTATAAATACTGAAGCAAATTATTCATCTGTCAGCCTTGGGGTCCTTTCACACTGCTCTGCTGAAACAAACGTGGTTAAAACACATATGCGCTTTTCTATTGCATTTTCAGGATTCCTGATTTCAGCATGCAACTTTGAAACTTGGACATGTGACTCAAAAAATGCACCAACCATTAATTTCAATGCGAAGGTGCATTTTTGGTGCGCTTTTTAAACATGTATCAAAAATGAAGCATGCAGAACTTTTAAAAACACACCACACCTGCAGCACATTGGTGTGAAGAGTTAGGCCCCATGTACATGGGACACTTCTGAACAATAGAAACTGACTGCTGGAAAATGTAGGTTAAAAAACATCTGTTCAGCTGCATTTGCATAACGCGTTTATGTGCGTTTGTGTTTAGAAGCATTTTTTAAAGATAAGTACAGGAGAATAAGCACTCCCAAATGCCCAGAATGCTCAGACTGTTTCAGAGAAATACACAGAGTAGAAGCAGAGACAGCAGTATGTGTTGAGATAATTAGGTGTGAGTTGCTGATTAACATTTCTTTTGTTTCCAAGGGTGGGAAGGTGCCTGGTGGAGGGAGTCATTAAGGCCACCTGGCAGGGGGTCTTCATGAGGAATTTGAGGTGTAAATGGTCATTAACATATCTTTTGTTTCCAAGGGCGGGAGAGGTCTGAGGTGTGAATTGGTCATTACAATGTGTGACAAGCTTGCTGGAAACATCCTGTGTTAAGTGTTTTGTCCATCTGAGTACCTTGAAAACGCTTTGCATTCATTTTTCATGATAAAAAAAGGCTCTGGACAGCATTGGAGCTGGAAGAGTTAAAAAAAAAATTCAGATGCAAACGCTTATAAGCGCGATTTGCTGCTTTTACAAGTGTTTTTCGTTTGAAACGCTGATAAAATCGACTGCTGAACGCAAGTTTTCTGCATTCAAAAAAATGACTGTAAACTCAAATGCCTGTAAATCACTGTAAACGAAGATGTGTACATGGACACATAGGAAAACATTAGGGAGAGTTCAGGGCCTGCTGAGAAAAAAACGCTGAACAGCTCCTAAACGTGAGTTTATCAGCTGCAGTGTACATGAGCCCTTTCATAGGATTTAAAGGTATACATTTTTCATGCATTTTTGGCCCGCTTTTTAAACACCAAAAGCACATCAAAAACTGATAAGTATGAAGGGGCCTTATTCACAAACGAAAAGTAAAAGCAATTGGTTGTTAATGCAGTTTGCACTTCAGCTTTGCACCTTGCACTACGTGACTGATTATACCAGTTTTGAACTTGGCTGTACTTCAAGCACAGTGAAAGAGATAACTGTCTTCATATTAGCTTGGCAGAGTGTTTTGCATTAGAGGTTCCCAAGTACTCATGAAGCTATTTTCTGTAGACTATCACACAACTTGGCTTTTGGAAAGATAACTGTTTCTGCTATGGTACTATGGTTGTCTGCTGCAATTTTGATGTGACCATGCAGTGGGGTTTCCCCGTTGACATTCATGTAAAATTTACATGGGAAATGCGTTGCGCATGACCAATGTTATGCCTATTTTTTGCAAAAGTCTAGTTACTGTGATAGTATATTGTGAGGACGGAATTTTAAATGGCTATTCAGTAGAGATAAAAGTTGCAGCCTTGCACTTTAAAACAGAGACATCTCTTCTTCACTTCTATTTCCAGGACTGGCCCTGTCTTGCTATGAGTAGATGCCCATTTTCACCCATGACATCCATTTAGTCAGGCTGTTGAACTAGAAATTCAGAAATAGTAGGACAATATCTGGAATTGTTGTTTAAGCCTCACTGTTTAACATTCTCTGTATCTGCTGTACTGATCCACTGATCCAGCTTATGCAGTGGTCTTGTCTGACCACTAGATTGGATTGGCAGGATCAGGGAATCAGTACAGGAAGGGATCTGCTCTGTTAC
Organism: Staurois parvus; assembly: GCF_062004578.1. Classification (NCBI taxonomy): domain Eukaryota; kingdom Metazoa; phylum Chordata; class Amphibia; order Anura; family Ranidae; genus Staurois; species Staurois parvus. Next base: position 15,504,445 of record NW_028317941.1, on the reverse strand, counting down.
CACAAAGAGGGGTGAGAAGCAGACAACTCCTTATAAATGACCTGACCTATTTTTAAATGTGGCCATAAAATATTTTGTCAGAGGCTAGTGATTGCGACATGTTCTTTAAAAAATGGACATCAATGGTTAAGGGTTATGGTGATAGGATATCTTGTGACGGAATAATATCTAATATACAAAAACACAGTCCAGTATGTGCATGAGTAGTAGCTCCACTTAAACACTTAAACACTTTCTCCACATGTATGTGATAGTGGGGTGAGCAGTCTGCACTGGCCACACTACAGTTGACAGTAGGTGTTGGGGTTTAAAGTGTATGTCTAACTGAAGCTTTGTTTTGTGTTGAGTTTGAAAAGAGAGGTTTAGAACATCTGTCAGTTTTTATTGTGTTGTCTGACTCCCTTTGAGATTTCTCTTTCCCTTTCTCTTTCAATGCAAAATAACACCCACAGTGGGGTGAGGGGAAGATAGTTCACTTGCTAGGGCAAAACCAGAATGTGTTATATAGATTGGCTAAAACCCATAAGGTCTGGTTGGATGGATATAGGCACCATGATAAATTCAAAGCATCATTTCTCTGTAAGTAGGGGCGGAGATCTTGTTCCAAGCTCTATTAAAGGAATTGAGGTAGTTAGTAGTAAATATTGTTGGGAAATGTTTAGTCCATTCCAAAAGACCCATTGAGCATAGTCAATATTTGATCTAAAGCAAATGGCATGTTTGAGAGGGTTAGGTTTTCCCCAGCAGTTGATTAAAGAGACACATACATACTTTGTAGGGAAAAGAAAGGTTTGGGCTGTAGAAATAGTAAACCCTTGTCACTGCTACAAATGTGATTTGTGAGTGGAGGAGTTCATAAGGGTTTGCACTGTAGAAAGCTGTTGGGAGGACCAATCCTGAAATACTCTGTCAGGAAAGGGTAAAATAGAGAGGAGTGACTTCGTGATTTTTATGCCAGATAGACTATCATGATTAGAGAAGAGGATTGCGCACAATCTCAGGAGAAAAGAGGGCAAAAGATGATCTTTGTTGGATCAACTGAGAATTGTTCTGTCTGTAACAGAGTAAGACAAATAAGACTGCTCCCTTAGTTATTTGTGGTTGGCATATCATGATATATTAAAGGAAACTTTTGCTGACTTATGAACACTGCCTCCGATGAGCTTCTTATGAAAATAATAGTTCTCTGTGTTTAGCTACTGAGTCACAGACTGAAATAAAATGAGCAGCCTTGTGCCTCTTCTGCTTTGCTGGACCTGGCTCAGATGATAAACATTTTTAGCAACATGTGAGCAGTGGTATCCCGTGTAATTATTTCCATCAAAGATTTCCTTTCAATTTCTTTTTCCTTTCAATTTTTTCCAGCCATGCACAAGCCCATCCTTTGGTCCTATGATCATTGTCATGTCTGACCACTGAATTGGCTGGATCATTACCTTTCATTTGTTGTGGACAGATGGTAGAAGAAATGGAAATTTGCTATGGGATAATGTGGAGAATGTGAAAACCTCCTACACTGGTGACCCATCTGGCTTAAAACAGCACTGCACAGTAAATTGCAGGTACCTTATGGTACCTGAAAGTAAATGTGTTATTGTTCCATTAGATCCCTGTGTTTATGTGGAGTCATTGGAATCTATGTCATGGGTGTATTCTATATGGGGCATTAACATTTGCTCAAGTTGAGATTAAGCCTTGTGTTGTCCCAGAGCTAAGCATCACCCTTTATTCAGCTCTCATATGCCAGAGCCTCTACCACTTGCTGCAAGTACTTGATGCACCACAAGGTCACTCATTTTAGTCCAGGACAGGTGCAGTAAAATGGAATTATTACAAGAGTATATAATACCAAAAACAAAAATGTAATACACTGCTCAAAAAAATGAAAGGAACACATTTTAATCAGAGTATAGTATCAAGTCAATTAAATTCCTGGGATATTGATCTGGTCAGTTAAGTAGCAGAGGGGGTTGTTAATCAGTTTCAGCTGCTTTGGTGTTAAATTAACAACAGGTGCACTAGATGGTCAACAATGAGATGACTCCCAAAACAGAAATGGTTTTGCAGTTGAAGGTCACTGACATTTTTTTCCCTACTCAGCTTTTCTGACTGTTTTTCACTAGTTTTGCATTTGGCTAGGGCCAGTGTCACTACTGGTAGCATGAGGCGATACCTGGACCTTACAGAGGTTGCACAGGCAGTCCAACTCCTCCAGGATGGCACATCAATACGTGCCATTGCCAGAAGGTTTACTGTGTCTCCCAGCACAGTCTAAAGAGCATGGAGGAGATTCCAGGAGACAGGCAGTTACTCTAGGAGAGCTGAACAGGGCTGTAGAAGTTTCTTAACCCATCAGCAGGACTGGAATCTGCTCCTTTGTACAAGGAGGAACAGGATGAGCACTGCCAGAGCCCTACAAAATTACCTCCAGCAGGCCACTGGTGTAAATGTCTCTGACCAAACAATCAGAAACAGACTTCATGGGGGTGGCCTGAGGGTCCGACGTCCTCTAGCGTGCCCTGTGCGCACTGCCCGGCACCATAGAGCTCGATTGTCATTTGCCATTGAACACCAGAATTGGCAGGTCCACCACTAGCGCCCTGTGCTTTTTATAGATGAGAGCAGGTTCACCCACAGCACATGTGACAGACGTGAAAGGGTCTGGAGAAGCTGTGGAGAACATTGTGCTGCCTGTAACATCATTCAGCATCACCGTTTTGGTGGTGGGTCAGTGATAGTCTGGGGAGGCATATCCATAGAGGGACACATAGACCTCTACAGGCTAGACAAGGACACCCTGACTGCCATTAGGTATCGTGATGAAATCCTTGGACCCATTGTCAGACCCTACGCTGGTGCAGTGGGTCTTGGGTTCCTCCTGGTGCATGACAATGCCGAGCCTCATGTGGTGAGAGTATACAAGCAGTTCCTGGAGGAAAAAGGAATTGGTACCATTGAATGGCCCCCACGCTCATCTGACCTAAATCCAATGGAACACCGGTGGAATATCATGTTTCAGTCCATCTGACGTCACCAGGTTGTACTTCTGTCCAGGAGTTCAGTGATGCCCTGGTCCCGATCTGAGAGGAAATACCCCAGGACACCATCCGTCGTCTCATTAGGAGCATGCCCTGATGTTGTCAGGCATACATACAAGCACGTGGGGGCCATACAAACTACTCAGTACCATTTTGAGTTGCTGCAATGAAATTTCAGCAAAATGGACTAGCCTGCTGCATAATTTTTTCACTTTGAGTTTCGGGGTGTCTTTGAATTCAGTCCTCTGTAGGTTGATAATTTTAATTTCCATCAAATGATGGGGCATCCTTACGTTCCTAACACACTACCCAGTCCATATCAGTATAGATATCCAGCATGATATTTTTCTGCATTGAAATCTGATGTGTTTTCATAGTGTTCCTTTAATTTTTTTGAGCAGTGAATATTGCAATTTACCAGTCCTTAGATGTAGTGGTTGCATTCATTTCTTTTTTTTTGGGGGGGGGGGGGGCATTTTCTCTTTATTTTCACCTGGTGATCTTGCAAACACCACATTTACTGCTCACTCCTCCAGTGTATATATTGAAGGACTAATGGTTGCCCTCCTGGCTTAACTTTAAAAATGTCTGGCTTTGTTCATCTTATATTACACGAGAAGCAGGAGGATTAGCAGTTTACAGAACAAAGATAAGATTATTTTGTTTTTAGTCCAGCTCACAGGAAGTGGCAAATCTGGTAAGATCCACAGGTATATTCTTTGCATGAAAATGTTGAAAATGTTCTTAGCCGGAAAAATTTAACTTTTTCAGCCACCACATCTAAGGACTAGTAATATTACAATTTTTGTTATTGGGTTTAGTTATCTTCTTAGTAGCAAATTGAACCACTTGACTTCCATAGGTTGTATATAAACAGCTTGGACTTCAGGTGGTTAAAACAAGCTCAAGGCTTGGCAGCTTGGTGCCGTTTTTTTCAGCTAGTGACAGGCTTGAAAGTGATCCAGATGGCTGTAGAGATACCTGATCATTTTCACGGTACATACCCCTCCTTCTGCTCCGCTTGATTAGCTGCAGTGAAGGGCATGGGAGACATCAGGGGTTTAATAGACCCCCAATGTCTCAATAAAGAGCAGCTACCACTTGCTGTAAGGAGTTTTTTAGCCACTTTGTGAAAAAAATTATGTTAAATGAAAAAAAAGCATTAAAAAATTTAATTATAATAAAATAAAAATAATAAAAAGCAACCTCATTGCACTGTGTACGCAAATACATGCATGAGTGGGGCAATTGACCCAAACATGGGGCAATTGATCCATCATTCACTGTTAACTCTAAAATGATGACCCATAAAGGCTTTTAAAGTGTAACTCCACTTTTGTTGAGAATAGAACATTCCCTTCCGGGTGACCTATGTACATTGCAGGGATTTTAACAAACGTTGCAGATTCTATTATTATGAAGAAATAGCTGTTTGTCTCTGTCGATGTGCAAAGTGAATGGGAGTGGTTTTATAATTATCAATCAGGCTGCTGCATCTGCAGGGCTCTAATGAGGAAAATTGCAGGGTTTGCATCCCTTTAGACATGATTTCTCTTTGGGAGTGTCTCACCAAAAATGGCATTTTTTTCTTGCAGGGGATGCCCAAAATCTGACCTGTATCTTAGTTCATATTTCTGGGAAAGTCAGTAAGCCAATCACACAAGCAGGAAATGACATTTCTTGGGGGCATTCTGTACATCTGTGTACTGATTGCCTCCAGGTAGCCAAATTGCATTGCATTTTACAGAAAATCACAACACTGCTCATTGAAAAGGAAAGGTAATTTTTAATAACATTCAATTACAATATGACTTGTATACGCTATATTATTTTATTTTTTTTATTTGCTATTTTTCCCCACAAAAGTTGAGTTACCCTTTAAAGCTTTGCCTATGGATAATTTTGGGTACATTATGTTTTCACCAGTTCACAAGTGCATGCAATTTTAAAACTTGACATGTTTGAAATCTATTTACTCAACATAACCCCATCTTTTATTTTTTTTACCAAAAATTGGGTATTATATTGTTTTTGTATGCACTAAAATTTATTTTGACAAACTGCTGCGCAAAAATTTCAACTGCCACCTTTATTCTACAGAGTCTCTGCTTTCAGAAAAAAATCAATTGCTTGGTGGTTTTGAGTAATTTTCTAGCAAAAAAGCAGATGTTAACATGTATATGACATTTAAAAAAAAAAAATGCCTGAACTTCAAGTGGTTAAGTAGCAGATTTCTGTCCCCCCCCCCCCCCCCCCCAAAAAAAAGTATTTTTTTTCTAAAAATGCCCATTAAATTTCACAATATGTTCAGTCTGATCATTATTATTTTCTAGGTGATCTTGATCCATATGACTTCAGTAAAATAATTTTCTGGCAGACTTAGAGGGTGACATTCTGCATTATTTGACCTTGTCCCTTTTTGGTAATAAACAAGCAGTCAACCAAAAATGTTTCTTTCAGTTTTAGTTAGATGTAAGTGTGGTAACCATCTAGCCATTATGCTGTCCATTGAAGCTTTACTTTGTTATGCTGCACTTTTGCTATCGTAATATATGCAAATTTTTCTTTCAACAGATGCCTATGAAACAGCAAAGATGCTGTGTGAGCAATACTACTTGTCTGCACCTGAGCTGAAAATTGAAGAATTCAATGGTAAATTGCTTTTTTTTCTGTGTTCTAAGATCCAAACAATAGGTGTAAATAGCAACGGCAATATCAGACTCTTATTAAAATAGTATTATATGTTCAAGTTCACCAAGTCTTTCATGAGGTCTCCTTGCTTTGCCCAATTTTAGTGGTTGTCAGGGAGATATCTTAGTGACTCTGCTAGTAAATAACCTTGACCAGGGGGTCCCCAAAATTTCTAAACACATGGCTAGTTTACTGTAAGAATCTAGGCGGTCTGACTGTAGCCAGTGGGGAGTAGAAAATGCCCCAGTGCCAGTAGGAGTAAACAGTGGCTCAGGCTTTGTAGTCAGTGGGTGTAAAATAATTGGTTAGCAGAAGTAGGAATAGTGCCCCATTACTGGTGCCAGAAGGAGGAATAGAGACCCATCATTGCTATCAGTGGAAGGGATCATTGATGTCAATGGGAGAAATAGTGCCTCGTCATTGGTGTTAGTGAGAGGAATAGTGCCCCTTCATTGGTGTCAATGTAAGGGATAGCACCCCGTCATTGGTATCAATGAGAGGAATAATGCCCCATTGTTGGTGTCAGTGGAAGGCATAGTGCCCCATTATTGCCATCAGTGGGGCTAATAGTGTTCCATTTTTTATATCAGTGTGTTAGGAATCAGCAGTAGGGATGGTCAGATCTGCTTAGCTACACTAGGAAACTGAGACCAAACTATGTATAGTAAAGTAAATTTATGTACAGTGAAACCAAAATCCATCCAAACACCAGCAAATGTGATGCACAGCAAACATGAAGATACAAGTGAACAATAAACCAAGTGATGAAATACCTTACATCCCATTTATAATACAATATATACAAAATGTGGAACACAGATAACAGGCAATACCAGAGATGCAAGGAAGGGGGTAACCAAAACTGGAATCAGGAACAAGGGGAGCAAGAGAGGCCTGTAATTGGCATCATAGGTAGACCTCAACTATGAGAGACAAAATGAGAAGAAAAATCCAGACAATCACATTGGCTGATTTGGAAAGAATTAATTTGCAAATTATGGTGGAAAATAAGTATTTGGTCAATATCAAAAGTTCATCTCAATACTTTGTTATATATCCTTTGTTGGCAATGACAGAGGTCAAACGTTTCCTGTAAGTCTTCACAAGGTTGGCACACACTGTTGCTGGTATGTTGGCCCATTCCTCCATGCAAATCTCCTCTAGAGCAGTGATGTTTTGGGGCTGTCGCTGGGCAACACGGACTTTCAACTCCCTCCAAAGGTTTTCTATGGGGTTGAGATCTGGAGACTGGCTAGGCCACTCCAGGACCTTGAAATGCTTCTTACGAAGCCACTCCTTCGTTGCCCGGGCGGTATGTTTGGGATCATTGTCATGTTGGAAGACCCAGCCACGTTTCATCTTCAATGCTCTTGCTGATGGAAGGAGGTTTGCACTCAAAATCTCACGATACATGGCCCCAATAATTCGGAGATACAGCCCCAAAGCATGATGTTGCCACCCCAATGCTTCACAGTAGATATGGTGTTCTTTGGATGCAACTCAGCATTCTTTCCTCCAAACACGACGAGTTGTGTTTCTACCAAACAGTTCTATTTTGGTTTCATCTGACCATATGACATTCTCCCAATCCTCTTCTGGATCATCCAAATGCTCTCTAGCAAACTTCAGATGGGCCCGGACATGTATTGGCTTAAGCAGGGGGACACATCTGGCACTGCGGGATCTGAGTCCCTGGCGGCGTAGTGTGTTAATGATGGTAGCCTTTGTTACATTGGTCCCAGCTCTCTGCAGGTCATTCACTAGGTCCCCCCGTGTGGTCCTGGGATTTCTGCTCACCGTTCTTGTGATCATTTTGACCCCACGGGGTGAGATCTTGCGTGGAGCCCCAGATAGATTCAGTCTTCCCAGCCTGGTGCAGCTTTACAATTTTGTTTCTGCTGTCCTTCGACAGCTCTTTGGTCTTCACCATAGTGGAGTTTGGAGTGTGACTGTTTGAGGTTGTGGACAGGTGTCTTTTATACTGATAACAAGTTCAAACAGGTGCCATTGATACAGGTAATGAGTGCAGGACAGAGGAGCCTCTTAAAGAAGAAGGTACAGGTCTGTGAGAGCCAGAAATCTTGCTTGTATGTAGGTGACCAAATACTTATTTTCCACCATAATTTGCAAATAAATTCTTTCCAAATCAGCCAATGCGATTGTCTGGATTTTTTTTCTCATTTTGTCTCTCATAGTTTAGGTCTACCTATGATGTCAATTACAGGCCTCTCTCATCTTTTTAAGTGGGAGAACTTGCGCAATTGGTGGCTGACTAAATACTTTTTTGCCCCACAGGTGCAAGCATGAATCTGGCTGGCAGGCAGCACTAGATACAAGTACAGAGCAGAAGTAGGCAAAACACTGAAGCTAGGGGCATTAGTAGAAAAGGAACTAAACACCCTCCCAGCAGCCAGCATCAGGTGGAGGCTGATTACTGGAATATGCTTGCTGCTGGGAGACATCTGCTGGAGGACACTGGAACTACAACCTTTCGCCCAGGGAATCACAGTGCCACCAGCAAGTGATCCAGGTCCTGAACAAGTGGAAGGAATTATGCCCCATGGTTGGTGTCAGTGGAAGGATGGGTGCCTCATCATTGGTATCAGTGGAAGTAATAATGCCCCAAGGGCTGGATATATGCAAGCAAAGGGCTGCATCTGGCCCGCAGGCCTCAGTTTGGACACCACTGCCCTAGATTACTGCTGTATACACAGAGTGGCCAGATCACGAAGGCTGGTATATGATCTTTCAAGAGACAGACCAAGGCAGTAGGACACAAGAGTGATATGTCATTTCCACGCCATATTTAACTCAATAAATGTAAAAATGTATAATATATAAGTTAAATAGTTTTGATTGCGGTTTCTTTAATATAAGAGTTTACGTGAATGGTTTACTGGCTCAGCAAAGAATATATTTTGCTGTTAAAATACAGTGGAAGGCATATTCACTTTCTGCTGGTTGCTCATGTAATACATTTCCCAGAATTATGACATTTGGGAACATGGTATCAAGTATAAACAAATGATGTGTCCTTCCCACACACAAACCTCTGGCCTTATGGTATCTGGGGTGCACAGTCAGGATGGCAGCGCTAAGTATTCAGCAAGAAGAAAGGTCAGCATTCCATGTAAAATATAGCTCTGTTACTGCAAAAACAACAGTTACTAACACACATTTAGAGGGCATGCAGCTCCTTATTGTATATGTGTTTGAATCATGGTAGCTGCTGTTGTAGAAAAACGCTCTATTTTATATGGAGAGCTGGCCTTTCTTCATGCTGTCACAGAACAAGGCAGTTCTAAAGAAGAATTGACACAAATTATGAACCAGATTATTTTAATATTGCAACTTGATTCATACATTTTTGTCTCAGCTACTCTAAGTTAGCACTGCGACAGAATGCAACCTGCCCCTGACCATGCATGTGGACTCCCGGGGCTGTATAATGTATATTCAGGGCTTGTTTCCCTACCCGGGAACTACAGGTGTGTGTATAGAAATCAACGGGGGAGATGTAGAAACCAATTAGCTTCTCACTTCAGCTTGTTCATTTACCCCTGGTTCACACCTATGTGGCTGTGCAGGCTGCGTTTTGCATGGGCACGAAAGCCCATTCATTTGAATGGACTCCCGTGCCCGTGACACGCAGGGAAAGAAGTCCCTGCACTACTTTGGAAAACGCAGCCCGCACGGGAACCTCGGTTCCCAGTACAGTTGTGTTTCCCAGTGCGGGCGGCGTGCCATTAGAACTAATGGCACCCGCCCACGGGTCTGCAATTCTCTGTGCGGGTGGTGCGGCTGCATGGATTTTCGTGCGGATCTGCAGCGGCACCACCCGTATAGATCTGAACCGGGGGTCAGGCTTTGGCAATAAAACCTGGAAACTGATTGGTTTCTATGTATTGAATTGTACCAGATTTTGCTGTTTTAGTAAATAACCGCAAATGGCAGTACGCAGGTATACAACAGTACTTGCATAAACACCCACATTCATCCTGTCACTAGTGCAAATGCCAACCTTCCCATATGGAAGAAAAATTTATTTGAAATATATTTTTAAAATATTCCTCCCAAATATATTGCCATATATTTGAAATACTACAATTTTGGCCATATTCAATATATTTCAATATATATATATATATATATATATATATATATATATATATATACACACATATATATATATATATATATATATATATACACACACATATACATATACACACACTGCATGTTGAAATGCATTTTTATTACAAAATATATGAAAAATATTTTTAAAAATACATGTTAAATATACTGCATGTCTTTAAAAATGCAAATCTACATTTTTTTAATGCATTTAGAAGTATATGTAAAAATATACGTTAAAATGACTTTTTTATATGTTAAAAAAAATCTGAAGAATATATTTAAAAAATATATATTTTTTACATATATTCTTCAGGTTTTTTTTAACATATAAAAAAGTCATTTTAACATATATATTTGTAAATGCGTTCCAAAAATGTAGATTTGTATTTCTACATGCAATGCTCAAACGTACAGTTCTGGCCAGGGGCGGACTGACAACTCATGGGTCCCCCGGGCAATAGGGGATCATGGGGCCCCTGTGTCCTTGCCCAAACTCAAAAAAGCCTATAAAAAAGGTACCAGGGGCATCTAATGGAGCCCCTACTGACCCCGGGCCCTCGGGCAGTGCCCCGAGTTTCAAAATGGTCAATCCGCCCCTGATTCTGGCTCTTATACAGTGATGATAGGGGGTTGCTTGCACTCCTCCTCAACCATTCACAAAACATTTCGTATTCTTTACACAAAATACAAAGTGTTCTGTGACTGGACAAAGGAAGGGGATGGGCATATGAGCTTCACAGTCTTCTGTTGTCCAATCTCAGAAAATATTGTCCTTTGGAAAGACTTACTGGCCTTCAGTGTTTGCACTGTAAGGCTACATGAGTGATTGAAGCCGGTGAAAATTGTAGCAGCAGAAATCTTCTGATTCTTGCTGCGGCTCTGAGTGGCTAAGTGTAGCCACTGGCCCCATTCTCTATAATGACAGGTTGCCCATGGTGGCAGCAATTCGCAGCTTGCTGCACAGCCAGCGATTACCTGCCGTGATTGCTGCTTAACGCACTTTGTGCGTGGCCAGCAGCAATCACTACAGATAATCGCAGGCTGTGCGGACTACTGCTAATAGCTGCCACCGCACCTAGCCGCTCGTTGCCGCAGCAGGAATCAGAAGATTCCTGCCATTACCATTTGCTCCGGCCTTAATCGCTGATATGAATGTAGCCTTATCCTTCACTTGTATGCACTGGAAATTTGGTGCTTTCACCAGTGATACGATGAGTTAAATTAAGAGTTATACATAGCACAGCAGCATCCCCCACATGTGTGACACCTGTCATAAGGGTTGATTTATTTTTACAAAGCAAATATTTTAAAATATTTTTTTTACTGGACTTCAGCTTTAAGAGGATTTGGGCTGCTGCAGTTCATTTTAGTGGAGGAAACAATTACAGTAATTGTAAAAAAACACAGCATGACAAATCTACTAAAATAATTAGTGTTTAACTGAAAAAAACTCATGCTTTGAAGTCTTTTGGCTTTTCATAACCATCATTGATGTGATATTAATCTTACTGCTTGCTTGTACTTTGTCCTGAACCTTCCTGGAGTCTAAACTGCAGCCTGGTCCAGGACCCACAAGTGCCCATGGACATATAACACTGAGAAAGTCACCCTTTTGCGCTGCTCTCCTGTAGGCATGTTCCCTGGCAGCACTGTGCAGTAGAGCTTTCTTAGCTCAGTATTGAGCCTCCCTCTCCCAGTCTGTGTGCTGCTGTGCAAAAGGATTACAGGAGGCTAATATCAAAACAAATTTAGGTACCAAAGTTAGTCTTATATACATTTGTAATGTAAAAATATCTGGATTAAATGTATAAATGTTTGTATAAATATTTTTATAAATAGTACATATATTTTTTTTAAATCTAAATATAGACATTTGTATAAATAGTTTTAATGTATAAATATATGGATTAAACTGTTAAATGGCTTCTACAGTATATATTTAAAAATGCAAGTATTTTAAATCTTCATAGTGCAAAGCTGAGTTTACAGATGTTGTGCAAAGTTAATCAAATGTATTTTATATATATATATATATATATATATATATATATATATACACACACTATGTGCGTTTATATAGAAGATCAGAAAACCAAATGATATACAGATTGACCATTCCTGTACACATTGTTTTTTCCTTTGTAACATCAGAATGCTCATTTTTATTTATTTATTTCAGGTACTTATATAGTGCCATCAATTTATGCAGCGCTTTACATATATATTGTACATTTACATCAGTCCCTAACCCTCAAGGGGTGTATAATCTAAGGTCCCTAACTTACATTCACATACTAGGGCCAATTTGGACAGGAACCAATTCACCTACCAGCATGTCTTTGGAGTAAACTTCACATAAATGTTCTTGTTTTACAGCTAAGGCCCCGGGCAGACCTCTGCAGGTGGTCTATGTGCCCTCTCACCTATTCCACATGCTATTTGAATTATTTAAGGTAGGTACACAGCAATGCATATTTTCAACTATTCTAGGTTTTCTTTGGTAAATCCAGAATTTTTATTTTTTACAGGATAGTTCAAATTATGTTTTGCATTTATTTTTTTAATAGTTATAAATAGTAATTTACATATTTCAGTGAATCTGTCATTTATGATCTTGCTTTATTGTACTGTGTTGTATTCCCATTACATAGTTACATTACATACAGTTTTGTTACATAAAACCAGAGAAGACGTTTGACTGTAGCAGCAGCAGAGTGGTCTACCGTCCAGATGGGTTTAAGATTAAAAAGTGTTTAAAGTTTTAAAGCCTCTTCTAGCTTTGCGTGCTTTCTGAAAACAATTGGGTCAGTAACTGAAAAAAAGCTTTTTATATAATATGATGTGATACAAGTGTAATGAACAGACTGCACTGCAGACAAAGAGCATTTGGAAAGTCAATACCATCACAGGAATGTGATTATAAGTTGGCCAATGATCAGCTTGCCCATCAAATGCTCATCGGGTCTATTGCCATAGTTATAAGGCACACCTTTTTAGGATTGAATCCCATTTACCATACTTGTGGATTAACAATTCTCAAATGGTAAACTCACTTGGAAATAGAATGTTAAAGTGCTTCTAGAGTCAAAACATTCTTTATCTTAATGCATTCCCTGCATTAAAGTAGAAAAAATGTTCCAGTGGTTGCCCCCCAATACTTACCTGAGTCCTGTCTCGATCCAGTGCCGTGCCTGTCTGTGGTTGCAGTGCTGCTGCTCTCTGTTTCTCTCCTGACAGGACACAGGGAGCAGTGGAAGCCATTGGCTCCTGCTCATGTCAGTCAAATCCTGTGAGAATGGATTGAGGGGAGGGGTCGAGCCTCAATGTGTGTCTCTATGGATGCACACAGCCCAGCTTGAGAATGAGCCCACAGGAGTGCTCTCTCAGCACACAGCTTGATGAGAAGAGAAGGGGAGGAGCAGACAGCGCCAGCAGGAGACCTATGAAGAAATGGCAATGGGCTGCTCTGTGCAATGCTATTGCACAGAGCAGGTAAGTATAACATGTTCTTCATTTTAGGAGAAAAAAAAATTATCCTTTAGAGCCACTTTAAAGCTGCTGTCCCCAAATTTGTTTTGGACTTTTGATGATTAGGGATGGGCATTCTTTTTTATCAGTGACATTGCATTTCTCTAGAGGGCAGGCTGTACCCTCTGTGCCTTGACTGCACATTCAGTGTCCCACAAAGCTTTAAAATTCCCATTTCCATGAATCAGCACTCACTAAAGATTCACACTATAAATAAAGTAAATCTGCAGGGTGAATTTCCTATGCAGCACACTGACATACAGGCTACGATTGAGAACTGCAGTATAATCCTATGCCTGCAGCACCATCTGCACATGAAACCTGGTACTGTGGGCAAGATATGCAACTGCTTGTGCGCATACCTGGTTAAAGTGAATAGAGGGCTTAATAATCTGCTCCAGTTTGGTGGCATTATATACATACTTCTACAAGTATCTTTTAAAGAGGTACAGGGCATCAGTGGAGGTTCAAGGATTGGGAATTGGTAAATAAATGCTTCTTGAATACCAGCAGATGGCAACAAAGCAAGAACTGAGCATATTGCAGTATGCGCACAAATTATCTGCCGTATTAATAATTCTGCACATGCCTTCCAGCATTGGATTTACACATTTTCATACTTATTCATGTTTCAGGCTGCATGTGATAAAAAAAACATACTGCACATAATTCTTTTATCCACGCATTTTTATTTTTTCATCTGAATATAGTATACGTACATTTACTTCATATTTTATTATTAGTCATATTGCAAACATATACAAAACAAGTATCCACATATAAGTGGGCCAATGGGAATATAAATTCCCAAACTACTGTTGCTGACTTCTTTTTAAGGTCCTATTAAATGCAAGACTAAGACTCTATTAACCACTTCAATACCGGGCAGTTTTACCCCCGTCCTGCCCAGGCCAATTTTCAGCTTTTAGCGCTCTCACAGTTTGAATGACAACTGCGTGATCATGAAACACTGTACCCAAACTAAATTTTTATAATTTTTATAAGTTTTTCTTCGTTTCTGCTATGAAATTTTGCAAATAAATAATTGTTCTTCATAAATGTAGGCCAAAATGTATACTGCTACATTTCTTTGGTGAAAATAGACCAAATTAGTGTATATTATTTAGTCTGTAGGAAAGTTATAGAGTCCACAAACTATGGTATATATCTGCAAATCAATCAATCCTGAGGCCCAAAAATGTCAGGACAGTATAGATATCCCCCAAATGATCCCTTTTTGAAAAGTAGACAGTCTCCGGTATTAAGTAAGAGGCCTGGCGAGTTTTTGAAGTTTGTAATTTTTTGGTAAATAAAGAAATTTTCACCATTTTGGGGGTTTTTTGACACACTGTCTGCAGTGCAGTACAGCGTCATCATATAACTGGTGTGGAGGTGATCAGGGAGACTGGTAATAGTATGGGAAACAAAAACATTTTTTTTCACATTTTTTTTATTATTACATTTTTTGTCTTTGTTTACGATTTTTTTTTATAAAATACTGTGACCATAGTAACATTGTACTACTCTGGGGAAGTTATCAGTATTTTTTTTTTTACACATTATGATTTCCTATAGCAGTGAATTTCACTGCTATAGGCAAGCATTTAACTGAATCAGATCGATTCATTCAGTGTTTTTTGTTGTGATCAGCTGTGATTGGCTACAGCTAATCACATGACACAGATGGGCTGTGATTGGCCCAGTCTGTTCCATGTGATCACTGTGACCATTCACAGCTAACAACACAATTGTATACAACGGATGGCATGAAAGGAAGCCATCCATTGTTTACAATTGTCATGTGACCTGCCGTGATTGGTCACAGCAGTTGCATGGTACCAGCAACGGAGCACAGATCGGTCATCGGCTCATATGATGCCAAACCAATTCAATGAAAGTCCCACTCGGCCATCATTTTTCTATTGGGCAGAAACTGGTTAAAGTATAACTAAAGGCATAACTTTTTTTGGTTTGTTTTGGATAGATTGGAGAGGGATTAGAATGCCTGTCAGAGATTCACCCTCTTTATGTGTCCTGTTTACCATTATAATTGAAAGTGAAAGTAAAAGAAAATCCCAAACTTTGGGTTGTCTCTAGAAAAGTAATAGCGGGGAAATCTTCTAATCGGGACACTAGTTCTGGTGACCTTGGAGTCCCCAAGGAATTCCCTTCATTTGCAAGGATTTCCTATCACTTCCTGTTTGGCTTGAACCTTTTGTTTTATCTGCTCTCATGAAGAAGAGCATACAAAAATGTGGTCTACCAATGGACATGTGCGTTCCATTTCATTGTGATTTGTTTTTCAGGTGAATGTCAACGAATCTGAAAAAAAAACATTATACAAATTTAACAAATGCATTTGTTTCATTCGGATGACGTCATGTGATAGTAGTTCGGACCCATGGGGAAATTATTAAATTTTCCAATTCCCTCGATAATTTGGATTCAAGTAAGAAATGGATCCGTATTTCATTCTATTTCTTAATTTGGATGCATATGACACCAGTCAATATTGTCCAATCAGCGCATGCCATTTCTCTTGGTGGGTTGGACTAGCGAATATATCTGCCTGAAAAACTGCACAATTTTTCAGATCCACCCGGACTGACGAATATCCAAAGGGATCCCAAAAGCAAATCAGTTCAACGTAATGAATATGACGAAATGAAATTTTTCAGTGAACAAATGCATACGAAACAAAATGAAAATTTCTGGCATACACATGTCTCTGTACAAATCCTTCACTTGGCTCATGCACAGTTTCCTCTCAAAAGGAGAGAAGGAAATAAGAAGAAAGAGCGGATAGAAGAAAAAAAAAAGAGAAACACAAAGGAAAAAGGGGGGTGATATTCCCCGTTCAAAAATACTGGGCCACAGACACGCAGCCAGCCAATCAAGGCTGTGGCTGGCTCTTGAAAAATCCTGATACAATCAAAACCAAACTATAGGTATGATTTGAAATCATCCGAATACATATAAAGAAGCTAGGGACACTATGGGGTAGATTTACTAAACGATTTGCACTCAGAATCTAGTGCAGCTGTGCAGGGCAGCCATTTAGCTTCTAACTTCAGCTTATTCAATTAAACTTCGGCAATAAAGCCTGGAAGCTCATTGGTTTCTATGAAGAACTGCACCAGATTTTGCGGTCTCCAGTTGTAGTAAATAAAACCCCCTGGGTCAATATGAGCTTCAATAATCTGATTTAGGTGTGCAGTCATTTCTTGTATATACATAAGATGATAAAGTTCTTTGGCCCACTCTACGATTGTGGGAATAACCACAAATTTCCAATGGCACGGTATAACTGCCCAAGCTGTCAATAGGAAGTAGCAAAGTCCATTCTTAATACAAGTGACAGACCCAGGAAGAACTGATAGAAGCGCAGTCTGAGGGTTGCATGGTATCACATGAGGAGACATGGCTAAATATAGTGAGGACTACGATCCAAAAGGATCAGATACTGGGACAATCCCACCAAATATGTGCTACTTGTCTCCCCCGCATCTCCAACAAGAATCAGGAATGGAAGGTAGCACTCTATGCAACATATATGGTGAACGATACCATCCAGTTAGAGGCTTAAAGCTCCTCTCCTAAGCCAAGAAGGCTACTGTAATGTTATGAGTGAGCATAGAAAACGTGAGCAGATCCAAATCAGAGAGAGTTCAGTTGAGGTGCCTCTCCCAGTCCGCAATATACTATGGCCTTGTGGGATAAGATTCCACAAGCAGCAGTCCATAAAGTATAAAAATAAACTGTCGTGCCAGGTGAGCAGTGACATGACTGTTCAAAAAGTGTTAAAGGTATTGACAGGGACCCCAGTCGGCTGAAGGAGGTGCAACATTTGCATGCTTGAATATATTTTAGCCAGAGTCCACCCTCAGTGACAGAAGACGGTACTGTGATTAGGGGTTTGAGACGTCTGGCCTCTAAAGCCAAGCAAACGGGTGAGGGTATATGGATATCCCATATAAAAACAGATGAGATTCTGTGTGCCTGTTGAGAACGCAGGCTTTCCAATAATGGGTGTTAGGTGTTTGACATATGTAGACAATCTAGAAACACGTATCAAAGTATCTTAGGCTTTAAATAGTGGTGGAAGTCAGACTGGAAGGACAGTCAACTTAGGGCAGTCTTCGGGTCATATCCAGGAAAGAGAATTTGGCAGGATGTGAGAAATTTCCTTCTCAATAGACACACAGAGCTGTGTGCTTTTTGTAGGATACATTGTATCTTTCTCTCCTTACCAGGGGAGAAAAATATAAACACCCAAAATTAAAAAATAAAGGAAAAAAATTGGCAGATCAAGGTTTAATTTGCGTCAGTGTCAGCAATATGCACCTTTAACTGTGTAGATTATATTCTTGCACAGGCTCTAGGTACATCCAGTTCAACCCGAGTGTCTGTTTCGTGTGTGTATTTAGGTGACTACCATTTTCCATATCCCTGTACATTGCTAAGAATCCCATGGCCAAGAAACACATCTAAATGTTTTTTTTTTATAATTTATCCACACATACCATCAACTGTGGAAGGGGGTTCCATATCCTTATTTCTCTAAGGCCCCATGTACACAGGGCACTTCTGAATGATGGAAACTGATTGCTGGATGGAAAACATAGGTTAAAAAATGTCTGTTTAGTCACGTTTGCATAACGCATTTAATGTGCGTTTGCGTTTAGAAGCATTTTTTAAAGATAAGCACAGGAGAACCTCCCAAATGCCCAGAATGCACTGAAAAGTGGTAAATTATTAACTATTTCAGAGAAATACAGAGAGTAGAAGCAGAGACAGCAGTATGTGTTGAGATTAGCTTAGGTGTGAGTTGCTCATTAACATTTCTTTTGTTTCCAAGGGTGGGAAACACTGGTGGAGTGAGTCATTAAGGCCATCTGGCAGGGGGTCTTCATGGGGAATTTGAGGTGTGAATGGTCATTAACATATCTTTTGTTTCCAAGGGTGGGAAAGGTCTGAGGTATGAATTGGCCATTACAATGTGTGACAAGCTTGGCAGGAACATCCTGTGTTCAGTGTTTTGTCCATCTGAGTACCTTGAAAACGCTTTGCATGCATTTTTCATAATAAAAAAAGGCTATGGACAGCATCGGGAACTGGAAGAGTTAAAAAAAATTTCAGACGCAAACGCTTATAAACGCCATGTTTAGCCGCATTTACATGCGTTTTGCGTTTGAAACTCTGATAAAATCAACTGCTGAACGCAATTTTTCTGCGTTCAAAAAAACGACTGTAAACTCAAATGCCTGTAAACAACTGTAAATGAAGATGTGTACATGGACACATAGGAAAACATTAGGGTGAGTTCAGAGGCTGCTGAAAAAAACACTGAACAGCTCCTAAACGTGAGTTTACCAGCTACAGTGTACATGAGCCCCTAACTGTGAAGAACCCCTTACGCAGTATGTCTCTAAGACTTGGGCGGCACAGTGGCTAAATGGTTAGCACTTCCGCCTGGCAGTACTAGGGTCGTTGGTTCAAATCCCAGCCATGGCTCCACCTGCCTGGAGTTTGCATGTTCTCCCTGTGCCTGCATGGGTTTCCTCCAGGTACTCTGGTTTCCTCCCACACTCCAAAGACATGCTGGTAGGTTCATTGGATCCTGTCTAAATTGTCCCTAGTATGTGTATGTATGAATGTAAGTTAGGGACCTTAGATTGTGCACCCCTTGAGGGTTAGGGACTGATGTGAATGTACAATATATATGTAAACTGCTGCATAAATTGACGGTGCTGTATAAGTACCTGAAATAAATAAATAAAAGACAGAAAGTGAGGGAAATGTCATAGTAAACCTGATAGAGGCTTCTACAATTCTTTACTTTATACAAATGTAAAATTAAAAAAAAGTTTTTTTTTTGCTTAGAGAAACACTTTAAAGGCCACCTAGGCTCCAGACACTCAAAAGTGAATGTAGCGTTTCCTCTGTCCATGTCTGTTCAGTATCAGATATAGTTTAGTTAGTAATATAATAGACAAGGGAGAATGTAAATCACCGTCCCATTTAGTTTCTGTTGTAATTCTAGCACACAGAACAGCTTACCTAACCAAGGACGCCTCTGATTTTACAGTAAACCCTACACTAGCAAATTTCTGTATTTGTGGCATTTAATTCCTCCTGGCTGAGGTCACTTCCCAGACATGGACAGAAGGTAATAAAAAGTTAAGCCTCGACTCCTGGGAAAATATTGCAGGGGGAAATACTTCTTTTATTATGCCCAGAAAATCTAAATGTAATACTATAAATGGCACATCTGTTAGAGGGAGCCGCGAAGCATTGTGGTCCAGCAAAACGAGTTACTTTGGAGCCGTGACATTTTCCACTCTGAATCAAATTAATAACAGTGTGTATTGGAATCCAGTTAAGGATATAATGCCTTGCCATAATTGTTCAGAATTAGCGGTATCACTATCGTGATCTTGGCTACAGTTCAACCTGGTTACAGAGCAATTTACTGCTATAATAAGGGATAACGCTACTTGGGTGGCATGAAGCAGCAAGCAGTTCATTTCATAAGAAAAGATTGGCACTTTCCACAATGATATATTGTGGTGCCGTCTTATATGCAGTCCTTGAGCAACCATTTTATTAATAATTGGGCATTTAAATAGCTACTTTATTCTAATGTTAAGCTTATTACCTTATTATTTTACTTTTATAATTAGTATTCACAGGCATAGAAAGTAGTAATTATGATTCAATGTCGTCTTAAGTCTTCTTGGTGCGTGGTGCTTTAATTATTCTGGTGCCAAAAAAAGCACACAGCAAAAGTATTCCCCCGACTGGCCAAAAACAGCAAATATCTCAGACTGCTGATACCTATACAGTGATCAGTGTGCCCCATCCAAACTATCTGATATGAAAATAAATGTTTCTGCACACCTCCTAGACAGGAAATATGGATTCAAATCACTATAGACCAATTCAAGCTTGCAGTCACTAGCAGATCTTAAAAATAAAAAATCAGTCTGCAGTACTCACCTCCTCTCTGGTGTTGTGCCCCGCAGACTTAGAGATCTAGTGACACTCTGGGTTGTTGTTCTGGGTTGTTCAACCCACTTCCTGTGAGCCCAGGGTGTCAAGGGCCCGCCCTCTTTCTTGAATGCAGAGCAGTATGGTGTTGGACCACTCTGCTTTCACCTCAACAGCATGAAAGCACGTGACGTAACAGGACCAGACCAAAAATACCTGATAAAAAGGTACATATAAACATCCAAAATAAAAGGGTTGGAGATGCTTCAATTGAGGGATCACAAAGCAGAGTTCCACTCACTCTGTAAAAAAATAAAAGCAGCTACAAAAACTGTAGCTGCTGACTTTTAAAAAACAACCATTCACCTGTCCCACGATCCCGCGGTGCCCCCCCTCCGCAGCCTGTTTCATCGGACTTTCTGTATTCCAGGCGTCGGCATCTTCAGTGTGGGCACTCGGCTGTGATAGGTTGCGGCTTCAGAGCCGGGTGCCCACTGCGCATGCGCAAGTAGTGCTTCACTTCCTGAATGGCCCCGTCGTGTTCTGGGACTTGTCACATGTCCCACAAGACTACGGGGAGGGAGGGTAGGAGGACAACTTCCGCTTCCGATCACCCAGGCGATCGCAGTGGGAGTGGGTACCTGTCAATTTCAGGTACCCGATCCCCAAAGGTGCCAATCCTTAACAGGGAGCAGGGGACCAATCTTTAAAGCAGAACTTCCCCTTTTGGGTGGAAGTTCTGGAGAGGGCTTTTAAATGGACCAAATATCAGATATATTTTTCATGTTTGGTATTACCAAAGGCTCATTTTAACACAGAAGGTTATATTGAAGTGATTCTAAAGATTTAATTTTTTTTTTTACAAAAATAATAAACATGTCTATACTTACCTGCTGTGTGCAGTGGTTTTGCACACAGCAGCCCAGGTCCTCCTCTTCTCGAATCCCCCATGAGTGCTCCTGACTCCTCCCTCCTGTCAGGTGCCCCCTTAACAAACAGCTTGCTATGGGGGCAATCGAGCATGCGCACTCCGCAGCGGCTGCTCCGTGTGTCCATTCCATTCACACACGGAGCTGAGGCTCGGCCCCGCCCCTTCTCTCTTCTCTTTGGCTCACTGGCTGTGATTGACAGCAGCAGGGAGTCCCGGGATAGCTGAGACTCCAGTGCACATCACTGGATTGAGAGGGGGCTTAGGTGAGTATTAGGGGGGCTGGGGTGGATGCTGCACAGAAAAGGTTTTTATACCTTCATGCATAGAATGCATGAAAGTAAAAAACCTTCAACCACTGTAGTCTCCCTGGAGGTATTCCCTAGTGTAGCTCGGGGTAAAGTTTCAGCACCACAAGCGGTAACCCCGAGCTACAATCGGGCTTAACATGCGGCGCTGCTCTGGGATCTGTTCTTCTCTTACCTTGTCCTGCGCTCCTGCGATGTCCCTCCTGCAGCGTCCCCGGCAATGTCCTCCGGCGGATGCCGGCATCTGTCTTCTGGGTTCCGTCCCCTGCGACGTCAGGACGTATGGGGACGGAACAGCGGGAAATTTGAAAATGACAAAAAGTGACATTCACTAATTTCACTAAAATCACATAGTAAAACATTACTGTATCAAACCATTTCACATACATTTTGTCCCTAGTGCTTTGTCCTGTGCCCTGCCTGCTCTTTTAGAAACTGAGAAATGTCCATGGTGTCCAAAGAGCGTCCCTTTAGGTCAAAATCAGTTTTAGACCAGCTAGAGAACAGCGATAGTAAATTAGAACCACTTGCAGAATTGAGTGATAATGATTCGTGGGGAAATTCGTCATCAGACACTGAAAACAATTTTGCGACTTTGTTCAGTGATGTGCGAACTTGGGACTCTATTTCAGATTTCAGTGTTTTTAGTTTGATTACATTATTGAATTAAATGTATTATTATATTATTATTTTTTATGATTATTTATTAAATTATAATTTATGATTTTGTGTTTTCAACTACATATTTCCATGCAAAAAAATGTACTGCTTTGAGCACAGAAATATAGACATAATCAGGCCGCTAGGGAAGTTAAATATAATATACAGTAATGGCTGTGTTCAAAAAAATAAAGGCTGCTTATATAAAATAAAACCCTGCGCTTGTTAAATGGTAACTAGAAAACTGCTGCAACTTATAAATCATGAATACTGGACCCCAAGTAATTCTAAATTTTAAAAAAAGTGCGCTGTTCCTTTAAATAATGTCTATAAATCAGTATGCATAATCAAATAAACCATAAATCAATACACATAATAATAATAATCTTTAATAAAAAGTGATATTGCACTTACATTTAAAAAGTAAAAAGCTCCAATCCCAGAAGACGTTTATTATGAAGAAACGCATCAGTTGTGACATCATCGCATACGAGCGTGTTGTTTGGTCCCGCGGCCATGCATTTGGTCTTGTATAATACTAACTATGACTTAAAATGTAAGTACAATATCACTTTTTATTAAAGAAGTTCTTATCCTACTACACTATGAAGCTTCTCCTTCTTACCTAATATATATATAATTACTGCCTAAGGGAGGGCTAAAGTGTGTACTCCTGTTGTGGGGACAACACTGCTGCATCTTGCTGACTGGGTCATGGAGCTACCCTGAGGATTGATGGTGAGAGCATCGGCCAACTGTGGAGAGTTAAAGCATATGTGATCTTTATAAATTGAGATTGTCTCTGGTAAGAGGCCCTTTTGTTTGAGAAGCACTTTATGTACAGGAGCACCTTTATGTAATCCTGTGAGCATGGATCACTTTGATGGCACAACTTTATTAAGGACTTTAATATATATATATATATATATATGTGTGTGTGTGAATGAACTGTTGAATTTAATTTATTTTATTAATTGCACTTTTTAAATATTGATTTATACAGGTATATAATCATGTTTTACGTATCATGTGTTAATTATGTGTATTAGGTTAAGGTTTATTTGATTATGCATATTGATCTATAGACATTTAAAGGGTCAGCACACTTTTTTTATGTAGAATGGCTATGTTAAACTATGGGGTCTATTTATTAATTATTTGCTGTACAAATGTCACAGCATTTGCACAGCTGTTGCAAGTATGTTTATTTCCTGTGGTTGTCAAATCTAAATGGTAGCCATAATGGGGTATTTTCCTAATATCCCTAATTTGGGAAAATACTACATTATGGCCACTAGATGAAACAAACGATCAGAGGTAACAAACAAATTAGACGGGTTACCAAAATTATTTGGGGCAGCTGTGCAGGAAACACATTCATAATGTGTTTCCTTCAGAATAATGCATAGACAGAGATTGCAGTTTTAGCGAAGTAGAAGTCACTAGAGTATGACTTTCTGATGGCTTATACCAGCAACTGTGACATGCTTAACCAAGTTAATACGTACATTTGTACATCTAAAAATTCGATATAGAGGAATCTAAATACTTATACGCAGATATAGGATATTTTATGTACAATGCATGCAAAACACTGTGGTCAGCAGAAGAGGTCTTTCTATAAATTAAAGCTTTGTGCCTGAAGGCACATACACACTACTTTTCTGTGCATTACATTTCTTCTCTTCTGCTTGGGATGACCATACATATAAAAAAGAGTCCTGTTAGTAAGTGGTTATACCAGAACCATGAATCCAGCTTCAACCTTGATCCTTGTACCATTTTTTTCAGCCACCGATTGGCTGTCTTGTAAAAGCGGTCTGGGCGATTTTACAGCTGTAAAGCTGCCTGATCACTTTTACAGCGCCAAGACGGCCGCCTCCTCTCTCTGCTGCCGTGGTTGTTTGCAGGCTGTCCCATTCTGGGAGGGCTTCCTGCAGAGGAGATGGAGGGACATCTGTTCCCTGATCTCCTCTGTGATAAATGAACCTGGAAGCAACAATGATTTTGTCTCAGAGCTGTCATTTCCTGGTTGTTACAGCTAAGTTAGAAGGGGGTACATCCTGAAGAAGGGGGTAGACCCCTGAAACATGTCAGCTTGTTGAGGCACATGTATCCTGCACTGTACAGCATCTTCTGGTTTTTAACGTTCTTACCATTTGTACCTTTCTGAGTACCTATTTGTTACTTTCTACATTTTAAATAAAACCGTTGGCAATGCACTAGGTGCTTGCACCCCCTGTCTGTTCTCCTTGTAGGTGTACATGGGATTTTCCTATATGAGGAGGGCTGCATCAGCCGAGCGTTTCGGGCACTCATGGATTTGTTGCTTCATATTGTTTCATATTCTTATCCAACTGTGGAAGAGCTCTGAGCTCTGGGTTTGATTGTGTTTTTTGTGTCGATTGCACTTACTGTATATGTGTATAACTTTCTCTGCTATCACCATTGTATGACCCAATTATATGAGTTTGTATAAATAGTATTTAATATTTTACATCTGATTCCTGTAGAATTCAATGAGAGCAACAGTGGAGCAGCATGAAGGCAAGACAGATATCCTGCCACCTATAAAGACCCTGGTCACACTTGGAATGGAAGATCTTTCAATAAAGGTGAATGTCTATAGAGACTGCAATATTTTTAACAGCTTCTAATACAATTTTATGCATTATAGATTAAAGTAGAACTAAAAGCAAAACTTTACAAATCCTTTTTTTTGCATTTTGGATAGTGTAAAGGAGGGTTACAATTCCTGTCAGTTTTTTGGGGGGTTTTTTTCCATGTGTGTTCTATTGGGAAAATTTTCCTGAATTTCCTCTTCCATATCTAAAACAAGAAATGAGAGGAAAATCCCACTCCAAGGCGAGGGAATCCCTGTTTGTCACCAGGGTAACCAGAAGTAATGTCCCCACTGGAAGATTTCCCCTCTATACTTGTTCCACTGACTGCTCAGAATTGAGAGCCTCCAGCCCTCTGTACTTCTCTAAAAGAATATGAAAAGTCAACATTTCATATTCCTGATTTGTGCCTGCTGTACCATGTACTTGTATGAAAAAGTATCCCATTCTCTTTGTATTGCTTCCTTTGAGTGTAATCCCTGGTGTTCTTGCCAGTCCCTTTGTTTTCCTATTTAAAAACTGACAACACTAAGCACAGAGTGGTCAGTTCTATAGCTATGCTGGGAACTCAGTCTGCTCTCCTCCAATGATCAGACCTGTCCTGAATCCCCCCTTCTCCTGCACAGCCTTTCACTGGGGAAAAAAATATATATATATACAGTTGTGTTCAAAATAATAGCAGTGTGTTGAAAAAAGTGAATAAAGCTCAAAATCCTTCTAATAGCTTTTATTTCCATACACACAAATGCATTGGGAACACTACACAACTAAATATTAATTAAGTGATTCAAAGGAAAGCAAAATCTTCAAACATTTTTCAGTTTATATAGTGAATGTTTGATTTGGTAAAGAAGAATACAAACACTGCTATTTTTTTGTCTAATATTCACTTTTCTGCAATTTTTTTTAGAGGAAAACCACAGATCTGATATATTTTTCTTCATGTTTTGATTTGGAATAGAATGTGTAGTGTTCCCAATGCATTTGTGTGTATGGAAATAAAAGCTATTAGAAGGATTTTGGGCTTTATTCACTTTTTTCAACACACTGCTATTATTTTGAGCACAACTGTATATTCTTCAGATTATTTTTAACATATAAAAAAGTAATTTTAACATATATTTTTACATATATTTGTAAATGCATTCCAAAAATGTAGATCTTTATTGCTAAAATCATACAGTATATTTGATATATATTTTTAAAAATATTTTTCATATATTTTATAATAAAAACACATTTCAACATGCAGTGTGTATATATAGACCAAGATGTATGGGATGACAGGAAACTAACATTGGGAGAATACAGTTACTTTCTCAAGCTTACAAATGGATTAGTAATATTTAGTAAATGCTTACATTCAATTGTGGTTTTATATTTGCCAGTTGTTTCTTTTTCTTGAATTGATGGGGTATAAATGTTTTTTGTACTGTTAGTAAAAAAAAAAAAAAATTTATCGAAAAAAATAACTTACGATTTATCTTTTTGCAGATTAGTGACCAGGGTGGAGGTGTGCCTTTGAGAAAAATAGATCGGCTGTTCAATTATATGTATTCTACAGCACCCAGGCCCAGTCTGGAGCCAAGCAGAGCTGCTCCATTAGTACGTGTTTAAATACTGGTTTCTTCAAAATTACTGAAAAATATAAAGGGAGCACAGACCATGTAATAACTCTGTAATTATTATCAGCCTTCTCCATAAATGATTATTTGTATCTCCAACCAATTTTTGTTTTTTTAATTGAGTGTGGAAGGGTTAGAACCTCTGTTGAGTTTTTATTACTGTCTAAATGACCCAGTGAGAAAAATGTCCTCTCATTCTTGATCATATGACTGCTATCACTGCTTAAAGAATAAGTTCACCTTTTACAAAAAATAATAAATGCACAATTTTTTGCTGGTAAAAAAATGTGCTTTTAAAATGTTTTGTTTGTGGAGCCTCTAAAGCATTGCACTAGCGTTCAGCAGATCCCCATGATGCCATGCAGGTCTCCCCCTGACCTGTCAATATATCTGCTTGCTTGTACATCCCATACAGGCAAGCAGATACTTACTGACAGGAAGGCTCAGTGTACTACCACGGCACTCTGGAGTGCCATGGTAGTTCATTGAAAACTACATGCCTACAGCTGCAAAGTCTTCTGGGACTTGTAGTTTTCCCATTCACAGAATACTGTGATTGAGTGACTTGGCCGGGCGTTTTTTTTTTTTTATTGTGACAGCTGGCTGGGAGGAGAAGATCCCCCGCTAGCTGTCACAAGGGGGATCGGGGGGTGCGGTGGCCAGTCCAATCATAACATGTTACATGTTTCACCCTCAATATGGATGTAACGTGTTGCACAAGGTGAACTTATCATTTAAGCCTAGGTTCACACTATGAATTGCCTATTCCTGTGCAATTCACATGCGATTCAGTGCAGTGTGATTTGATCCTATTCATTTGAATTGGCTCAGATCACACAGTATTGCACCAAAAGTAGTGCATGCACTACTTTTGCAAACACACTGCACCGGATTGCATGGTAGTTTTGTACCATGTGATCCAGTGCATTGGAACACACTGCATTTGCGACCTGCATTTGGGGTGTCATTACTATTACACTGACACCCATTGCAGATTGCAAGGGTAGTGTGTTTTGAACAAGGTGTGGGAAACGTGCAGGGATCACTGGTTTCCCGCACTGTGTTTTAGTGTGAACTGAACTTAAAGACTAACTCACCTTTTTGCATCATGTTACACCCTTATTTAGGGTACAACATATTTCTAAGCATACCATCCCACCCTCAGAATGCCCTCCCTCTGTGACAACCTTCTCCCCTGTAGCCGCAGTCACATTAGAGTTTTCCTGCCACCCGCACAGCCACATCATTCATTTACAGAGATCTGTGAATAAAGGAACTATAAGCCCCGTCTGCCACCGCAGCAGGCAAACTTGTAGTTCTCAATGGAATACAAGTGTGGTAATCAGTGCAATCGTAGTCAATTGACATGTCCTCCAACTCTGTAACAAAAAGCCTCAGTATGGGCAGGGAGCTGGTGGAAATGTCTGCAGGAACCTAGCATTGCACCCACAATCCACTGATCATGGGTGCAGTGCTCTGCAAGCGCCTCTGAAAAAAATAATAAATGCATGGCTTTTTTTCCAGAAGAAGTATGTGCAATTATTATTTATTTTAAAGGTGGTCTTAGCCTTAAAGAATATATATACCCAACATTTCATATTCTTGATACGTGCTCGATGTACCATGTACTTGTATGAAAAAGTATCCATATACAAAACAGGAAATTAGTGGAAAATCCCCCTCCAAGAAAAGGGAATCCCTGGTTGTTACCAGGGTAACCACAAGTAATGTCCCCACTGGAAGATTTCCCCTCTATACTTGTTCCACTGACAGGTCAGAATTAAGAGCCTTCAGTCCTCTGTACTCCTTAAAGAATATGAAAAGTCAACATTTCAAACTCCTGATATGTGCCTGCTGTACCATGTACTTGTATGAAAAAGTATCCTGTTCTCTTTGTATTGCTTCCTTTGAGTGAAATCCCCGGTGTTCCTGCCAGTCCTTCTGCTTTCATATTAAAAACTGATCACACCAGGCAGGAGAGCACAGCATGGTCAGTTCTCAATGCAGTGCTATGCTGGTAACTCAATGTGCTCTCCTCCAATGATCAGACTTCTGCTGACATGCCCCTCTGCACAGCCATTTACTGGGAAGATCAGTGTTCTCTTGTTTCTCCTCTCTAGCTCTTATGCAGCTGAGAACAAAGGGAATGTGGTCACTTATAAAAAAAGGGGGGGAAGTGTTTATAATATTTTTATATCTATACACAATTTGCTTTTCATTTCTTTTTTAACCTCTTCCTGTTCGCCCTATAGCAGATATACTGCCACAGGGCGGCACGGGTGCGCAAAATCACATATATATTCGTGATTTCGGAATTCCAGGTAGGAGGCGCACGTGCACCCTACCTGTGCCACCATTTTATTACACACCGGTGCCCGGTGATTGCCAAGGATCTCTGACGGGGCAGAACTGTTAGGAAACAAAACAGTTCTCCTCTCTGTCAGCTCATGCACACTGCTTTGCTTATGCAAAGCAGTGTGCTTACAGTGAAGCACACAGATCCAGCCCCATAGTAAAACACACCAGCACACAGTTGTCCCTTTGGTCTCCCCAGATGTTAACCCTTTCCTTCCCAGTGCCATTAGTACAGTGTCAGTACTTTTTATTAGCACTGATCACTGTATTAGTGTAACTGGGGATGTCAGTGGTGTCACTGGGGATGTCAGTGACACCAAGTCAGTTCCCCCAGTGTCAGAATGCTTGCCACAGTCCAGCTATAAGTTGCTGATCGCCACCATTACAAGTACAAAAAAAAAAATTGCAGTATATATACCGCCATTTGTAAATGCTATAACTTTCACATAAACAAATAATTTACACATATTGGGATTTTTTTCCAAAGACATGTAGCAGAATACATTTTGGCCTAAATTTATGACAAAATTTGATTTTTAAAATTTTTTTACTGGACACGTTTTATAGCAAAAAGTCAAAAATACTGTTTTTTCTCAAAATTGTCGGGTTTTTTTTTTTATAGTGCAAAAAATAAAAAATGCTCAGGTGATCAAAATACCACCAAAAGAAAGCTCAATTTGTGGGAAACAGGACATAAAATTCATTTTGGTGCAGCGTTGCATGACAGCACAATTGTCAGTTAAAGTAATGCAGTGCCGTAGCGCAAAAAATGGCCTGGTCAGGTAGGGGGATAAATCCTTTGGAGGGCAAGCGGTTAAATTGAATCATAGGATATAGTATAAGGTGAGGGTTTGCAATCACTTTAAAAATAAAAAAAAATAAAATAACATCCGGGGTTGGGCTTTTAATGAATGATGATCTTTGCCATATATGTGTCAAACAGTTACAATGTGTTATATTGTTAAACACGTAACATAACAATCTGTTTTCTTACTTCAGGCTGGTTTTGGGTATGGACTGCCTATATCTCGACTTTATGCCCGCTATTTCCAAGGAGACCTTAAACTCTATTCCATGGAAGGAGTTGGCACTGATGCAGTTATCTATTTAAAGGTATTTATGAGTTATTTTGATTACTTGTGTTATAAGCCAATTTTTTTGTTTTCGTTTTGAGAGTTTAGCGTGGGAAAGGGTTACAACGTCTCTTTTTTACTGATTTATTTTTGTGTTCAAATACAACAAAAAGAAACAAAATATTCACAGGTTTATGACTGCCACATTGTAAAAACAATTCAAATGTATAAATAAAAAGCACGAGAGACATATATCAATCAACAATCTTCACTGAAACGTCACATATTTGCACCTCCACCATCCAGTGATTATAGTAGTGGGTGGGTTTACCTAAATATATGTTTACATCAATGAAATTCATTTATTTATATATACAGTATACTGTATATACTGTGTATGTGTGTGTGTATATATACAGAAGTGTCCCATGTACATGGAGCCTTATCATTCTATCTCTTGGACTTAATACCTTCCCATAAATATATATATATATATGGGAAGGTATTAAGTCCAAGAGATAGAATGATAAGGCTCCATGTACATGGGACACTTCTGAACGATGGAAACTGACTGCTGGGAAACTTGGTTAAAAAAAGTCTGTTTAGCCGCATTTGCATACCACGTTTATGAGCGTTTGTGTTTAGAAGCGTTTTTTAAAGATAACCTCAGCAGACCTTCCAAAATGCCCAGAATGCACTGTAAAAAACAGTAAAAAATTTACTATTTCAGACGTTTTCAGAGAAATAGAGAGAGCAGAAGCAGAGAGTATTTGTTGAGATTAGCTGTCTTTTTCTTTTTTTGTGGTGTTTGGATGTGTTCCAGCTCATTTCTGTGCAGAAATTATTGCAGCAGTGTCTAACATATTTTCTTTCATGCGAAACCTCAAACTATGGTGTACCAGGTCCATTTGAGTATCAGGAAAACGCTTTGCATGCATTTTTCATGATGACAAAAGGCACTGGACAGCATCTGGAAATGGAAGAGTTAAAAAAAATTTCAAAACGCAAACGTTTATAAGCGCGGTTCGCTGCGTTTACAAGTGTTTGGCGTTTGAAACGCTGATAAAATCTACTCCTGAATGCAAGTTTGGTGAGTTAAAAAAAACGACTGTAAATGACATAGTGTACATGGACACATTTGAAAACATTAGGGAGAGCTCAGGGGCTGCTGAAAAAAAACGCAGAAAAGCTCCTAAACGTCAGTTTATCAGCTGCAGTGTATATGGAGCCTAAAACCTGGAAGCTGATTGGTTTCTATGCAGAGCTGCACCAGATTTTGCACACTCCAGTTTTAGTAAATCTCCCCCATGTGTCCCTGGGGGAAGGCATATGTCACCAACATTTTTCTAAGCAATGGTAATTGAGTAAGTAGCTTTATGATTAATTCAGGCTTCTTATGCTCTAGGCTGTGTCCGGGGAGTCATTCGAGAGACTGCCGGTCTTTAACAAGTCAGCATGGCGACACTACAAAAACGCAGCAGAAGCTGATGACTGGAGCAATCCAAGCAGAGAGCCACGGGATGCTTCCAAGTACAAGGCTAATTAACGGACAGCCTTCAGGGTTCCTCGCAGAATGGCATTATTTTTTTTCTCCTGTGTATTGGATATGTTTCCTGTCCAGAGCATTTATGAGCATATACTGGTCAGTAGCAAAAAAAAAAGGGAATGCATTCAGGTTTATCTGTTAAAGTAACCAGGGATTAGGATGGCTCACCAACTGTGGAAATGTAGGCTTGCTTTGGTTTATTGTGTTCATAAATACGAGGTTTGCTTTTAATCACATTCAATGAAATGATGTAGCAAAACGGGTTAGCGCTGGTCCTATTAGGTGTTTGCAATGCACATGTAATCTATTGCAATAAGAGTTTGTTCATACAGATTACATGTGAGGCTGTGTTGTAAAATAACATTTTTTGGGGAGTAGAACACTCTAAAAAACATTTCACATTGTAGTGAAGAGAGATTACTTTGGTATATTTATATGCACCACTGTAATATGTATGCATTCAGAGTGTGTAGCCTTTAAATGATGTGCGTGCGTGCGAGCGTGCGTGCGTGCGAGTAGTTCTGCAGCATAGTCTGCTGCTTTATAAGGGAAAAATCACTCCACTTTGACCACTTTTTGCATCTGCTTTTTTCATTCTTTTTTTGTAATAGTCCTCCAATCTGCTGTATGTAAAGTGAAATGAAACCCTTGTTCTTAAGCACTTTTAGCGGGTAATTTAATCACTTACTGAGTATGCAGTTTTTTTAATCTTTGAATTCTTTCCTATGTTCCTGTTTAATCTGGTGCCATGACTGCTGCTCCAGGATTCCAGTTTCAAGATGACTCCTTTCTCTTGTATCATCCTATAGTGCCACCCAGGCATGCAGGGACTAAAGTTGTGTCTCCCTATGCTGTGTGACTGACCATTCGAATTATTGGGCACTGCCCAAGGGCCAGGGGTCAATAGGGGGCCAGCAAACACAAATGCTCCTGTGCTTGGGGATGGACTTGATGCAGGCTACAACCACATTAAGAATGTCCTGGAACATGCACACCTTGCTGCCCTCAAATGGACCGGAGAAATCCAAATATACTGAATGAGGAAAGACAAAACAGAGGGCGCACAGGCCTAGTGCATTACCATAAAAAATGTTTAATAAAAAATAAAGTAGGTGTTGTACTCACAAACGACAATATAGTCAAGGCACATCATAAAAGAACAGCTGGGTCAACACCGCGCTGAGTAACAGTCCGCAATAGGGAGTTTGGACATCCAAAAGGCTGACGCGTTTCGAGGACTTGCCTCTTCCTCAGAGCCACAATAGGGGGCCCCATGAGATGCCCCTGGTACCTTTTTCATAGGCTTTTTTGAGTTTGGGCAAGGACACAGGGGCGTCATGATCCTCTATTGCCCTGAGGCCCCATGAGTTGTCAGTCCACCCTGGCTGTGTGCATCAATAGAAACACACAACCCCATACCCTAGGATGGCAAAGCACTCCCTTGCTCCCTCCCCCCTTCACTTCTCCAAGCTAACATGCTGACTAGAGACTGCACTATCCACTGGTAACTCTTTCCTGCGAAGACTGGATGTTCAGGGAAGCAGCACTGAGAAAGCAAGAGCTACCAGCACTGAAAGTTGTGCTACAAGTGCAGGGGTGAGAATATTATCAAATAGTTTACTGGGGAATGTTTATTTTATTGTGCTCAGTGTGTTAAAGGATAAGCTCACCTTTTACAAAATAATAATAAATGCGCATCTTTTTGCAGGTAAAAAAAATGTGCATTTATTATTTTTTAAAATACATTCTGTAAGGCAGGTCATGGGTGTAATGCCTGGATTCTGCAGACGCTCAGTAAGTTGTCTGCCTATGCCTCATATGAGCAAGCAGTTACTGAATTGCAGGAAGAATGAGTGAACTACATTGGGAACTACAAGCCATCAGCTGGCAGTACTTGCAGGCATTCATTCCCAGGAAACTGTGAATGAATGATGCGGCTGTGTGCGCAAATCCTCATACGGCTGCACTGTTTTTAATTGTGAAAGCAGGTGCAAGCAGAATGGGGGGGTGCATTCAGGGGGGAGGGGAGGCAGGAGCTGGAACATGTTATATATTCTACCTTAAATAACGGTGGAACATGTAACATTGTTTCAAAGGTAAACTTATCATTTAGGTTCAAAAGAGCTGAGGGTTGAATACTAGCCTGAGCTGCTCAGAGAGTATACACACCAGTTTAATCTGCTGGAGCCTCCAAACACTTACTGTAGGGGTTGATTAACTAAAGGCACATAAGCTGCACACTTTGCTAGTGCAGTTGCTCAAGAGCTTAGTAAGTGAGGTAAAGCTTCAATTTGCAAAGAACTCCCAATCAAATGCAAAGAAAAAAAAACAGCATTTATACCTGAACATGATTGGATGATGAAAATCAGCAGAGTTCCCCCTCATTTACTAAGCTCTTGAGCAACTGCACTTGCAAAGTGCACAGTCTATTTGCCTTTGATAAATCAACCCCTGTGAGTCCATTCACACTGGCAATTAGCACACCCTGCAAATTTCATTGGCAAGAATGTGGATTCTTGCGTATTGAATGACAGCTTTTGGCAAACAGCTGTAGCCGCGGCAGTTACCTGCAACCAGACTGCATCCAGCCAGTAACATGTCTTCCTAACCACAGGAAACCCTGACTGTACAAGTAACTGGATAGCAGCAGCTTCCGTTAGCCTGTCATTGCTTTGTATGGACTGAGCGGCTGCAGCTGTTTGCACACACTTGTCATTCAGATGCAGGAATCCACAGATTCTTTCTGCTGGAATTTGAAGGGTGTGCTAATCGCCTGTGTGAATGAAAACGTAATGTGGAAATCTCAAAGTCAGAACACCATCATGTTCCACCTGCAACATGCCGCTCTCCATTGGTTAGAGCAGCCTTTCCCAACTTTTATTTAATCAAATCACTCTGTAAAATAATGTAAAATCACAAGGATCCCCAGTATACAATGTAAGGCAAAAGCTTATCTCTGCCTCTAGGCTTCCAAGATGTCAGTCTGGTTGTACACACACATAAACAGACACACTCACTGACATTATTTCTTAAATATAATATTTCACAAGACAGAATGCAATACCACAGGCATTTCCTACATAGTCAGAGGTAGTGCAGATTCCTTCCTCCTGACATACCATATCTGATGTGTCCACCTCCTAACATTGCTATAATAATATCCCAGCACATACATGGGCATATGAGCAGCTCTCAATGGCAGTGGTTAGCAGTTGTGCCTAGCAGAACTAGGATCTTTGGTTCGAATCTCAACTATGGCACTACCTGCCTAGAGTTTACATGTTCTCCCTGTGCCTGCGTGGGTTTCCTGTGGGTACTCTGGTTTTCTCCCACACTCCAAAGACATGCTGGTAGGTTAATTGTTTCCTGTTCAAATTCTTAGTATGTGTGAATGTGAGTTAGGGACCTTAGATTGTAAGCTCCTTGATGGCAGGGACTAATGTGAATGTACAATACATATGTAAAACATATATACAGTATAGTGGTCCATTTCTGCAGACCTCCTGTCCATACCCCAGAGTACAGCATATTTTACCCACTTACACTTACAGAGAATTGTAGGATTTCTCCTCACCTTTCTCCAGCCTCTGTTCCTGATCACTGGAGATCCCTGGACACCCTCTTTCTCCTGCCATTGCCAACCACACTTTGACACTTAATGATCACTCCTGCCCATACCTTTTAGCAAGACTTACTGTATATGACCCTCTCCTACACCGAATGCGCTGATTAGCAGAGACGGTGAATACAAAGCCAGAACATAGAATCTGAGACAAAGTAAATCACCTGTGATCCCCAGCACCCCTGATGATCTCAAGAAGCACCTCAGGGTGCTTGAGGCACCCTGGTAGAGAAAGGCTAGGTTAGAGACTTGAGGAATCCTACATGGAGGGATGTAGACTAGGTGTGTCAAAGCTTTGTTTAATGCAATGCCAGTCCATAGAGTCCAAGAAAAAATAAGTCACACGTGATCCCCTGGCATCCCTTATGAGCTTAGTCAGTACCCTAGGGTGCCAAGGCACCCTGATTAAGAAAGGCTGGGTTAGAGGGTTGAGGAGCTAAAGGGATGTGGGATGGGTGTAGCAATGCTTTGCCTTTGGATATTGAAGTGGCCAATGCATATTAAGAACACAACGTTTAAGGGCTTCCAGAGTGCACCAGACGAATAACAGAGGTTGGTAGAGACCTTTAAGTACTTGTTTTAGGTTCTTCTAGAATTTGAAACATCTTAAAGTGATGGATTTGCTTTCAAATGACTCTGTATGCTGAAAACAATTATTTTTGTTATGCTTACACTTAAGTTCACTGCCACCCCCATAGCAAGAGCCCCTTTAACAAACCTTATAATTATCAGTGTGAGGTGCTTGCATAGAGTGTTTGAATGACTGATAGCCAGGGCAGTGTGTCCTATTAGAGTTGCTATTTACATAGCAATTTCTGGGGAGCTCCAGAGGCGAATTGGGACAGCATGGGACACTGAATAGGTAGTAGCAGGCACAATGTGGTTCCTGCTATACATTATATGTGTTCGGTTGATTATTGTTTTCAGAGGATAGAGTCACTTTAAGAAACAGGCGAAGGAAAGGAAAAGTGGAGGTGCTGTTTGTAATAACCAGTCACATTCTTTTATTTTCAAACCTGCTTTAGAAAATGGCAATTAGAATTTGATTGAATGCTGTGGGCAACACATGTCTCTCCATTTCTTCTCTTTCATAGAATACCTCTAAGTGTAGATATCTGTAGTTTGAAACCCTATAATTCAATGTTTTTTTGTGTGTACAATATGAAAATATGACTGAAAATGTAAATTTGAAAATCTATATGATACTGGAATGAATATATATATCTATATATATATATATATATATATATATATATATATATACATATATATATTTATAGCCTAGTTCATTTTATGCATGAATAGGGTGTTGTAGGCACATATTCACTGTTTTAATACCCAGCACTATATTGTAAATTGATATTTTATTTTGTGCGCTCTCTAGATTTGTTTCTCACATTGTATCTGTTCAGAATCGTAACTGTCAAGGCTTCAGCTCTCTACAATGAGTAGAATAATATATTTTATTTATGTAGTTTATAAATTACATTTTAGTATATCTGTAAAAAACATCCTTTCTCATAGTCTAAAGCTCACTGCATGGATTACATTCTGATTGAATCTCCCATAGATCTACCAACCACTATGTAGTGGATACAAATTGATTGGACAGATTAAGTAGGTCCTCTAATTTTTGTATATCTAATGTTGATTTTGCAAAGAATGTCAGATTTTATTATATATGGTGACCTTAAGACTGCCAATAAAAAAAGAGAAAAAGAAAAAACAAGGTATATGAAATTGCTTGAGAATTTTTCTTGGGAATCTTTTCAAATTGTAAAATGTGTAATCCATCAAACCAAATAAACTGTACCTAGGAATTGTGGGTAGAATAAATAAATAAGTACCGTATACCCTAAAATGCTAGGGCAACAAGCAGTCCAATTTGGTTTTACATTTCTTTTGTACATGTTAAAGAAAATGAAAATCTGCTTGGGACAGCTCTTTATTCTCTGTATTTATTTTACATTCATTAACCCATTGTTTCCAGTTCTTTACTCATACTTTTGGCCATATATTAAGGTGGATCACTTGAAAGATCAGACTCAACAGATCTTATTTAGCACGTCGGCTAAACTTCACTCATTGAACTAATGAAATTAGCTTGACAACATTTTGTGGGCTTTTTAATCTTTTTGTATTGTTACTTTGTTTTATTTTATTCTGTTTCCACTGTCTTTTTATCTGTCAAGAAAAGCAAAATATCATATATTAAAGGGCTGTTTTTGGCACAAGAATGGGTTCAGGATAGTGGAATGGAACTTCTCCAGCCCTCATGAATCATCTAAAGCCTATTACTACCCCAAAAAAGTACCAAAAGCCACCTTCATTTCTTCTTCCCCTTTAATTCTCATGCACAAGCATGAAGGCACCCTAATGCATATTGTCAAAATATGTTCAACTGGCTCTACATATGATGATATCAAAAATTGTTGCACCAGATAATATAATAGAAATGTAATCTACAGTCACACAAAAAAAGGTTTGGGATTCCCTGGTCATGTTACATATTTTGTTGATTTTAAGTGAAAGGTTATTTTACATCAATGTAAAAATTGCAGTGCATACAAGATGACCTAATAATATTCCTAAACTAAACAGCAAGGAAGTGTTGTAGAGCTCTTCTAAACCAGGGGTGCTCAACCTTTTGAGAAGCGATTTGGTAACCAGTCGGAAGCCACAATGAAATGAAACGGTTCAAATTTTCATTATCGCTCTTGAGTGTGACCAGCCAAAAAAGCTGGTCACACCCTAGCCTTCGCTATATCAGGGTCTTTGCAGCCATCCCTTGAATTGCTAAAACAAGGACTGTGGACAGTCTAAACAAAAAACCAGGGAAGCGCATGCCCTAGTAGTACAATTCACTTATTTATTAAGCAAAGAAAAAATGACACATAATGCACTCACATGCTCCTGGAATGGCACCAAGCTCATCACACAATTGTGAGAATCCACCTTCAGAACCCTTGTATGGATGCCACTAGATGTAATCCACTCGGCTAAAGACTCGTCCCTGTGTTTGTGTGTTAGGAAGGAAAGAGAAGAGTGGGGAGCCTGCCACCATAGTGACTTGTGCATGAAGGGATTATTGAGGACCGGCAATCATTCAGTAGAGCAGCATGCCTCTGAAGTTGGCTGTATGGGATGCCATAGGTTTGAGGTTGCAGGCCACATCAGACAGCTCAGTGGGCCATGGGTTGAGCATGCCTGTTCTAAGCCAAGATCTTCTTAGCAAAAACTTTAAGGTACTGTGATTTCTGTCTAAAGGTTTTACAAAGTACTACTGACAGGGTACCCATAATTTTGCAGATCCTGGACTTTGTTTTACATTTCCCAAAGACTGTTTTAAACCCATATTATATACAGTAATTGTACGCCTTAATTTATGGAAATGTGTCATGTTTTAGGCTAGGTTGACATCTGTGCGGGTGGTGCCTCTGCAGATCCGCACAAAAATATGTTCAGCCACACCACCCGCACAGAGGAATGCGGACTTGCAGGCGGGTGCCATTAATTCTAACTCCCACTGGAAATTGCAACCGTATTGGGAACCTAGATTCCCGTGCCGGCCGTGTTTTCCAAAGAAGTGCAGGTTCTTCTTCCCTACATGTCCCAGGGCATGGGAGTCCATTCAAATGAATG
The DNA here is from genome assembly GCF_062004578.1 of Staurois parvus. Lineage (NCBI taxonomy): Eukaryota > Metazoa > Chordata > Amphibia > Anura > Ranidae > Staurois > Staurois parvus. The sequence continues at coordinate 15,465,681 of NW_028317941.1, read as the reverse complement.
GGCTCTCATGCCCACGCAAAACATGACCCGCACGGACGCAGATATGTGAACCAGGGGTAAGGGTGTTGCCTGTAGAAATAAACGCCTTAACACTAAAAATCTGCAAAAAGTGTCCTTTGACTATAGGGGTACCAAGACTTTTGCCATGTACAACATGTATCTGACCCGGTCACCATACTCTATACCTGTTATCAGGGAAAGTTCATTGGAGTGGGATATTAAATATGTGCATATTACTTCATTTCTTACTTCACCTCTGTTCACCTTACATCAGCCAAAATGCAACTACATTATAAAATGACTGTCGCATTGAAAGACTCAGAAATACAGTAAATGCGTGAGTTCTGCTTAGTTGAAATCATTTAAGTGTTTTGTGTTTATTTTTATGTTCTGTATAGTACTCGCTCTTAGGGATAGCCGATTACAATCATTTGTTTGTTGAGCAGAATAGACTGCGGTTATTTGAATAGGTTTTCTTATGTAACCTTTTCACCCATTTTTTCATTGCTTTGTATTTAAGTTTTGTTTTCTCATATTTTTTGTAATGTCTTAGTTCCCTAGAGCAATGTTTTATTTATATTGTTGAGTATTTCAGTGAAGTGGCTCTTTTTACTTACTTTATCTTCCCTTACAGATAAATGTGCAGACCACCATGAAAAAAAAAATCTGAAAAACAATAAACCTATTTTTTAAGAATGTTTATTTTTTTCTGTTTTCACTTAGCTGTGTTGTTTTCTTAATTTACCTAAAAAATGTTTTTATATCGTATACATGGGTGTTAACTCGCATCTTTGATGTGCTTGACAGATTTTTTTATTTTGAAACATATCAGTAGAAAGCTCTATTAGGGTTCATTCATGCTAACTTTACTCTCTGAAGAGTGATCCACATTCAGATCTTTCTTTTCAGAGCATTTGACAAGTGGTGAGGAGTGGTTGTACCACCTGTATTAACCCCTTGAGCCTTGCATTGCACATGGTTGCGGGGTGATTGCAAAGTGGCCCTGTTCACAGGGGGTAAAAATCCTGCTTCAGCCAAGAAGCAAAACATCGCGGCATGTGTCTACCACTGCAGCTAAAGGGGCGGCAGTTGGGAGATCGTAAAAATGTGGCTCAGCGATTGAGTTTTACTAGTGTGAACGATCCCTTACACATTGCCATCCAACAAGAACAAATGTTCAGGTCCTGACAATTTGGATATTAGTGCAAATAAAAATAGTATCACGTATAGTACTCAGTTGTTCTTGTTGCAAGTGCAATAACAAGGATAAAGTCACCCCATTGCCTTCTAGAATCATAGAAAATCATATCAGAAGCTTCTAAAATGACTCCCAATGCTGTATAGTTGTTTAGATGCATTTAAGAAGTATTCTTTTTTACTTCTGATACAGGCATGAGGAAGTGCTCACAAGCAAAGCACAGAGATGCAAAACAATACAAGCAGTCCAACAGCAAGCAACTGTGTCATGAATACATTCATTTACATTTGCAAGATTATTCAAAGACTTTAGAAAGTGTTTTTATTCATATGTGCATTAACGTGTGTTGGATTAAGGTAGCCTAAAGCAATAATTTGCATGTATTTATGCATTACACTTTATTGTCAATAATACCTCAACCTCATATACAGTAATAAAAATACCACACTTGTGCTACAGCGCCCCACAATGTACAAATTTAAACACTTTCTTAGTAAGCTGCGATTGTGGAGGATATATTGATAAATCATTTCAGTCTAAAATCCTAATGTGTAAATAACAGCCTCTCTTCAGACTGAAATGTACAAAAGTGAGTGTTCTCTGATTGGACAAGATGGAGAGGCAAGGCTGTGAAGTCATGTTCTCAACCTTATCTAATCAGAGAACACCTTGGGCTCATTGAGAAAATACATTGAGATTGATTTACTAAAACTGGACTGCGTAAAATTTGGTGCAGCTGTGCTTGGTAGCCAATCAGCTTCCAACTTCTGTTTGTTCAATTAAGCTTTGACAATAAAACCTGGAAGCTGATTGGTTTCTATGCAGAGCTGCACCAGATTTTGCACTCTCCAGTAAATCACCCCCACAGTGTTCTCTGTATGGAGCCTGTGCTAAGCTGCAAGGCAGACGTTCAGCACTGGACCCATAAGCTAGAGGCAATCACTGTAGCCGTGATGTCCAGCTTCCACAGGGATCCCACAGGTTTTCTACATGCATACTTGCAATTGGTCCAAGCTGGACAAATGTAACTATGTACAAATTGCCACACCTAAATATAACATTCCCCTTTAAGCTGCTACCTTGACTGATGGGATTTTTCTGGTCCTAATTCAAAATGGAATCCATTCTTAAAGTGGATCTGAACTCATAAACCATTTTTTGATCTTATAGGGAACACCTATGTTAACGTTGCACCTAAGCAGCACCCTGAAATACCTATGTTTTGGTTTTAAATTTCCTCTGAACAATGGCATAGAACTTCCTGAGGCCACAAAATGTGTGTAGCATGTCCAGTCTCTCTGCCTTGCTTCTGGGACTCCCCCTCTCAGTATACAGCAAGTGCTGGCTTTGATTAATCAAAGCCAGCACTATTGTATACTCAGAGAAGGTGTTGGCAGCTGTAGATGTCAAAAAAGCAGTCTGCATCAGTTTTTATAACCAACACTGCTTTAGACGTGATTATGCAAACATATTGTACTTTTCTTTTGTATCTTTCTGTTCATTCATCTGCAGATCAGAGAGATTAACTTAGATCTGCAAATTATGTCAGTTAAAGCAACCTGACAAGTAAAAACAAATATATATATATATATATATTTTTTTTTATGTTAATGTTACTCTATTTAACCCCCTATTTACCCTAAGTTTACTCTAATCGGTGCTATTTACACATTTAGCATATATTTGCACATTTCCCGTTTTAAAAAATTGCTAAAAAAACCCACATTATTTCATTTGTAAATAACTTTGCAATGCTTTGTACCATAATCATAATTTTAAACAGAACAAATTACAGAATACAATGCATACATTTTTTGTGCAATAATGCTATTTATTTTTAAAATAACACTGCTCAAAAAAGAAAAAGTGTGTTTTGTTGCATTCTATTGTCTATGGATTGCTGGGGAAAAAATCTTTGTTGCAAGACAACATCATGAAAAGATAGCCTTGTTTGTCCATAAAAAAAAACAATATACTGTATGTGTTACCTTGTTATAAGACAGTTATTGCCGAATAAACAGGTCTATAGCAGAAATGCAAAAATTGCTCTGTCCATAGGAGGTGAACAGGTCTGAGAGGTGAAGTGGTTATAGTTACGATCCAATCAAAATTAAGCATCAAACATACATAATACAGAGGGTGCAGTCTGCATGCTCAGTACTTGATTGGCCACTGTTCGTTTTTTTTTGCTCAGCCAACAGATTTTTCAATTCACACAAACAAAGTTCTTGTTGGGACCAATGACAGAATACTTGGAAGTTGGAGGATCTTCAAAAAACATTTAAAAGAACTAGGCTGCAAGTTGAAGGAAAGGACCACCAAGGTGAGATACTCAGAAGTATTGCCTGTATCCTGTTTAACATGGGAAAGGCAGGGAGAGCTTAGAGAACCGAATGCAGGGCTAAATACCTGGTGCAAGAGGGAAGGATTTTCTATGGCACTGGGCTGACTTTTAATAGGGTACAACCTTTATGCTAAAGATGGTTTGCACCAGGGGCGGACTGACCAACTTGGGAACTCGGGCACAGGCCGAGGGCCTGGGGTCAGTAGGGGGCCCCATGAGATGCCTCTGGTGCCTTTCATAGGCTTTTTTGGGTGTGGATTGATTGTGGGAGAGGACACGGACCCCATGATCCCCTATTGCCCGGGGGCCCCATGAGTTGTCAGTCCGCCCCTGGTTTGCACCTAAATGGAAGGGGGTCTGCTCTGCTGGGTGAGAGGTTAATGAGAAGTCTGTAGAAGTGTTTAACCACTTGCCTACGGGGCACTTTTACCGCCTTCATCCTCAGGCCAATTTTCAGCTTTCAGCACTCTCACACTGAATGACAATTGCATGGTCATGCAACATTGTGCCCATATGAAATTTTTATCATTTTTTTCACACAAATAGTGCTTTCTTTTGGGGGTATTTAATCGCCACTGGGTGTTTTATTTTTTGCACTATAAACAAAAAAACAGCAACAAATTTGAAAAAAAGTTTTTCTTTGTTTCTATTATAACATTTTGCAAACAGGTACATTTTCTCCTTCACTGATGTGCATTGATTAAGCAGCACTGATGGGCACTGATGGGTGGCAAGCAATGATGGGTGGTACTGATGGCGCAGCTCCTGGGCGGCACTGCTGGGTATTGTTGGGAGGCACTGCTGGGCACTGATGATCAGTGCCCATCTGCTCTGTGACAATTGCCGGTTATCAGAAGTACTTTCCTCACACTGTGACAGTGAGGAAAGTGCAGCTGATAACCGGCAACTGTATTTACTCGGTGATCTGCTGTGTCATTGGACATTGGATCACATGGTGAAAGACTGCTGTGATTGGCCTTTTACCTCATCACATGATCAGCTGTATTCGTAGGACACAGAGATCACTGAGATCACTGGGTATGCGCCGCTGGGGGCGCACGGGAGGGTGCGTTCTGGACAGAACTGGACAACCGCACTGTAGCTGTCATTCGGCTATAGCTTGGTTGTCCGTGATTAAACTAGGATTGAGGTGGGAGAAAGAAGTATAATATAAAGGGGCAGCCAAGTCAGAAAGGGTCATACACTAATGGAGGGTGGAATGGGGGAAGATAGGCAAAAGTTATGCAAAACAACACAAAATGCAACAATGGATTAATGTGTTTGTTCACAAATGCCAGAAGTCTGCCAATAAAAATATGAGAGTTGGAAGCTTTGAAGAGTATTCTTTAATTGGTTTTGATGAATCTAGACTTCCTTCTTCATGTGATTGGGCTATTAATATTCCTAGCTATGCTCCCTTTCAGAGAGACATGGTAAAACAAAAAGGTGGCAGTGATCTGTTTCTATGTGAGAGGTGATCTCAAAGTAAGTGTGAAAGATGACCTTGTTGATGGAGAGTGAGAGGGTGCTGAGACATTTTGGGTGGTGGCGTAAATAGGTGTGTGCACTTCAAAGTTAATTATCAGAGTCTGTTACAGGTCCCCAGTGTTAATGAGGAGGTGGAGACTCTGCTTCTTGCACAGGTAGAAAGGGCTGCAAGGGCTAATATAGTGATAATACTGGGGGATTTTAACGAGCCTGAAATAGACTGCAGTAATGCCACTGCTAGAGCAGTAAAAGGGTGGACATTTATTAATCTATTACAAGACAATTTTATGGTACAGTTTATAGAAGCCCCAGCTAGAAATGATGCTCTGCTGGACCTGGTAATCTCAGACCTTGCAGAGCTTATTACTAATGTTCATATAAAGGAACATCTGGGTTGCAGTGACCATAACATGATTTCATTTAATGTAAGATGTAAATAACAAGCATGTACTGGAAAGAAACAAACACTTAATTTTAAGAGATACATTTTCCAAGGCTGAGTGCTGCTTCCCAGACTAGAAAGGAATATTATCATCAAAGAACACAGAACAGAAATGGGAATGTTTCAAATTGACTGTATACAAACATACTGCAGAATATATTCCCAAGGGCAATACGCTTAAAAAAAACCTATGTGGCTCATGTCCAGAGGTAAAAAAGCCATAATGAATAATTAAAGAGCATTTAAAAGTATATAGGAATGAAAAAACGATATAATCATTTAAAAGTTACAAAGAATATAACAGAAAATGTAAAAAGGGTATTTTAGCTGGGAAAATACTTTAAGAGTTTATTAAAAGACCACATAGAGGAGGACGTCTTTGCTAGTAAACAATATTTTAATCGACAGACCACATGGATTCACAAAAAACCAAAGTTGTCAAAGAAATCTGATTTATTTTCATGAGAAAGTAAGCAAAAAGTATACAAAGAAATGGCTGTGAATATAGTATACTTGGACTTGGCGTTTGGCACAATTAAAGTCTACAGGCTAAAAAATTTTAGTTTATAAATGAACATAAAACTGGTTAAGAGACAGTATTATAGTTATACTTTGGGGCAAAAAACATGCATGCATCATACATTCTAGGAGGGGAACAACTGGGGAAGTCAATGGTGGAGATGAGAAACTAGGAACCTGACCCCTTGTGATATCACCGACCCAGCATAGTTATTTAAGAGCTGTCAGATGGCGGAAGATTCTTGATCTTAGGAATATCCAATTACCTTCTGGGAAATGAGGAGTGAATGTGGTTTTCCCCTACTAGAGCAAGTTGGACCATGATTTATATATGTTTTTTTTGCCATCCTCCCGACCAACTGTGGGTACAAGGTTCTGTATATGGAGATTTTCTTTTGACTTATTCTCTTTTTTTTTTTTGTAGTAGTTGAATTACAATATGTAACTATGTAGCTGGTGGCAATACAAAATGTAAGTACAATGGGTACAGCTTAGAATTTCTGTAGGGTGTTTGCTGCTGTTTGACCCCTCACTGGGGAAAATCCTCTTCACTTCTTATCCAGGTGACCTGTGTAAAAGAGAAGAGGAAGTAAGCAGAAATCTTTCTAATGGGAACATGGACAACAATAAAAAAAAATTGACAGAGGCTCTAACCCTTCTCCACTGTATACAAAACTAAAAAAATTAAAACTATTTGGGTGCAATTTGGTTTTGGGCACTCTTCAGATCCTTGCATTGCAATATGATTGCATGTTACCACAATGCATGTAAGGCATGATTCCTTGGGCAGTGCTATTCTTCTAGAATGCTGCATAACAGAACACATACCGTACACTACAGCTTACTGCAAAGCACAATGTTGAAGTTATGGTTTTTATTCTGTCGACGTGTTTTCGCAACCTCATCCTTATTACAAAACCTAAAATTCTACACGGTAGCTTGTATGTGATAACTCACTGAAATAGAGCACAGAAGTCTGAAGGGAACTTGCCTAACGTGTTGAGCCATCACATTTGACATCTATCTTTTACTTTTGGCACCTTAGAGTACATGTGTGAAACACAAGGCCCTTTCATGTAATCCTTGCACCTCTCCTGCAGATGCGGCACCCCCCTTGTCTAAGCAGTTGGCAGCAGAGACGTGAATAGAATTCCAGCAGCTGACTCGAGCCCTCCTCTGGTCCTCCTCCGGACCCTGCACTTTCTGCTTCCCAGCTCCACCCTCAGCTTCTTCCCAGCAGCAGTACAAGGTAAGGGAGGTGTACTGTGATTTAAGGGAAGGTTGGCTACTCTTAACATTTGATGTGGTTGGGGAGGGGGGAGGTGGAGTGCTCTGGACATCTAGTCTTACAGATACAACTGGCCCTTTGAGGGCAACCATAATGCTGATGTGGTCCGCAATTACATTTGAGATTAACACCCCTGCCTTAGAGGTAAGGATTGTTTGGTGTGTGATTAGGACAGACAACAAGTCTGTTGTATCAGGGCAAATAATATACGCTATATAGCACTGAGTATAGAGGACGCTACTTTGTACATTACCATATCAACATTTTGTCTTTTTCTAGCTGCATTTTATACTCGGCAAACTGCAAATATGGACCTATCTAACAGCACTAATCTAAATGAAAAGAGTACATAATATTTGCCTCAGCCAGTTTTTATAATGCATATCTTGCTGTGGGGGTGGACACTTTTTAATTCAGGGGGCCCTGGAGATAGTGGGCTGGTTCTTGCTGCACTGTGCTTTAGATCTACTAATGTCACTGCTACAGTGATTCTTTGTTTCTCTTCTTATCAAATGTTGGTCTCATGGCAAATGTAATGTTAGTATAATTTACAGGAATTGTACAACTGCATTAGTATTTACATGTAAAAGTTATGAGAATTTTTTGTTGCAGGTTGCATTTGATTTGTCTGCTTAGAGAATCCATCATGTGTGGTCAGTGATTTGTCCAGCAGGTGGCGTAGCTGTCCTAGTAGTTTACAGATAGTTGTTTCAAAGTTCTGATTTGGTTTCTCTTATACATACTAACAGCATACAGTGTGTATACATATATGTACACATCACAATGAGGTCATTCTTAGGTAATATATTTATTTTACTTATACTAGGGCTGGAAACTTACCTATATATAACTATAACTTTAAATCATTTTATATCAGAATTCCTTATTTGCATGCTTGTCTTTGGCCAGTGTACCTTTGTTACAAATTCTCCCTTAAAGGGGAACTTTACCCATAAGGGGAGGTTCTGTTAGAAGTCGTCCTCCCCCTCCTCTTACATATGTGGCTTATCATTTTTTGAGGTGTTTTGACTGGTACCCGCTCCCACTAGGTGATGCAAGTGGAAGTTTGGCCCCTCCTCTCTTTGACACATCACAGGTCCCAGAAGACATTGGGACCATTCACAGAGTGCAGTGTGGCTTGCGCATGTGCAGTAGGAAGCACTGTAAATTTTTACTTCAAATTTCATTTTAGTTTTAGTCAGTCTTTTGACTAAAATGCCATTTTAATTTTAGTTGTATTTTAGCCATCTGAATTGTTTTAGTTTAAGACCTCATGCACACAGGGCGTTTTTGCAGCCACTTTTAGGGGCGTCAGGCAATTTTTTTTCTATGATTCCAAACGGCCCTCTATGTTACCCTATGTGTCCGTGCACACATAGACTTTAAGAAGCTTTTAATTGCAGTAGCGCTTACCAGCAGGAAAAAAAAAAACCCAGAGCCAGTGCGTCCAGGAGCAGCAGCGTTTTGGCAGAAAAAAATACTTGACATGTCTAAATGTGCCTAAACACTCCTAAACGTTGGGCGCGTTTAGTGCTTGAGTGTTAATTCATTTCAATAATCAGAATAAATTATCATTCCGGCCAATTAAATGAATTATCACCCAACCACTTGATGCTTGTAAATGTGCCTACAAGCTTGTAAAAGCAGTAGATAATTTTACAAGCATCAGGCGATTTTTTTTCAGAAAACATTCTGCTGCCAGGAGGAGAGCTTCTAGGAGTTTTTGTAATATCCTGTGTGCATGAGGCCTTAGTCATATTTTAGTTGACTAAAACCTCCAGTAACCTAAATAAACATAAAAAGTGCTTTTTGCCAAACAGTGTAACTTTAAAATATATAAAAAAAAAAAACCCTGTAAACTCTATTGGGTATAATGTCATTGCACTTATTACCTAAATATGAAAACTTTAACAGTTCTCTGTTAATAATGAAAACATGTATCAAGTAACATCTTTATGAATAAAACCAAGTTTCATAATTTTGCTTTTTGACCACTGTTAATTTTTACGTCAAATTTCCAGTTTTAGTCATAGTATTTTGGCTAAAATGCTATTTTAGTTGTAGTCATATTTTAGTCATCTGAATAGAAACTGAATTTTATTTTTAAGGAAAATATATGCGAGCGCACACACAAAAAGAGTATAGCAGCTGTGCACCAGGTAACCATAAAACCTCAAAAGAGCAATATAAATCAGAAGTGCAGAGCTAAAAGAAAGCACAATATGAATTTAAATTGTTAGATAAACAGTTCATATAGTTCATATAGTGACTTGAAGTGACTTCAGGTGTTTTCATATGACTGTATCCTCCTATTGGTAAGGTGCTGTGATATAAAGTGTTTTTATCTATTTATGTGCTAAAGAATCTTCGTATACTTCAATAAATCCATATACCTACTACACTATGGAGATGTCTCTGCTTTGACTCCCCTGGGAGTATTAACCCACAGCTACCCATCTAACTACCGGAGAGGGTGCCTTCGCAACCCCTATAGAGCAGTCCTTAGGTTATCATCTGAGGGGAACTCTGGACCACCCTGATGTCCTATTAAAAGCATCCAGGATCATTGAAGGGAATATACTGGATTCCAGACTGGCAGATGACATCAGGAGAAAGAAATATACATAACCGCTCATTTAATTGTGCGTTCTGGTGAGTGCGCATTCTTTCCGCACTTTATATCACGGCACCTTACCAATAGGAGGATACAGTCATATGAAAACACCTGAAGTCACTTCAAGTCACTATATGAACTGTTTATCTAACAATTTATATTCATATTGTGTTTTCTTTTAGCGCTGCACTTCTGATTTATATTGAATTTTATTTTTGTTTAGTTATTGTCAATCAAAACATGCAGCTGATGAAAACTATGATGAAAATATTTTTGCCGACAAAACTAACACTGGTAGGAAGCCTGTCATATTCGGCTTCCCACACTTAAGATGCCAGCTCCAGGAACCTGAATACTGATGAAGAACTGGTTCAGGTGAGAACAAAGCTGGATCCTTGGACAGGTTAGTTAGTGTCTGTTTATGAAAAGTCAGCAGCAACAGTTTTTGTAGCTGCTGACTTTTATTTTATTTTTAAATGACCAAAAAACTGCTTTAAGGCATGGCACTATCCTCCTGAATGCAGCCCATCTTGAGAAATCATATAAAATTTGCAGCGCTAAAATAATTATAATTTTAAATAACAGTAATAGGTGATAAAGTGCAACGCACAATGAAGTGAAAGCAGTGCTTCGTCCTGTATGGACGAAAAATAGTGACATAAACGCACAATACAAAACAAAAATAGTCCACATAAATTTTTCTTTAGATATGCTCTTATCTCATCCAATGTGTGTGGATAATTCGTGGCTCCTTCACATATTCAAATATGGTGCCCGTGACTCCTTGTGGGAAAGGAAAAAGAGGTGTGCTTGCACTCACCAGACGCACAACCAATTAGTGCATGTAAAGGTATTCCTGTAGGGCATTTGGAAACCGATGGAGATATGGTAATTCTCAGGTACTTGCTACACCCTTAACCAGACTTGAGACCTCTCCGTGGGACACTCACAGTGATAGGAACAACTCCTCTGTATGGATTCCACAGCAACTTAGTGATGTTAAATCTCCACCTTAAAGTTAAAGCAGCTCCAAGAATAAGCCACCAAAAAGAAGGCTAATATAGTGTAGTATTTATTTTTATTTTTGTTGTTATAGCCAATGAATAGCAGCATATGGTTAAATAGCTGTCAGAACCATATGACAATAGTATAGCCAATGAAAAAAGCATATAGTTCAATGTAAAACATATAACCGGCTAAATCCAGCATACAGATAAAAGTCAGCATGTGCATGCATATTTAAGAACCGATCAGTCATTCATGCTGGAAAATTATCTGAGAGTAAATGCCAAAAAATCTCAAATATAACTCAAAAGATGGCTGCCAGCCAAGCACATGGACCTGGCAGCGTGTGACGTCAGTGCGGCGAGCTCGTCCCTTGACGCGTTTCGTGCACTAGCATGTTGTCAAAAGGGATAGCTCAGGGCCGACATCCACCGCTATATATAGACCTCTATATATAGACCCATGCAGAGACCATATCTGCACATACAAGATCATTACTGAATTGTTGATATTTTGTTAACTGAATGTGATTATTTTGCAACCTTTTAAAAGGGTACTTCACAGGTCTCCCAGGGTTATGTACTTGATGGGTTTCACACCCTTGACAAAACTGTTCTGCATCGGTTGAGAAACCTGGGGCATTACCGTGTATGACAATTGCTGAGATCATCTGAGAAGCCTCAGCTAGGTATGTATACAGCATAGGCGGTGCAAAGAATCTACCATTCTTATGGACCCAAAGTCAATCTGTTTCTTTACTCTTACTCCTTTCTGTTTCATCTGTTAATCAGTTTTTAATTGCAAGTTATTTAAGACTGTTAGGTCTACTTGATCAGGTTCCTCAGGAACTGTTTAAGGCTGCTAATTTTGCTGAATTATCAGTTTTCTCATTCCCTTTTTAAATTTTATTCAGTTTCCTTAGTACTGGCTTCACATTTACAATTGCTACCTTATGGGGAAGTACAGTTGTATCTCAAATACTTTCTTTATGAATTCAGCATGCTTGATAGGCTTTCCACAAGTTGTCATAAAGTCTCTCATCTTCTACTGGCCAAAATCATGATTTATGCCATCAGGCTTACTGTGAGTCGATGTAAACATTGTTTTTCTTTCCTGTATCTATTATGTAGGCCTGCATGAGAGCAATTAGCTCTGCTGCCTTTGCTGACTGATTTCTAGGTCATTTTCATTATTTTCATCTTTGGCAAAAAGAGAATCCGTAAACTGAGTGTTCCTCCTCTGTATAGAAGAAGGACCTATCTGCAATAACAATGAAATCAGCATACTTGACAGGGCAATCCTTCACCCTCTCAACTCCCTCATTAACAAAAAGAAATTGAAAATTGTCCATGGAGGCTGTAGTCTTTTTTATTTCTACAGGATCAAGAATATTGATACAACTAAGTACATTATGAAAAGAAGGAGCCCCAAAAAATGGCTTCAGTGATAGTTTGTACATGCCAATGTTTGTTCTAGAAATAAACCAGTGGTTAAATACATTTAAAACATAATTAAAATACATTATACAAAACTCTTTATTGTTTATTTATAATTTACTGTTTACTTGTACATGTGTTTTTCTGTTAAGAAATTCAATGAGATCATATCAAGGAATAGGACGTAGATTTTCTTTTTTTTTCCTTTAAGGACATTGAACAAATAATTATTCATTTATTATGGTTGGATTGAGCAATTTGAAATGAGTGAAACAATAAATCATTTAAAAACAGATTTTGCCAGACCCTTTGGACTATGGGGACAATTAACTAAAGGTTATCACATGCGTTATGTCGGTCAGGTAACCACTTCGCATACGATGCTGAAAATATCAATTTACTATTGCTAGTATGCAGTACTTACCGCAAATAGTAAAAACGCTCCATAAATACCACATAGAAAGACCTTAAAGCGGAGTTCCAGTCAAACTATAAAAAATTTTTTTTTTAAAAAAAAACACTCACCTGTCCCCCGATCCTGCAGTGTCCTCCCCGCAGCCCGTTTCACAGCCGTCCTGTGTTCCCAGTGCCGGCATCTTGATTGTGGGCAACCACAACCCCTACCCTGTCTTTCTCATCAAAACTCCCCATAAACTCCCCATAAAATTACAGATCTCAGATTGGGGTTGATTTACTAAAACTTAAAAATGCAAAATCTGGTGCAGCTCTGCATAGAAACCAGTCAGTTTCCAGGGTTTTTGTAAAAGCTTAATTGATCTGAAATTAGAAATTGATTGGCTACCATGCACAGCTATACCAGATTTTGCCCTCTCCAATTTTAGTAAATCAACCCCATTATGCTGCACTCACATCCACAGCCTGCCCAGTCAATGTTTGTCAGCCTGTAGCATTTCCATTTTCTTCTGATATGACTTGTCTGTAGCTGATTGACCATAGAGATTAACCTGTAACTTTGGCCAATATCATTTATATTCAGACAGAGTGGGGAAAGGGCTGCAGCTTCTGTAAGATTTGTATTGCTTTCTATGGCCCTGTTGGGGAGATTTCATTCATGTCTTCTCCCCGGAACAGGAAGTTATAGTTACATAGTTAGTCTGGCTAAAAAAAAGACAAAAGTCCATCTAGTTCAACCATAAAAGGAAAAGAAAGTTATAATCCTATACCCACAGTTGACCAAGAGGAAGGCAAAAAAAAACCCCAGCAAAGCATGATACAATTTGCTCCTGCTGGGAAAAAAATTCCTTCCTGATCCCTGAGAGGCAATCGGATATTCCCTGGATCAACTTTACTTATAAATGTTAGTATAAGTTATATTCTGTGTATCTAAGAAAGGCCCTTTTTGGAAAAATCCACTGAGCTGGCCAGAACCAACACTTGCGGGAGTCTATTCCACATTTTCAGAGCTCTTACTGTGAAGAAACCTTTCCGTGTTTGGAGATTACATTTCTTTTCCTCCAAACGTAAATAGTGCCCCCTTGACCTCTGTGATGACCTCAGGGTGAATAGCTCTACACCGAGTTCACTATATGAACCACTGATGTATTTATACATGTTGACCATATCCCCCCTTAATCTCTTCTCAAGAGAGAATAAAGTCAGTTCCTCTAATCTTTCCTCATAGCTGAGCTCCTCCATGCCTCTTATCAGTTTGGTTGCCCTTCTCTGTACTTTCTCAAGTTCCACAGTGTTCTTTTTGTGAATTGGTGCCCAAAACTGAACTGCATATTCCAGATGAGGTCTTACTAATGATTTGTACAGGGATAATATGATATCTCTCTCTCTGGAGTCTATACCTCTTTTAATACAAGAGAAAATTTTGCTCGCTTTAGAAACCGCAGCTTGGCATTGCATGCCATTATTAAGCTTGTGATCTACCAGAACTACCAGATCCTCCTCCACCATTGATTCACCCAGAAATGAAGAAGGGAAATCCCCAATCAGGACAACAACAAGCTGCTGTAGTTTAAAGTTCCCTCAGGAATTGACACTTCTTGGTGTAGTTAAAGGTGCATTTAAGTCAATAAAAATAGATTATAGAAAGCAACAATTCTGAAAATAAGCGTTTAAAAAAAATTCTGGACAGGAAGCTTTTGCACAGAGGCAAAGTTTCACACTGGATTACTGCACATATCTTGATGAAAAACACAATACATACCAAGATTCAAAGAAGAATAGGCATGACTCCTGTATTTAGACAATATTTGCTTATCCAGGAGTTCAGCTTTAAGTTAATGACAGGGTCTAGCCCAGGGGTGGGCAAACTTTTTGACTTGAGGGCCGCAATGGGTTCATATATTGGACCCGGGGGCCGGACCAAGAGTAGATGAATGATGTGTATGTGTCATCCATAGTAAGTATAGTAATATTCCCCCATAGTAAGCATAGTAATTAATCCCCCATAGTAATTAATCCCCCATATAGTAATTCATCCCCCATATAGTAATTCATCCCCCATATAGTAATTCATCCCCCATAGTAATTCATCCCCCATATAGTAATTCGTCCCCCATATAGTAATTCGTCCCCCATATAGTAATTCGTCCCCCATAGTAATTCATCCCCCCTATAGTAATTCATCCCCCATAGTAATTCATCCCCCATATAGTAATTCATTCCCCATAGTAATTCATCCCCCACATAGTAATTCATCCCCCACATAGTAATTCATCCCCCATATTAATTCATCCCCCATATTAATTCATCCCCCATATAGTAAGTCCTCCATATAGTAATTCATTCCCCATATAGTAAGTCCTCCATATAGTAATTCATTCCCCATATAGTAAGTCCCCCATATAGTAATTCATTCCCCATATAGTAAGTCCTCCATATAGTAATTCATTCCCCATATAGTAAGTCCCCCATATAGTAATTCATTCCCCATATAGTAAGTCCTCCATATAGTAATTAATTCCCCATATAGTAAGTCCCCCATATAGTAATTCATTCCCCATATAGTAAGTCCTCCATATAGTAATTCATTCCCCATATAGTAAGTCCCCCATATAGTAATTCATTCCCCATATAGTAAGTCCTCCATATAGTAATTCATCCCCCATATAGTAAGTCCTCCATATAGTAATTCATTCCCCATATAGTAAGTCCCCCATATAGTAATTCATTCCCCATATAGTAAGTCCTCCATATAGTAATTAATTCCCCATATAGTAAGTCCTCCATATAGTAATTCATTCCCCATATAGTAAGTCCCCCATATAGTAATTCATTCCCCATATAGTAAGTCCTCCATATAGTAATTAATTCCCCATATAGTAAGTCCCCCATATAGTAATTCATTCCCCATATAGTAAGTCCCCCCTATAGTAATTCATCCCCCATATAGTAAGTCCCCCATATAGTAAGTCCCCCCCCTGTGTCAATTCACTTACCTTTGGTCCGCGCGTTCCTCTCGTATTCCCGCGCCGTTCTGGTCTTCAGGGAGGACTGTGAGAGGAGTTCGTCACGCTGCCCCGCCTACATCCTGGCTGCCCCGCCTACATCCTGACAGCTGCAGAGTCCTGACGTCCGAGAGGAGGGAGGGGGGCGGCCATCCGAGAGGGGGGGCGGCCATCCGAGAGGAGAGGAGGGGAGAGGAGGGAGGGGAGCGGGCGCCCGGCACACAGGAGAGCCGCATCTAAATTTGTAAAGAGCCGCGGCTTGCCGACCACTGGCCTTGCGGGAGCCTAGCTCCGCGGGCCGGATTAAAAGGTCCGCCGGGCCGTATACGGCCCGCGGGCCGTAGTTTGCCCATTGCTGGTCTAGCCCATACTTCCTTCAGAGGAGGTCACCACTAGCTGTAAGCACTACTCACCCACTTGAGAACTCGGGGATGTCCGAGTGTGAGATTTGTGATAAGCACATACTTACAGTATATTGGAGGAAGATAGATAAACTGCAGGCTCTAAATACTGCCCACTACTGTGAGAAAGTCTGAAGCTCAGGTTTGTAATGTGGATGAGGAGGCTGGGGGTAGAGAGTGAGTTATGGGTTTTAGTTCAAAGGTATTGGTAACCTTTATGTGAGCTAGGGAAGAAAAATTCATGGCTGTTAACAAAAACATACAAATAAATAAGTGCAATAATTTTTTTAAAAATCCTGCAAAGGGCAGGCTGAAAAATTGGGAAGTGCTCCATTTATTTAATATAGTTTCCATCTTCATCTAATATGACTTAAAGCAGAGTTCCAGCTGATTTAAAAAAATAAATAAAAGTCAGCAGGTACAAAAACTGTAGCTGCTGACTTTTAAACTACAGCCACTTACCTGTTTCTTGGTTCAGCTGTGTCCTCACGACAGCTGGTTTAACCAGCCATCTTCTCTCCTTGGTGCTGGTATCTTCAGTGTGGGCAACCGGCTGTGACAGCTTGCGGCTTCACAACCAGGTGCCCACTGCGCATGCGTGAGTAGCGCTGTGCTTTGTGAATGGTCCTGTAGTGTTCTGAGACCTGTCACGTGTCCCAGAAGACTACGGGGAGGGAGGGGGGACAACTTCCACTTCCGATCGCCTTATGCGATCGCAGCGGAAGTGGGTGCGGGGTACCTGTCAAATTCGGGAACTCGCTCCCCAAAGGTTCCAATCCTTAACAGGGAGCGGGGGACAATGCATTAAAGCGAAACTTCCCCTTTTCGGTGGAGCTCTGCTTTAAAGTTATTATAAACCCAACAAATCAGCTGTTAAGAGGATTTACATGACTCAGTAGATCAGGCAACATACACCATACCCCTTTTGCTGGTAGCTTTTACATTTGTATAGATACCTTGGGAAAAAAAATAGACAAGTTGCATCCAAAAGTGCAAACCCGTTTTCATTATTGCATCACATGATAAAAGGATGGCGCCTATTCAGGGTATTTATAATTCAGATGTGTCAAGGGTAGCATGATGTACAAATAAATTCCCGCCTGTTGGAATGCACACAATGAGGAAAGAGTGTTAAAACCTCTTTCTTTGGGTACACAATTATATCTGTGCATTTTAATCAACAGCAAGGTGTCACAGTGAAAATATGTACAATTAAAGCGGAGCTCCACCCAAAAGGGGAATTTCCAATTTAATGCATTGTCCCCCGCTCCCCGTTAAGAATTGCCACCATTGGGGAGCGGGTACCCGAATTTGACAGGTACCCGCTCCTACTTCCGCTCCTACTTTGAGCCCTATGGCAATCGTAAGCGGAAGTTGTCCTCCCCCCTCCCTCCCCGTAGTCTTCTGAGACACGTGCCAGGTCCCAGAAGACTACAGGACCATTCACAAAGCTCAGCGCTACTCGCACATGCACAGTGGGCGCCCGGCTGTGAAGCCACAAGCTGTCACAGCCCGGTACCCACACTGAAGATGCCGGAGCCAGGGAGAGAAGACAGCTGGTTAAGCCAGCCATGGTAAGGACATGGACTAAGGGGACAAGTAAGTGGCTGTAGTTTAAAGGTCAGCAGCTAAAGTTTTTATACCTGTGGACTTTTATTTTTTTTTAAATCAGCTGGAACTCCACTTTAAAGTAAGCCATACAATGGGGATAAAGAAAGTTATCATTTTTACATATGTGGCTTGTTGCTTTCCCTATTTAAACCTCCTTTCCCAGACACAGAACTGTGCATGTTCTGCTGGCGATACTCCACAATTGAGGCCACTGTTGTTCCTGGCGCTGCTTCTTTACCACAGCACTGACCACATTGCTTACCTATAGGCACAGTGATTTGTTGGCCCCATGTCAAAACAAGACAGGGCTTAAGTGCAGGACATATCTTGAGACCCTAGCAGCAAGATCTGGTGTACCATACAGGAGTGAACTAAAGCAATAAATGAAACCATTTTTATGCGCTGCTGATGGTGCAGAAATAAGGTGGGAAAGCCCATTTTTGTGCAATGACAACCAAAATAGCCTGTCCAGTAGATGACTCCCTTTAAACTTATGAAGCATAGATTTATCGATTATGGAAGAGTCAAGAGTTTTATGAGCCCTAGAGTAAAACCTGACACAATAAGGTGGAATAATTGCTATGGCAAGTCCTAGAAAAACAGAACACAACTGATTTGTAATAGAAGCAGGACTACTTTTTTTCTTTGGAGAGCCTTTGAAAATTATATAGTGGCCTGGACAATGCATGTTATTTTTAATGCCTGGAGAAATGCATCATGATGGATTTAGTCAATCCTCCTTATGGTCACAAAACATAAACTAAGTGGTAAGTATATGCTTGCAGACTTTGAGTTTGATTCCCACAAAGAACACTGTCTGCATTGAGTTTATATCTTTTCCATATGTCTCAGTGAGTTTTCTCAAAAATAATAGGATTTTTAATTGCCACTTAAATCCATTGCTTGGAAAACAGTATGGGCCCAGGATCTTAAATCATTACCACTTTTTTTTTTTTTTTTTTTTTTTAAGTCCGCAAACGTGCAACTATAACGAAAAAAACCCGTAAGTGTTCACAAAAAAAGTGCAAGTGCAAAACACCACACGAAAAAGTGCACTTAGGGGTGTGCTGTGTCCTACCCCTAAAGGGGCTTGGACCGCTTACCCTGATCCCCCGGGGCACGAAGCTCCTGACGGGGACAAGGTTCCCAATTGGTCCTCCTGGCCAAAAGGCCTGGTGGACCACCGTTCCCTATGCCCAGCCGAAGCCGGACATCCAGTACTAGGCAAGGAGGCTCTCCCGAAGAAGAGCCTCCTAGGGATCAGGGGAGGAAGGAACCGTATGGCCACACATCCTCCCCCTAGACTTCAGGGTAGGCCCGAGGACCCACACCCTCCATCCGTGAAAAACACACACATAAGTAAAGTAAAAAGTGACAAAACGTGGGAGTGCATAATAAATAAGATAAAGATAAAGTAGAGAAAAAATTAAAAAAATGGTACCGTGCCGAATTGTGCACAGACCAGGCCCCGAGGCCCGTAGCAAAAATTGCCCTGGACTTAGCCAAAAGACCTGGTCCTTAGGGCGCTGTGCAAAAAGAGGTGAAAAACAGTGGCCATGTGTCATCTTCACACCGTGGGGTCCCACACCCAAGTGTTACTAGTGACACCCCTGAGAGCGTCTTCCCCAGGGGGCACTGAGTTTGCGGACTTTTTGCGTCCCCAGCCCCAGGCCAGACCAAGGTAGATCCGTCCAAATCAGGAGGTACTGGGTCTTTCCAGTCTTCCCAGAGGAATTACTTCCGGGGCCCCAGCTAAACTCGTGGCGCTCCCCGGTTTCTGTCCCTCCGGTACTAGCCTTCCGGACCCCCATCATTCCAGTGAGGGTACTATACAACAACCATCCCCGCAAAGCTAGAATGGTCGGGAGCACCCCCACTGGACACTGATAAGAACAGATACTACACTTGATCTTATATGCAGCTACCTATAGGTAAATGCACACTGGCAAAAAAAAAGAAGGCTGCATTATCATCCACCTATATACCAGTTCCACTCATAGCTAGCCTCACTTTGGTAGCAAGCTGTAGGGAAATCATAAAAACAGATGGGTGAAACCTATGTCTCATACTGTACACAAAAGTCAAAAATTCAATTTTTTTAGTACACAGTACAGCAAACAGGATATTACCATTGGGTAGAAGGGTTTACAAATATGTGAATAGAAGCCCAAGTGGCATTCTAGCATATTTGAGAAACAGATGTCTGATCCTAAAAAGCCCATGGTGCTCTAACAGATCTGGTGGAGTGTGAGTTACCAGGGCAGGGAGGAACCCTATCCTTAAAACCATAAGTTTAACACTAAAACATGCACACGGAAAGCTGTACCACTGTTGGAAGTATTTTTCTGCCACATTGTGGAGTTTATATTCCTATTGTAGAGCAATGTTTAGGGGTATAAAAAATGCCCCAAGCCTGCATTCAGAGGAAATTGTTCTGGTGTAATTTAGGCATATGTGTGCATAAACTCATGTATGCACATAACTGCATGCATATGCACATAATTTAAGCCTAATGGCTAGAACAAATTAATGTACTAGCTGATAGAATGAATTTAGATGTATGAACATGCATAAATATGTTTCCGATCACGCATTATTTATACTGGATTTTTCTGCCAGTTCCTTGCAGAAAAGTAAGGCGCAATTGGGCATTTTTTAATATGCCCAGGTGCATGAGGCCTTAATGATAACTCATTTCATCAACTTAGAAATGGTGTAGTAAGAAGCCTGCAGGCACCTTTTGGAAGTACAAAAAGGGGAATCCAATTGCCTGACAGTTCATACCATGTCAAAACAGTATAGAGAAATTTCTCTCGGATGTTTCAGAGCAGGCCATAGGAAGGAAGAATGATATCACGGTTGTGGTGGAAGAGACCACTTTATAGAGGAAGGAAGACTTAGGTCTAAAGATAACCCTTTTCCTGTGCAACCGTAAAAAGGGCTCATTACAGGGTAAGGCTGCTAACTCAGAGACCCTTTAGGCAGAGGTGATAGCAACAGGAATCTATCGAATGAGGTCAGACTAAGGAATAGCCCTAATAGGTTCAAAAAGCATCTTCTGAACAGCGAGGAGGACCATATTAGGGTCACAAGGTAGCACAGGAGAGTGTACAGGAAGATATATGTGTGCAACACCCTTAACTAGAGATTGAAAAGCTCTCAGATCTCTGAAACAGAATAACCAACGTCAAGATTTTTCCTTTTTGGTACTCAAAGCACCAGACTGGAAGAAGGACAGAATATGTCCCACGCAGTACTTTTTTTAATGAAAGATCCTTGACTTGCACCAAGCAAAATAGGCTTTTCCAGGTACAATTAAAAACTTTGTGAGAAGGCAATTTCCTACTCTTTAAGAGGGTGGGGAGAATCCATTAGGGCTCTACCTCTCAGGACCCTGGCTTCAACGATTAAGAAGTAGGATGGAATACTGGTCCCTGCAATAAGAGATCTGGATGATCTGAAAGGGCCCACAGAGAAACTACTGGGAGTCTTAGTAGTATACTTGAGTACAACATCAATCTGATACAATGAGAATCAATGGAATTCCCTCCATCTCTAACCTATGAAGCAGATAAGGGAGAATCTGGAGGGGTATAAAGGCTTATATCAGATTGAACTGATCCAAGGGATCACCAGCCTATTTATTGCAAAGGCTTGAGTGTCTCTGGACTTGGTGACAAACCTGTCTAGTTTATTGCTGAATCTGGATGCTATTAGATCCATGTCTGACATCCCTACCCTATGTCAAAGAGCTTGAAACACCTCCAGATGGAGAGGCTATTCCCCAGATCTAGATGATGATAACTAGGAAAGTGGATGGCAGACAGAGCTGGAAATTAAATTCTTCCCAAGAGAGGAGTAGGTCTGCTCCCATTTGAGTGGAATGACTTCTGGTGCCACCTCTAAATGATTGATGTAGGCCACAGCCATGGCCATGTCTGACTCTATTTTCATTGGATATCTTTGCAAAAGAGGTATCCAAAGTTGAAGGAACAAGCAAATTGCTCTGTGCTGTAGAATGTTGCTAGGAAGAAGGGCTTTCTCTGCTGACAAAGTCCCAGCACTGAGAGGGCATCCAGGACTGCTCCCCATCCCAGCAGGCTGGCATACATTGTGAGAACTTTTACATGTCTTTGGAGTAAAGGGATTTCCATACTTCTGTAATTGTGTGTGTGTGTGTGTGTGTGTGTGTGTGTGTGTGTGTGTGTGTGGGGGGGGGGGGGGGGGGGGCAGATGCATGGGGCTGTCCAAGGACCAAGTCTGTTTTTCTCATGGTGCCAGAATGTTGAATAGGTGCCAGGAAGGGCATTCCAGTAGACAAGATGGCTCTTCTGGATGGGTCCATGCACATATGCACGCACATTGATGCTTGTGCCCATGCTCATTGGCACTCACATGCACTTGTGACAGATACTGGTACTACACAGGCTATTTAAACTGGGTTAGTGAGTGCTCAGGAAAGTGATGCTTTGTCTTCAGCCTCCTGTGTATCCTGTATAATGATTCCAGTTGCTTACTCGCATTGTCCTGACTACCCCCTGAACTCTGCCTGTACTGGCTTCGGCTTGTCCTCTGACCTCCGCTTCTGTCTGTTCCATTGGCTTCTGCTTCACTAATCGGCTTCCAAACCAAGCTTGTACCTAGACCACGTTCTTGCCTGTGCCCTGCACCTGACCTGTCCTGCCTGTGTATGACCTGGCCTGCCTGACTCTGCTATCCTGCTGCCACTGGTACCTGCCTACCACCCTGCTGTTCCTGCCACCATCTCATCTGCCTGCTGTCACCAGTACCAGGCTTATTCAGTCTGCTTCCCAGCTGCCTGCCTTATTGAATACCCTGAATGACTTCACCTGCCCAGCATGGACACCTGCTCTGCTGCTAGCAAGACTTACAAGCACTTGTACCACTCTGCACGTCTGCGCCTTCTGTTTACACTACCAGCAGCCAGAGTCAGAGGTGTAAGAGAGGACTTTTTCATCATATCAGGCTCTACTACCATGTATGTGATAATTGCAATGGTTTGGAGTCAAACTGGGCATGAGAACAGAGTGACAGGAGTTTGTCCAGAGCAGGAAGCTTCTAGACAGGGCTGTGTCTAAAGTCAGATTGAGGAACCAGCTGAAACTCTGCAGAGTCTGCACTGTCTTCTGGATATCTGTCTTCTGGATTTTGGCTAACAAGGACACAAAAGACTGGTCCTTTCACAGGGGATCATCCAAGTACCCCATAACATGAATCATTTGAGCATAGAACAGAGCCAAGACTAGGGAATTGCATCAAGGCCAAAGAAAAGGCCAACAAATTGGTAATTGATGATCGCCCACTGAAAAATATAGGAATGTGCAAGTAAGCATTCCAGTTATCTGTTGGGGCTAGAGAATCCCCCAGAAGGACAAAGTCAATGACCAACTAATTTCCATGTGAAAGTACTGCACCTGTAGGAACAAGTTGCAAAGCTTCAGATCCAGAATAGAACTCCTCAATTTGTTTTAGGAACTATAAAAAGGTTTGTGTAGAAGCCTTAAAAATGTGGCAATAACTCCTTGGGACAAGAGCTACTGGACAGCATCAAGCAGATCCATGCATTGTAACAAGCTGAGAGACACTTTTGAAAGCATGAAGAGGGTAGGAGTGTGAAACTTCAGTTTGTAGCCCCTGGAAAAAAAAACTCCAGACCCAGGCATCTGCAATTTTCTAAGATCAGAAGGTGGAGAAAGCTGATGTATGTCCCACATTTTGAGAAGGGAGGGTGCTCCCTATCATTGGTAATGAGCTTTGGAAACAGTCAGGGCCATGTCTAAAAGTAGTCCAACTACTGTAATGGGTTGGGAAGTATATGCCTAGATTTGTAATTGGAAAGCAGAGGGATAAAAGGAATCTTTCCTACCTTTAGGAGTAGAAGTGCTACTAGTAGAGGCATGATCCTTCTATTTCTGGGGGAGAAGCATACTCATACTGTAATCTTTTGATATATTTATCCAAGGAGTTATCCAAAGGTAACTGTTCAATGCTTTTAGCCAATGTATCCTGTGAATGTGAATGAAGAGCCTCATCCTGGAGACTTGATAAAGTATGTCTGCTAAGCTGTTCACACAGTAGTGTAAGGTCATAGGTAAAAGGTCTAACTGATTGTAGACTGAAGCATTTGTTTGGACAAAATTCATGGCCCAAGATCCTAGTTTCATCTTGACAGTGCTGGTCTTGGAATGCCATAAAAGCAACCACAGGTTGCAGAACTGGACTCACTATAGGAAAGAGAGCTGTAAAGAGGGCCTCTGACTTTTTGTGCACTGGGTACTTGTCAAGGTCCTACCTTTTCCCAGAGGTTATGTTACTCCCTGTGCTGGCATCCATCTTGGATTTCTGCTGAGCATGGTGGGAAGCTTTTATGCCTTCAGGTCTCTGAGGTCCATCCCCCAGAGGGGTGTGGCTGAGTACATATAAGCCTGTGATCCGCACATGCTCTTTGCACTTGTGTCTTGTGTCTTTGTCTTGCTACAGCTCTGTGTATACGTTCGTGACTCTTCTGGTATTCTGACTCGGCTTGTGACTAAGACCATTCTCTGTGTTTTCCTTCGATCTGACCTTCCGTTGCTGAACCCGGCCCGTGACCTGTGATTCTCTGTCTACTGTTCTGTACTGTTTTGTCCCGTTGTTGTCGACCCGGCTTGCCTGACTACGCTATTGTCATTCTCACCAGCTACACGCCATTGGCGGCGGCCATTACCGCAGCCAAGGTGTCTCGGGGGCCGCGACCTGGTTCCTGGCTGCGTCAAGTCCATCCCCACCATCAGGGGCCCTGGTGAAGGGCAGCCTGGGACTTAGACTCTGCGCCCTGAGGGACTTCGGTCTGTTGGTGGTGGTTGTCGTCAGCCAGTGCGTTACCCTGCCACTAGGCCTACCTGTCCGTTCCACAGCCCTGCCCTGACAGTACTCAATGACAGGATTATTTTCCACAGAGGCTGTGAAGGGGTTGTAAAGACAAGTAATGGAAGGAACTGCTCACTTTCATAAGAAATGTTCCTCAATAGTATACAGCTGAGCAATGTGTTTTGGAGGAGTAAAAATCTTCTCTGAGCAAGGCCAGTCCCTATGCAGGATATGTCTAACAGGACCCAGTGCTGGATACCTTGGGATGAGCTGACTCCAGCTGTTCAAATGCTAACCAGGAGCATACAGCATAGCTATGATATATTTGAGCTTGGATGAAATCCCTGCTGCTGGCATGCTATTCTGATTCCTCAGAAGGAAAAGGATCATTCTTAACTACCATCTCCTCCTCAGGTAATGTGTCTGGTACAAGGACAAAATCAAAGACAGATTCCAAAGGCTAGGCTGTAGGGGCACAACTGTGACCCCTACTATCTGTGAGTTTATTAAGGCCCGAAATTCTGCCCATGAAATTTGACATTGTGGCAGAAATGTTCTTTGGATAGGAAAGTGTTGCATCAGCATAAACTGAAAGGAGACTCCTTGATAACAGGGAAGATTTGTGCCAATTGACTCTATTACAAGAACTAAGAAGGAAAGTCTGTACCAAACAGAACTTCACCTGGGAATGACGCTAGTGCCTGATTTCTAGCAATTGCTTGCATAGATCCTAGCTGCCTACAGAGATCGTGAAGCCACTACAAACTAAGCCAAGTGACTTTTAGTGTAGCCCTGTTGTACACAAACCATTGTTCATACTCATTCACTAGGAAGATTAGGTAGTGTGTGCATATGTTGTATGTATATCTGTAATACTTTGTAAGTCTTGTTTTCCTACAATTAGAAGTAGTTTTTATGTGCAGCTGTCAGGGACCATCGCAACACATGGGTCTGCACATGCGTAGGTGTCTGTCAAGACATGCAGGCAGCAGGGCACTAGGACCCAGGTGCTGGACAGGCACTAGGACCTAGGCTGCGCCAGTCAGGCGCAGGGCGGGCTACTTAAACCAGCCCTGCACAGACACAAGTTGCCGTATGGTCTGATCTTGTTCCTGTGATCTGTGAGTTGATTCCTGACTGTTGCTGACCTTTGCTTGAACCTCACCTTGCTGATATTCTCCTGCCCTGACCCTCTGGCTCGTTTGACTACTCTTCTGGATATCTCTTCTGATCTGAACTTCTGTTACCAGACCCGGCGAGTGACCTGATTCCTCTGTGCCTGCTGTCTTGTACCACGCTGACCGTCCTTTACCGGCCCGTCTGACCACGCTATTGCTCAGCCATCCATCCGACCCGAACGGATTAGCTTCTATTCTGCAGACCTGTCTGCCTCTTCACACCAGGCTGTCCACCTGTCATTACCTCTGGTGATTCCCCTAACTCAGGTGGGTGTACTCAGGGGCTGCAACCTGGTCACTGTCCGCTCCAAGCCCATCCCCACCATCAGGGGCTCTGGTGAACAAGCGGACTGGGGCTTACACTCCGCGCCCTGGGGATTCCTATTCTGTGGACTGCTAGAGTACACCAGGTGGTCCATAACAGCAGCATTCTTGTTTAGTAAAGCACATTAATATATTACAGGAGTTTAGGCTACCTTGCTTTTACTGCAAAGTGACCTTAAAAGACAAAAAGCAAAACATAGAAAGAGAAAGCTAGTGTGGCAGATGGGACACTCGAGTGGCCGATTTGGAGTAACTGTCAGCGTAAGGGTATTAGGGAACTGAGTGGATAAATTACCACCCCCCTTGGAGCTAAGTACTGAGCTTGAGCTAGTGAGTCCATCTGATCCATTTAACTTGCACTTGTGATCTGTCATACTTAATTCAAATATTGTTCCCAAAAAGGTACTCAAAACCTCCTTTACTCTGGAGAGGGAAGGCCTCAGTGCCAAGCACTTTTAGGCTGCTATGAAGGTAGATAGTGCTGTGAAACTGTACCAATAGAGGGTACTTTAAGATACTGTTTTTTGCTGTTTATGTTTGCCTATTGTAGAGAGATTAGGATGTAAACCCTTCGAGGACAGGAATGGAACTGAATAATTCCATATTCTTTGTAAAGTATTTTGGTGTTTTATATATATATATATATATATATATATATAAAATTATACACACTCAAGGGCGAGCTATACATCTAAATCAGGCAAACAGGCCACCACATCAAGCAGGCTCCATACACACTGCTAACTTTATAGGAAATTGAAGGATGTGCAGTCCATAATTTGTTTGAATTGCATATTGAATTGTTTGAATCAATATGTAAAATTATACACTATATTGCCAAAAGTATTAGCCTTTACACGCACATGAACTTTAATGGCATCCCAGTTTTAGTCCGTAGGGTTCAATATTTGTTGACTCACACTTTGCAGCTATAACAGCTTCAACTCATCAGAGAAGGCTGTCCACAAGGTTTAGGAGTGTGTCTATGGGAATGTTTGACCATTCTTCCAGAAGCACATTTGTGAGGTCAGGTACTGGTGCCAGATGAGAAGGCCTGGCTCGCAGTCTCTACTCTCATTCATCCCAAAGGTTTTCTATCGGGTTGAGGTCAGGACTCTGTCTTGTCTTTATGTACTGGTGCGCAGCCATGTTGAAGCAGGAAGGGGGCATCCCCAAACTGTTCCCACAAAGTTGGGAGCATGAAATTGTCCAAAACGTCTTGGTATGCTGACACCTTAAGAAGTCCTTTCACTAGAAGTAAGGGGCCAAGTCCAACCCCTGAAAAACATCCCCACACTATAATTCACCCTCCACCAAACTTTACACTTGGCACAATGCAATCAGGACAGTACCGTTCTCCTGGCAACTGCCAAACCCAGACACATCAATTGAATTGCCAGACAGAGAAGCGTGATTCGTCACTCCAGAGAACATGTCTCCACTGCTCTAGAGTCCAGTGGTGGGGTGCTTTACACCACTGCATCAGACACTTTGCATTGCACTTGGTGATGTAAGGCTTGGATGCAGCTGCTCAGCAATGGAAACCCATTCCCTGACGCTCTCTATGCACTGGTGTTGTGGTAATCTGAAGGCCACACAAAGTTTGGAGGTCTTTAGCTATTGACTCTGCAGACAGTTGGCGACTTCTGCGCACTATGCGCTGACCTGGCTCTGTCATTTTACATGGCCTACCACTTCGTGGCTGGGTTGCTGTTGTTCCCAGTTGCTTCCACTTTGTTATAACACCACTAACAGTTGACCTTGGAATATTTAGTAGCAAGGAAATTTCACAGATGGACTTATTGCGCAGGTGGCAACCTATCACGGTACCATGCTTGAATTCACTGAGCTCCTGAGAGCGACCCGTTCTTTCACAAATGTTTGCAGAAGCAGACTGCATGCCTAGATGTTTGATTTTATACACCTGTGACCATGGAAGTGATTGGAACACCTGAATCCAGTGATTTGGAGGTGTGTCCCAATACTTTTGGCAATATAGTCTATATTCAGTTCCACGTTGTGTATCTATTATTTGTAACCTATTCCTATTAATCTGAATGATTTTGAAGTTTGTAAACTTACTTTGTGATAATCCCCACACATTTACTTCCTGGGATACCGAGCGCATTTACTATGTCCTATGAGTAGGCACTGCAGTGTCCACAAGAACAAATTGTCAAATGGCTTCAGAACTGTCTCAACCACTAAGTCCTATATGGGTGAAACGCAAGGCTCTGCAGTGTTCACAAGAACAAATTGTCAAATGGCTCCAGAACTGTTTCCACAATTAAGTCCTATATGGGTTAAAACACATTAGGAGATGTTCTCCTATGGGTGAAGACAGTGCTGAAGTCAATACTCAATATCTATAACTGTGGCCCAGCGTCATTTCTTGTGGACATTTCACTGAGCTTGACGTGCTTATGAGACCTGCTAAGAGGAGAATGAACCAACCAGAGGAATACACAGGGGGTCAGTGCAGGTGTGAGGGACTGCCTAGCAGCACCACTAGCACTCCACCGGTCAGGCGTGCCCAGAGCGCGGAGTCTAAGCCCCAGGGTACTTGTTCACCAGAGCCCCTGATGGTGGGGATGGACTTGGAGTACCCCGAGACCAGGTCACCACTACTGAGCACACCTGTCAGTGGTAGGGGTGTTCGCCAGGGGCTCCAACCAGGGAGAGCCAGATGTGAGGAGGTCGGGTGACCCCGATGGGATGGATGGCTGAGCAAGTGCGAAGTCAGGCGGGCCGAGTTGGTAACGTAGAGGGCGGTATGGTACAAGGGAGCGGGCAGAGAATCGTCGGGTCACACGCCAGGTCAGCAACAGCAGGTCAGATCTAATGAGGGGCATTCAGAAGAGAGGTCATACAAAGCAAGGGTCTGGGCAGGAGAAATCAGCAGGTCAAGAGCAATCCGGGTCAAACAACTTACTAGGAACAGGTTCAGATTCGCAGGATACAGGTAGGACCAGAAGGCACTGAATGACAGCTCAGGGCCATTTAAATATCCCGCCCTGCGCTGCCATTGGTGCCCAGCGGGCGGCCGCGGCTTCTACTGTGCATGCGCGAACTCGAACGCCGCGGCCGGCCCCAAACTAGTGCCCGTGTCCCTGCACAGGGCGGTGCACTGCGCTGGGACCATCGCGGCGGGGATCGAGGAGATCCCTGACAGCAGGACTTTTCTATAAGTTTCATGTAGACACTGCAGTGTATCAGATTTAATAGAGCCAGCTTTCTGAACTACAGAGGTGCTGAGAAAAGGAGTTTCAGAAGGCAGAGGTGGGAATCGCTGCTTGCAGGCAGCAAGGTACCATGGGATATGTAGTCCTTAGAAATTTTATGTAAAAAGCAAAGGACATGCTGCAAACCATGCAGAGAATTCAGGAAGTTGCAGAAAGAAATGTCCATAAGACAGGCAAAACTCACAACATGATTTTTCAAGTAAGCTTATGCTGGATTTCCAAAAAGAACTGTACTGTTTGTATGGCTATTACAATGCAGATGTTATAAAATGAAAGTGCACGCTGCAGCCATAGAACTCCTTTAACTTCACCTTTGGTGTAGTTGCACTTACAGTATATCAGGGCTCCTCCAGTTCCCCCATATAGTGTTACACTCACCTGTCCCTGATTCAGCAAGATATCGATGCCTACATACTACAGCCAATTTTTCAAAGTTGGGGGCCCACGCCTGCACTCTGCGATTCCAAAAATTCCTATCTACTTGGTAGTACTTGGAAGTCAATAGAAGTGAATGAGAATACAGAGCGCAGGAAAATTTTTGAGAAGATGCTAGGTGATCTAGGAAGTGATATCCTGCTGGATAGGGGGCAGGACAGCGGAGGTGGAGGGGTGGAACTGGGTATAGAGAGCAGGAATACTCTGATATGTGTAAGTACACCCTTCTGGTGGATCAAAATTACTGCTATCAAAAGAGTTTGTGTGTGTGTAAATAGAAAAAAAAACAACGCCATAAATAGTATTTTATAGTCATAAATGTAAATACCTGGTGATGTATTGATATACGAACATTGATAGTGACTTTACACACCTTTTGACTTTACCTGACAAAATTTAGTCACATCTTTGAGAATAAGCCATGTCCACAAAGAAATTACACAAACTAGATTAACAATTTTCTCTTTTTGTCACAAGGCACTGTGCACTGCCCTTTTGAATTTTGTGAACAATGTGATGTAGATATAAGAAATATGTATGATATTCCTGGATAACCACTTTATTTGTCATTTGTCACATGGTCCATGAATTTCATTCAATACTTTCCTAATGAACATAGGTTCATAGATGTGTACACAGTTACACAATCAAACCATGACAGCTAGGTAATAAGAAAAATCTAAGGGAATTATGGGTAAGTCATGTATTGCAAAAAGTAAGTGGCGTGACATCTACATCGACAGATACTAAATTAGATCTGTGTTAAGCCCCTAGCACCCATGTAATAGGGATTTATACAATCAGTGCAATTTTATAAGACGTTGTTAAAATTAATTACAATCTATGCACATCTGGGTTCTAAACACAAAAAGAAGAAGCTTTTTCTGCATTATAATAAGAGCAGTACCCATCAGTGCTTTGTATACATAAATGCTATTTTGTTCTAATTCTATTCTAGGTTTGCTGTGCATGGTTTCCGCCATTACACAAAGTTCAAGTATACCAGGAACCGCATGCCCATAATACACTTTATAATATATGTCTTCTATAAATTCACTTTCAGAGTTTGCAGTTTGTTCTCCAATTCAGCAGGTTCATTTGGAAACAACTTTGGCTTTGTAATTTCTAGCACTTGTTAATATACTTTGTCTCATACTTGTATAAATGATATCTCATCATACATACCCAGGTCCGAGACCACTCTAACCTTTCATTCAATCTTTCTTTACCTAGGTGCCTGAGAATTGTTTGATGTTTCTTATCCCAAATGCTTCCAAAGTCCAACTCTTCATAGCTTAATTGTTTCTTTGTGAGAAGCCAGCTAAAGAAAACTAAGCTGTTCTCTGTATCATAAAAGTCATTTATTTTTTCAGAATTAAAACTTCTGGTACAAGTTACTTCTCATCTTCATCTCCCTCACTCATGCTGCTGATAGAGATAGAGGCGGATGCAGCACCTTTGGGGGATAAAGGAGGAGAGGGTTTATTCAGCATCCATGGTAAAGGTGGTGATGGGGAACGAGAGGGTGAACGTTCTCGCGTGGGACTACTGGTAGGACTTTGTCTTGGAGAGAGTGCTTGCAGCATCCGCCCACTGCGCTCCTGAAACATCTGCTTCTGGAAGAAAATAAACGTTGTTAGTGAAATGCATTCTGGGGCATTTTGTTATTGAAATCAGCTTAAACTTTACCCTCTTATAGCAGTCTTAATTTCTTCTGAGCAGTTGGTTTGTCAATAAACAGCTTGTGTTTGGCATCTACAGAACCATGCTGAACATTTCACAGTTTGGATTATGAATATGTTATCTACTACCCCTGCACACAAATATGTCAGATGTATTTTTTTTAATACCAGAAAACTTATCAAAGTACACCAAAGTATTCATGGCACCTCCTCTTATAAAAAAAAAATGAATGTTTAGCGTAATTTTATGGTTTATACAAAATTTGAAATTGAATTTGTATCCATGCTGAGAAACATCTTAAAATGAAAAGTTCCTCTATGCATGACAAACCCAAATGCCCTGGTGTACATAGTAATTATACTGGAAAGGCTGACTAAATGGAATGGGCAAGTCCTATCAATAACAAATCCTACAATCGTAAAACATTTTTTTATCAGCACAATAATATCAAACTTCATTTGTAATTATACATCCTACCTTCCTTCCTATTTTATGGTCTAATGGCTTTGAATCTAGTTCATTAACTCTGCTAAGAACCATTTACATTTAATCTGGACCCATGACATAACCCCAATGTAATTTCAGAAAACCTACAGTCCTACAGCCTACAGCAGGCACCAAATACATGAATTAATTTTTCTAGCTGCTTTGCTTAGGAAAAAATGTTTATTTTTATATCAGAAGTCCTTCCAGGTGAAGAAAGTGTGAAAAATTATTGAGATGTTATATTTTAAGAGTTAAGCAACTCTGAACTCAGAATATCTATCAGGAGAATCCCTATCCTGGACAGTGAAGAAAACAGCATAAGCACAGAAATGTTCCACCTGTCTTTTGGGTGGAACATGTAACATGTTCCAGCATGTGCATCCTGCACCCCCCCCCCATGACAGCGAACATGGGATCTACTACCCCACCTGCTGTCACAAGTTAAAAACAGCTCTTCACACAGGTCTGTGTCATTCATTTCCTGTCAGTCATTGCAATTGACGGCTTGTAGTTCTCAATTAACTACAAGGATGCTGGTGAGCACTAAGGTAGTTCATTGATTCTTCCTGCTCTCAAGTAACTACCTGGCCAAATGAGGTACAGGCAGACAACTATCCTGAGAGTCTGGAGGAGCCTGACATTGCACGTGCAATCTGTTGTTCCCCAGGCTCCTTAGAAAAACAAAATAATAAATGCACACTTTTTTACCTGCAAAAAAATGTGCATTTATTTTATGCTTCAAAAGGTGAACTTAACCTTTAAAATTTAACTTTCATTTTTTCAAAATCAATTTAGGTTCAAAAAAAAAATTGGTCACATAACACATAAGAGTGCTAGGAAAATATATAATAATGAGGTTAGAAAATGAATCTAATAAATTCCCATATTGCCACTGTGATGTCATCATGCATGTCACATACAGTGCATTGTTTTGTGTCATCGTGTTTGCGCATGCATCATCATGTCAGCATAATGACGTCATCATGCTGCATGTGTGCTACACAGTGCTATTTGCAAATAACCCATGCAATGATACATTATGTGACAAGTATACTCCATGGAAGCTGTTTCAAGTTAAAGGAAAAACACTTTCCACCAATATCAAAAGCCTTCATCTAGACCATGTAGAGCTCTTGAGACCAGTCTAAAGATCCATTTTGCTTTTGTTTTTAACAGAAGCGTGTCTAAATCCCTGTTTGTTTAGCCAAGTTTGATGTCCACCTGTACCACCCAGAATTTTAAACAGTCAGATGTGCCTAGCTACTGGTCTTTTTTAGGAGTATGTATATTACATGTTTAAGGGCCTTTTGTTTTTTTCTGGTAACCATGTTCACAACTGTTCCTGTTTTTCTTTTTTTTTTGGTAGGTCACTTGTGGGGTGTGTGGTAAAACTTCCCTCGGATTGTTATCTTCTAAAAGGATAGGCCAATATTTCTGTAAGATACTGAATATCTTGCCTGATTGTCAAGAATAAGTACCAATCAAACATTCTAGATTTTTAGCATAATTTCTCTGTTTGGCTCACTAATAGAATCTCTTGACCTTTATTTAGCTTTGTTGAATGATCTTGGTAAGTCCTAACACTCAGAAAATCTTCAGAAGAGAGTCCAACTATCATCCAATTATACACTTGCTTCCTGCCTGAAAAAAATTTCATTTGGAATCACTCTCTTTAGAGATTTAGGGTGATGGCTTGTCTGATGCAATAGATTGGTGGCAGATGTTGGTTTTCTGTATGTGGCAGTTTCTATGTTTCCATTTTCATTTCTACCTATCTTTAATTCTGGAAAATAATGGCATCACTTTGAATTTAATTTTTGAAGTACATGCCAATTGTATTGCATTGAAAACTTCAACAAACTGAATGCTGAAATGCTGCCATTCCACAGCATGCACATATCATCTATAAATCTTGCCCAAAGCATGATCCTAGATGTATGTTCCTGCATATTTACAATTTATGTATACTGAACAGTAAAATTAATTTTCAGATGCAGTATTGTCCCTGTCTTTTATGTCTTAGTCGTACTATGTCTGACCTGTAAGATGTTAATTTCAGCTGCACTCATGCTTCTGAATTATCTGTTGTAGGTTGGCTTCAAAAAATCTTTTTGCACATATATGTGGATCCAAATGCAGAGACAGATGCAAAACTTTTTCAAATATAGGATTTTTTGGCTAAAGTCACTTTACTACAGACTAAATAATGTTTAACAAAATTTACTTACATATTTTAATGAGAAATATCAACTAACTTTGTAGACATGTAACCACTGATCTTCCAGGTGCCACTGACAATGGCTTTGTGTGCCCACTGTGACACGCATGCATTAGGTTGCTGACCCCTGATTTAGAAAGTCAATAATGAATAAAGAAGACAATAATGAAAACTACAAATATCAGGGCAATACTGTAAACACGAGGAATAAACATACCCAGGCGCCATCAGGACCAAACAACTCCAAAAAATTCCCGATGAACTCTCTAGATTTTTCTTCCCACTTTTGGATTAGGTCATGGCTCCTTTCTTCCACCTTGTAGACAAATTCTTTTGATCTTTCTTCCACAGTTTTCACCTTTTCTTTCATTTTGTCCACTTGGTTTTGAAACCTGTATTTTTTTTCCTACAATAACGCAAATGTGAAAAAGCACCCATCATACATTTTGCAATTTTTAACTGTACCTTTTACCATTAAAACAGTATTAGGTTTCAGGCGTGTGATTGTGCCTAGGCTTGAGAGGTGCAATCTGGGAAAATGATGAAATCAGTGTTCTGCAGGCAATAAAAAAAAAGCATTTTCAAAGTCCTTCTACTGCAGTTATCACGCACCCAAATTGCACACTTTAGCATAAGGAGAAGCTGCATCAGGGGGCTGATCTGTGTGAGAATACCAAGAATATAAAGACTACTCTGCTGGCACTAGTGTTTATACAATGTGCCTAAGGACTAAGCATCTTAGTGCTGGAAGAATGGATCCTGGATGATGCCTAAAGAAAGATGATGCCAGCCCTCTGATGAGAATAGATGAAGGCATTGTCAGGGGATTTACTGTAATTTGTGTAAGAAATAATAAATACTTGCAATGATTAGACTTACACATCACTTAAGCTGGCCATACACTATTACATTTTTTTTTTTTACATACATTTTTAAGAGTTCAAACTCTTGCATACAGAATACAAGTACAGGAATGACTTACAGTGCATCCAGAAAGTATTCACATCACTTAACCTTTGTCACATTTTGTTATGTTACAGCCTTATTCCAAAATGGATTAAATTCATTTTTTTCCTCAACATTCTACAAACAATACCCCATAATTACAACGTGAATGAAGAAAGCTTTGCAATTTATTAAAAATTAAAAAAACCACATGCACATAAGTATTCACAGCCTTTGCTCAATACTTTGTTGAAGCACCTTTAGCACCAATTACAGCCACAAGTCGTTTTGAGTATTATGCTACAAGCTTGGCACACCTATTTTTGGGCAAGCTCCATCAGGATGGATAGGGAGTGTCGGTGCACAACCATTTTCAGATCTCTCCAGAGATGTTCAATCGGATTCAAGTATGGACTCTAACTGGGCCACCCCAGGACATTCACAGAGTTGGCCCGTAGCCACTCATTTGTTATGTGGGCTTAGGGTTGTTGTCCTGTTGAAAGATAAACTGGTCTAGAGTACTTTGGATACAGGTTTTTATCAAGGATGTCTCTGTACATTGCTGGACTCATATTTCCTTCGATCCTGACTAGTCTCCCAGTTCCTGCTACTGAAAACATCCCCACAGAATGATGCTGCAACCACCATGCTTCACTGAAGGGATGGTATTGGCCAGGTGGTGAGAGGTGCCTGGTTTCCTCCAGACATGATGCTTGACATTCAGGCAAAAGAGTTCAATCTTTGTTTCATCAGACCAGAGAGTTTTGTTTCTCATAGTCTGAGAGTCCCTCAGGTGCCTTTTGGGAAACTCCAGGCGGGCTGCCAATTTGCCTTTTACTGAGAAGTGGCTACTGTCTGGCCACTCTATCATACAGGCCTGATTGGTGGAGTGCTGCAGAGATGGTTGTTCTTCTGGAAGGTTCTCCTCTCTCCACAGAGAAATGCTGGAGCTCTTTCAGAGTGACCATCAGGTGCTTGGTTACCTGCCCAGCTAAAGCCTTTCTCCCTTGATAGCTCGTTTTGGCCGGGCAGACCACTCTAGAAAGATTCCTGGTATTTCCAAACTTCTACCATTTACGAATGATGGAGGCCACTGTGCTCATTCAATGATGCAGAAATTTTTCTGTACCCTTCCCAGATCTGTGCCTTGATACAATCCTGTCTTGAAGGTCTACGTACAATTCCTTGGACTTCATGGCTTGGTTTGTGCTCTGACATACACTGTTAACAGGTTTTCCTAATCATGTCCAATCAACTGAATTTCCCACAGGTGGACTCCAATCAAATTGTCGAAACATCTCAAGGAAGATCAGTGGGAACAGGATGCACCAGAGCTCAATTTCGAGTGTCATGGCAAAGGCTGTGAATACTTATGTACATGTCTTTTTTTAATTCATTTTTTATTTTTAATAAATTGCAAAGATTTCAAAACAAACTTCTTTCACGTTGTCATTATGGGGTATTGTTTGTAGAATGTTGAGGAAAAAAAATAATTTAATCAATTTTGGAATAAGGCTGTAACATAACAAAATGTGACAAAAGTTAAGCGCTGTGAATACTTTCTGGATTCACTGTACATCTAGAATGGCATCACAGTTCAAAGCAGAATGTATTACATTTTTTTGTTCAGTCTACAGATGGACAAATTACCCTGCTGGGTCATTATATTCAGACAGCTGCGGCTATCAGAATACCCGAACATCAGCTGCATCTGAAAAACATTTCCACCTGTTTTTTATGATTTTTCACCTTAAGGATGGTGGGTGGGAAGGGGCCAATGGAGCCATCCACTAAATTATTTTTGGTTGGTTCCTCTGGAACTAGCAGAAATTTAAACTGTGTATGACCAGCTTTAGTCAACTTGCATTTAACATGGATACATATACCTGATGCTTGTTCACTTTAAAATGATTTCACATACTAAGTGTGTAAGCATACATAACATCATTAGATATACAGTGGGGTTGATTTACTAAAAGCAAATAGACTGTGCATTTTGCAAATGCACTTGCAACGTCACTCATTTTCCCCAGAGTTTAGTGAATGTGGTGAAGCTTTACTTTGTAAAGAATACCCAATAAGGTGCAAGGAAAAAAACAGCATTTCATGATGGAAATCAATAGAGCTTCATCACATTCACTAAGCTCTGTTTCCTAGAGCTTGCTGCAATGTGTTATGGAGGCAACAGTAGTGCCTCTTGACATGCACTTTAAAAGAATTGGTCACCTACAAAATATTGCTTGGATATGCAATGATTCAGTAATTAGACAAAGGAATAAGGATGCTAGGCCCTGGATTGGTTTTATATTAATACATGGCAGTGGATTTATACATTTACTCTAGGCGCTTCTTGAATAAGTTTCACAGAATCCAGGCACCGTGTCAAAGGTCTAACTTCGAGCAGTTCCTCTGCAGCTAATATGCTATTCCTTAAATAGGTATTAAAGATTTAAAGTGAACCTAAACTGTGAAATAAAGGAGAAATGGTTCACAAATTGTAATGCTAGGAACAGGGGATGTATTGTACATCAAGCAACACCATTTGAGTGATTTATGTTATCCACATGAGAGCAAACAAACTGACGATTTATACACAGACATTGTTTAAATTTAAAAAGCCACAGATGTGGGAAAGTAACCTTTAACCACTTGCCTACAGGGCACTTATACCCCCTTCCTGCCCAAGCCAATTTTCAGTTTTCAGCGCTGTCAAACTTTGAAGGACAATTGCGCAGTCATACAACACTGTACCCATATGAATTTTTTTTTAAATTTTTGAGACAGATATAACTTTCTTTTGGTAGTGTTATCACCTATGGGTTTTTTAGTTTTTGCTAAACAAACCAAAAACAACTGAAATTTAAAAAAAAAAAATTTTTTTCTTAGTTTTTGTTATAAAATTTTGTAAATAAGTGATTTTCTCCTTCACTGATGTGCGCTAATGAGGCTGCAGTGATGGACACTGATAGGCTGCTCTGATGGGCACTGAAAGGTTGTACTGATGGGCACTGATACGGAGGCACTGGTAGGTGGCACTGATGGGCATTGACAGGCATCACTGATGGGCACTGAAAGGCAGCACTCATATATTGCACAGATAGGTGGCACTGATAGGCAGCACTGACTGGCACTGTTA
The DNA here is from genome assembly GCF_062004578.1 of Staurois parvus. Lineage (NCBI taxonomy): Eukaryota > Metazoa > Chordata > Amphibia > Anura > Ranidae > Staurois > Staurois parvus. The sequence continues at coordinate 15,427,399 of NW_028317941.1, read as the reverse complement.
GGTAGCATTGACTGGCACTGTTAGGTGGTACTGATTGGCAGCACTAACTGGCGCTGATAGGCGGCACTGATTGGCAGCACTGATAGGTGGCACTGACTGGTATTGATAGGTGGCACTGGATGGCACTGAAAGGCAGCTCAGATGGGCACTGATATGTGGCATTGATGTGCAGTGGTAGGCACTGATATGTGGCACTAATGTGGCACTGGCAGGTGGCATTGATGGGCAGACAGCTGGCATTGATGGACACTGACAGGTGGCACTGATCAGTGCCCTGATGATCAGTGTACATGTCCCCTCTGAGTAATGCCGATTAACGGCTCTCCTCTCCTCACGAGCTGTCAGCGTGACAGCTCGTGAGGAGAGAAATGCCAAACCCCAGCAATTTTCTTATTTACATGTGATCAGCTGTGATTGGACACAGCTGATCACTTGACCAAGCCGACGTCTTCGGTTCTTTCAGTTGATCGATGATCCGCTGTGTCCGAGGGACACAGCGCACCACCGATCGCCAGCTGCGCACGCACGGTTAGAGTGGGAGGACGTCATATGATGTCCTCCCAGAATGAGAGAACTGCATTGCACCCATCATTTTCTTATATGGCGGGCAGGAGGCGGTTAATTACCATTTTAACCCATGTGTGTCACCTTGTGTGTCTGTACCAAGGCCAAACATTCCAGGGTATGTACATTTTTGACTGTTATCATTAAGATTTAAAAAGGAGCCAAACAATTATTTGATAATAAATGGCTTCATAAGATCATCCTTAAATAAAAGACAGTTTTTTGGCATGATCAGACATATTTGCAATATCAATACCAAAATTTCACATTTCTGCCAGGGTGTGCAAACTTTTGAGCGCAACTGTAAATCCAATAAAATGAAATATAAAAATTATTATTAAAAGCTATAAAAAGGGGCTTGTTTACTACTAGTTTAGTGGCAGTTTTGAAAGGAACTGTAACAAGATAAAGCAGAATTAGCTGAGAAATCTCTCAGTGATAATGGTGGTCTCAAGTGGGATTACCCCTCACTTTAGGGAGGCATCTTCTCATGTCCTGTTGTGTCTTTGGTACAGGAAAAATTGCAAAATCTTCCAAATGGGGACACAGAAAGCAGTTATACCTGTATATGACAGAGGACTTAAAGTCTGACAAACATTACATTCCTGTATTCTTCAGGGCCAGCAATACACTGAAACAACAGAAGTGTGTACATCTAAAAGACCCAACACCCAAACACAAGCAAAGTTCCTTGGAATTTGCAGTGCAGTGTAGTAAGAAACGCAAAGATTGGAGAAACAAAACAACCTCTCAACAAATTAATGGCCCAGCACAAGATGGGAAAATTCCATAGGTCAAAGTCAGCAGTTGTCCTACATCTTAATAAACAGAGGTGTTCTTTTGAGAACGGCGAGGTTCACATTTTGTACAGGACTGAAAGGGGTCATCCATGTCAAACTGGGACAGCCATCCCAAAACAAGAGTAGGGACCTTCAAGACCATCTGTCTTCTACATATAGTAGGCACTATAAAGGTTCAATTTGAGGAAATGGAGCGACATCCAGTCTGATATGTCGTTCAGTAGGTGGGTGATACAGGCGGAGACTGAAGGGGTGAGGCGAGGGGTGGAGAGGTAAATTTGCGCGTCATCAGTGTAGAGGTGATAGGACAGAGCCTTGGGGGACCCCAACAGGGAGGGCGAGAGAGGGAGGGGGTAGCGTTATAGGTAACGCTGAAGGAGCGTTGGGATAGATAGGAGGAGAGCCAGGAGAGAGCGGAGTCTCTGATGCCAAGGGAGTGTAGTTTATTAAGGAGGAGGGGAGTATATTTTATGTTACAGAAAGACTAGCATCTACCCCTAAAGAAGATTATTATTATTATTATTGAAATGCACATGTGACACAGTGAAAATTTTACATGTTTGAGTGACATTTATGTGCATAATTGAGTCATCTGTAACAGCTACATGTCTGCTAGAGAACTGTATGTTAATAGCAACTGACATCCATTCGATTTTAAACCATTTATCTTAGTGTACTTGTAGTTATTCATGTCGGAATTCTATATGGTATTATGTTGGGAGTGTGTGTTATATATAAGGGATGTGGCACCCTGGGCACATTTAGTAAGCTTGGCCACGCAGAATATTAATTTTATTTTTCCAGCACTACATCTACATATGGGATAATTCACACCTTTAGCCATGTAATTAGGAATTAACACTTACTCAGACTTCCTGACACCATGGATGGGCATTATGTAACTAGAACAGGGTGGTTCCAAAGTTTTACTCCTCCCATCCTGTTCTTGGTCAGTCAACATCTATACATTCCACGGTGATTGGATTAAGATTTGGATATAAATTCTGGGGTATCTTCCTGACACTCATTGGAACTGAAGAAGTGGCTTAGAGAAGCAGTGAAACATCTCTAACATTACAAAGCAAGTCTAGTGCCTCTGCTACTAGCTAGGTTGTTAATGTTTTTTAAATAATTCCATTTAACCATCTGATATGTACAGTATCTTTACGTTATCTACACATAAGGTTATGCAATGAAAGTCAATTAAGCTCTATTGTATTTCACAAAAAACAGAAGGCGAGGTGTTTGAATATATGGCATGAGGTAAAGAGCATAGGGTGGATGTCAATAATGGGATAATGTTTCTTTCTTCATATTCCAGTAAATAGGCTGGTGACACAAAAATCTGCAAAGCTGATACAGGAAATCAAAATGTTGGCTCTGTAGTGTAGCAGGGTTGTGTGACTGAACAAAATTATTTTGGCAGCGATTGCAGGTAAAATTTGAACTGTGTATTCAGCTGTATAGCTGGAATTCCACTTTAAATCCAGCACTCGTGAAAGGATTTTTAACACAGAAACATTATTACAGGGAATAAGAAATGAATATTGGTATTAAACATGGAACTCATTCAGTCTTAAGAGGGGATTAAAGTACTAATCTCCCTATAATCCATCAAACTGTTGTAGCAATTTATGATTTCAAATGACAATGAGGATTTATATCTGATGTTGTATTCAACAATCTGCAGTCGCTATTGTATAATTCTGACCAATGAAATGGGAGATCTGTCATAAAGACAGTGTTTAAGGATAGGGAAAAACACTACTGATATAAACCACATTGCCAGCTGTTTTTATACTTACATTTATGAAACTAACATTTAGCTCTTTTGCAGTATATCCTCTCTGGAGGTTGCGTCTGGCATAAACATCATAATCACGGACGATTCTAGTGATTATGTCCGACGTTGAAATACCTTCTGTCCTCTGTGTTGGTACAAACATGCCTGTCATAAAGAAGAAATATAGCCAGTATCACAGATTTTTCTATGACATGGCATGTCTTAACAAAGACAAGCTACTGCACTGCAGAACACATTAGTTTTCGTGACATTACAGTGATTTTATAAACTGTATGGTCTATTTATGTTAAAGGAGAAAGGAATGAAAACATAAAATTCATTATTAAGCCTTAAAGTGTAACTGCTAGTTTGGTGCAGTTACACAAATCTACAGAAATCACCACCAACCCATTCCCTAGTCTTGAACTCACCTGTCCCTAATTCAGCAAGACACTGCCAGCTAGATCACACAATTTTCCCAGCTGACCTTATTCATTATTCACATTTTTTCCTAACCATTGTATGAGCTTGTACTCCAGAAAAAGGGCCCTTTCACACTGCTGTGCTGAAAAATGGGGTAGAAATGCATATGCATTTTTAAACATGCAACAAAAATGCAGCATACAGGACTTTGAAAAACGTTCGTCACCCACAGCGCAATCGGTGTGAAGAGTTTGATAGGATTTAAAGGAATACCCTTTTTCATGATTTTTTTGCTCCACTTTTTAAATGCCAAAACTGATCAGTGTGAAAGGGCCCCATAGGTATCAATGAATGTAGCAGAGGGGTGGGAAATTTTTGACAAGTAGTTCTAATTTAATTAGAGATATCTTGCTGGATCAGTGACAGGTGATTACTGCAAGAGTGGCTGGAGATGGAGGACTAATGCAGGCCATAGACGGGCCGATATTCACGACGTTAGTGGGACCCGCACGTCGACCGTTTTTCGTGGATCGTCTCATTTACTTTTATCAGAAAATGCTGGAAAATCCACGTGAAACGGTCGTTTTTCGCGGACGATGGTGGCAGGATAGGCAACGGTGCCGGACGATTTTTCCTTTATCGCCCGACAATTCGGCTGATAAATGGCCCATCTGTGGCCTGCATAAGGTGCACTTAAACTTTAAGTATAGCTGCTGGCATTGTTTATTATACACATAAACCCTAAAGCTGGATACATGCTATAAGGTTTTTTTTGTTCAACCCAGCAGGCTGAATGATAAAAACCTGAGAGATCGCCATAATAACACAAGTGATGTTAGTGCAGCAATTTCCTCCGCTGTGTGTATTCTGAAAGGATACCAGAATACACTGATCAGCTGCCAGCACTGATCAGAAGCTGGTTTGAATGCTCGTTCTCTAGCATGCCCAGTTGACAGAGGCCGGTCGTGAGACCAGTTTCTGTAGAACGAACAACTGTACACATGGTCCACAAGTGGCCTGTTCCAGCCAAACTGACTGATTTTCAGCCCGTGTGTACAAGGCTTCATGACCTACTGTTCTTGCCACTGTGATCTGTGCAAAAAGTAAACCCACTTGAACAGAAAAAGATGGTAATAACAAGTGACTATAAACTGATAGCATGCGCATTTACTGACAATTGATTGTTTTCTTTTATTACACTGATATTCCACTTTTACTAATGTTAAACCTACATCATGTGACAGTTTTGATCCACTGTTTTTTTGTTTTTTGTTACTGAGTCTATAAGAAGTGAAATACTGTATATAACATACAATAGCCTTTTTTTCACCAAATGTCTGAAATAACAACTGTCTACATTTTACTACAGCCACAAGCTAGATTTACATTTCTTTCAAGGAAATGTACTTAACTAATATGAGGACACCGATTTTTAAAAAAACACTGAAAAATGAGGTCATATTCAGTTTCTGTCTTCCCTTGTTTTTTTCTTGACATCAGACATCAGTGGAATCCAGAAACAGATGGGTGATATTTTTACTTGTCTTTATGCCAGAAGTGCTGTTATGGCATTGGATGATACCAAAATTTTGGGGTGAAATGTTTCCCAACTATGACCCCCCACAGGGATTTAAAGTGTATGTATAGCTAAAAAATGTTTGTGGTTTGGATTGAGTAGGTAGGGGTTCAGAAATCTATCATTTTATATGGTGTCTGTGTCCTGCTTAGGCTTAGGAGATTTCCCTTAACTACCTACCCTGGTGATGCAACAGGAAATGAAAGCAAATCTCACCCAAGTGGGGGGAATTCCCACCTTATAGATTTCTTGCCAGAACATTTGTCCACATTGAAAATTTTCTCTCACCTCCTGCTCTAGTGACAACTCTGGTGACAATTTTGAATTCTCCCCTCACTTTGTGTCTCTGACAGTGGTCAGTGGGGACAGAGCAATAAAAATAGCGCCTGATCCTTCACCACTCTATCCAAAACTAAAAACTACACTTTAGAAAGATGATGAAACACACTGGACTGCATTAGGGAAATAGTCCAAATTGCCTAGATTGTCACAGTTTTGAGCTCCTGAAAATCTGGCCAGAATGGGCAGAATGGTATTGACTTTTTATTTTAAATATTTGGAAGTGTTGCATTACAAACTCATTGTCAAACAATCATTTTTAAGGTAACCGGTCACCATTTGGATTATGCTTCAATCCGGCCTTAATACAGGTCACAGAACAAAATTTACCTGCCTCCTTTATGTGCTTGTATACATCATCAGAGCCAGCTGATGAATATGGGATGTCATCATGAGCCACAAAATCAATCTATGCATAAGAGATAATATATTACTCTTCAATACAAATAATAGACAACAGCACAATAAAACATTAAAGCTCACTGCAGGACACAGAACTCATTAAAATATTTGATCTGTAGCTCTTGGGTTTCACAGTACTTTATCTTCTTTCCATATTTCTGCTAATACAGAATATATTGGCTGAACACCAGAATCTTAATTAGTAAAGTATGAGTTATGCGATATTAGAAATGCTAATATGGAGGGTTTGCTGGATTATACCAAATACATTAAATATTATAATGTTCAAAGCTAAAATAATAGTACAGCTGAAGACCGCATAGTAAAGATATAACCTATAATTATTTTTCAGATAAATGTAGAAAACCACAGTTACTAATATCTCATATAAGCTTTAACAGGTTAATTGTATTTCCAAAGTTGTGTTTAAGCAGTTTGTGTTACAGGGTAACAACTCCCAGTTGTGCTGTGTGTTGGAACCTTGCACCCTTGGTGGAAACTACAACCTGCCATGCAGATGGAGTCCATTGTTGCCACTATCCGCATGTTGATCCAGTGCAATTGCAAAATGTGCTTTCAAACATTGGAGCAAATGCTTGTTTAATTAGCGCTGTAATTTTTTTTTTGTTGTTGTAGCACTACTTCTGTCTTTTTGTCTAAATGAGGGTTCCAACTGTAGTCTGGAGTACAGTAATACAAAGGAAAGGTCACAATGAGTAAAATATTGCATAGGAACATTATATGCTATGTCATGTTATAGGTAAAAGTTATCTACAACATTAGAGTGAGCCTATAAGGCATCCTGGATTTAAGATTGTATAAAAGTGCAATGGACCCATATACAGTCCAGAAAATGAATCCCAGAGCAAATGCAAGGATATTGTGTAAGTGTAGATGTAAGAGCAAAAGCAAGTAAAGTCAAGAAAAAGAGAATGCCCCCATGTGGGTGTAAAATTTGAAGGAAATAGAACAGAAAGAAAGGGGAAATGAGTGAGTGAGCCCTAAGAAATCCAAATAGCAAAACTAGGGGGCTACCAACAATGGACCTGATATGGGATTCAAAAACCAGAAAAGAAAAAATAATTGTAAGAGAATCCAATGTAGGCATCCCTAAATGAGACTGGAACTGGCTGGGGGTAAAATGTCCTCAACAGCACTGTCGGGGTAAGAAAAGAAAAAATCCAGAAAGGAAAAAATAATTGTACCAGAATCCAATGTAGGTATCCCTAAATGAGACCGGAACTGGGTCGGGGTGCAATGTCCTCAACAGCACTGTCGGGGGGGTGGTAAGAAAGGCTTTCAAGTGGATGTACATTGAGAAATGGATCCAAATGTACCATAAGGTTGTAAACTTCTCAATAGGTGTCATTGTCCATCACCAGCATCTCCTCCATATGCATCATATCATTCACCACGGCAGCCCAAAAGGGCCATGGAGGAAGTCATAGCTGTCTTCCAAAATAATGGTATGATCTGTTAGGCCGCAGATAGGAAAAATTGCAGTAAACTCCATTTTTGAGATGCGACTGAGCCCGGAAGCATGGAAAGTAGTGCTATTTCTGGATTTGGGGGTCAAAGACTCATCAAACACTCTATTGTGGCCAGCAGAAACTTGTGTCCAAAAAGGCTTAATCTTAGAGCAGTACCACCAAACATGTAAACAGGAACAGTTGATTTTAAAGTTCTTTTCCTAAGCATAACAAGAGATAGTGGATTTATGTGTAAAAAGAAAAGAGGTTTGCCAATCAGCTGCAGAAAGGTCCCTTCCCAAGTCTGGAGACCACATCCTGGTATATGTTGGGAGGTCTCCATGAAGCAAGGAAAAGAGGAGTTTATAAAGTGTGGAGAGCAGGTGTCCAGGCATCTCATGGAGACAGCATAACTGTTCAAACTCCAACAACAGACGACGTGTGGATGCAGAAAAGTGGCAATCAGAAAATATAACTGATTAGTACAATTAAAAACATAAGTGAATTCAAAACATAATTTGTAACTGTAAATAATGAATGACAAAGAAAATACCAGAAATAATGAATGAAAAACAAAATACCACAAAAGTTGCCCTTTCGTGATTTCCCCCAACATTGTGCTTCATTCAGTGATAACAATGTTTTTTCTCAGCGCACCAAAAATCAAGATCCTAATCTTCTTTTTACAAATCAAGATACAAAGGAACAGTGAGGGGGATTTACTAAGAACATGATGTGGTACATTTCCTTGTTGATACATGTACAGTTCTTTCTTAACAGTAAATTTACTTATTTAAACCTTGCACCTTGAAAGCTTGTAAATGTAAAAAAAAAAAAAGTTTACTGCTAATTCAATTATAAATTTATTGGAAATTTAAAAAAAATAGCCCTGATAGATTTTCAAACACACAGATACAGTGGTTTCAAAATCAAATATTTTAAATACTGGACTTAATCGGTGCTTGGCTCATTGTTATGAATTTTCTTCAGTATTACTAAGGGAGTGTTGAAAGGATAATTAGAAAAATTTACTTTAGTCTTGAAGATTAGGAATACCTGATTCTGAGTTAGTATTAATCTATTAAAATAAATAACTTTACCTTATGCTTCTCTAAGAATTCTGGTGTAAGAGTCCATGGGGCATCAGTAATCACTTCATCCACATAGCGACAGTGACGCAAAGCCTCGTAGCGCTCACTCTCAGTCATTACCGTAAAACCTTTGTACTTGTGGGTTAGTTCATCACTGCAAACTGACAGGAACCATTAAAAAACAAATTCTGCAGTTATTTCTCAGGATGTTTTAAAGGACTAGTAAGTCTGAAACTCAACATGCACTTTGTTCTGGGGAACAAAACACATTAGGAAAAATGGAAATAAGACTTCTTCAAAGTGGATCTCCAGATTTTAGTGATGTTTAAATAGTTTGTTTGGACCAAACTGGTCCAAACTGGTTACTACTAGATATGCTTGTTGTGTGCGCTGCATAACTTGTATGTAGCCTCAACTACATACAGTACACAGTGCAGTGTTCCGGCAGTAGGATGGGAACTTCCCATCCAGCTCCTGGAACAAAATTGAGTTGGGATCATTACTGCTCAGCTATTTACATGGAGCTTTGTAGTCTATAAATGAATACAAAGCTTCTTCTGAATAGATGGGTCAGAGAATGTGATGTCATCCACCTGCTTCTCTGCCTCAGCTAAGCAGAGGAAGCTTTGTATTCATTTATAAAGTATACAACTCCCTGTGAATGGCAGAGCAGCGTTCAGCCCAACTCGATTTTGTTCAGAGTGCAGGATAATACGTTCTTGTCCAGCTACATACAGGTCATACAGCGTACACGGGCAAATCTAGTAGTGACAGTAATAGTTTGTTTGGACCAGCTAGCAAACTATGTAAACTTTTCTAAAAGCTAGAGATCACCTTTAAATTATATTATATATGTCAGTGTGTAGCTTACCTCCCACTAGCAGGTAACTGTTTGGGAACAGGTTTTTCGCTTGCATAAGGGCTCTTGCATGACCTGAGTGGAAAAGATCAAATATTCCATCTGCATACACCCTGACAGGTCGGTCAACTGGAAAAAAGAAAGAAGAGGCATTAGCTTGTCCCTTGGGAGCAATGTGATTTTCTCTTCAATGTTTCAACATTCCAGAGGAAAAACAATATTCATATATTGTGGTTGTTTGGAAGTTGCTAACTGGAACCAATTACCTAATTTAATCTATAGATTTACAGATCCACTGTCTAATAGCAGTCTGAATATAAATGCATTCGCTGAGCCTCCCTGCTTAACAACTGCTGAAAAAAAAATCTAAGGCACATATAAACATGTATACCATAGTTTAGTAAATTATGTTAATTATTTTAAAATAGACGTGTGCTGAGGCAGAGAGAAACAGTAGAAAGAGAAAAATGATTCTAAACGTAATTTTAAAAAAATATATATAGTATACTTACCTGTTCTAAGCAGCCACGATCCTCTTCTTTTTGGGTCCCCCACTGGTGGTCCTGGCTCCTCCCCACTGCCAAATGCCTCCAATAGCAAGCCTCTTGCTATGGAGAAACTTGTGTAGGCTGGAATTATCAATTCACGCACAGAGCGTGGCCCGGCCTTGCCCCCTACTCTCTGCCTAATGGCTCACTGGCTGTGATTGACAGCAGCAGGAGCCAATTGCTCCCACTGCTGTGCGAGCCAATGAGGAGAGAGACCTGCTGCTCTTACGCACATTGCTGGATCGAGATGGGGCTCAGTATTGGGTAAGTATAAGGGGGGGCTGCACCCAGAAGGTTTTTTTTACCATAATGTATAGAATGCAATAAGGTACAAAATTCTGTCTTTCGAACCATTTCAACAGGCAGAGGCAGCAGCAGAGACCACATACTATATAATGAGCAAATAGACAGTGTGTATAGTCATGGCCAAAAATATTGTCACATAATGCACCACTTTGCCCAGAAAATAGTTACAATTACAAATGTTTAGGCATTCTCATGTTTATTTCTTTTGTTTGCTTTGGTATGACTCAAAAAAAGTGGAGAAACAAAAAGCCAAATCTGAAACATTCCAAGCAAAACCCCAAAAATGCACTGGACAAAATTATTGGCATCCTCAATTTAATATTTGGTAGCACACCCCTTGGAAAAAATAACTAAAATCAATTGCTTCCTGTAACTGTCAATGAGTTTCTTACACCTCTCTACTGATTTTTGGACCGTTCTTCTTTCATCAACTGCTCCAGGTCTCTCAGATTGGAAGGGTTCCTTTTCCCAACTGCTGTTTTGAGATCTCTCCAAAGGTGCTCTTTGGGATTGAGATCTGGACTCATTGCTATCCAGTGCAGTAATCTGCAATGTCTGAAACAATTTCTTGGTGCTTTTGAAGTGTGCTTCAGGTCACTGTCCTGTTGTAAGACCCATGACCTTTGACAGAGACCCAGCTTTCTGACACTGGGCCCTACATTGCACCCCAGAATTGTTTGCTAGTCTTCAGATTTCATAATGCCATGCACACGGTCAAGACATCCAATGCCTGAAGCAGCAAAGCAACCCCAAAACATCAGTGAACTGGCACCTTGTTTGACTGTAGGGCCTCATTTCTTTTTCTGAAAACAGTAGAATGATGAGCTTTACCAAAAAGCTGTAATTATGTTTCGTCTGTCCACAGCACATTCTCCCAAAAGGATTTTGGCTTCCTCAGGTAAGTTTTGGCAAACTCCATTCTGGCTTTTTTATGTTTCTGTGTCAGTAGTAGGGTCTTCCTGGGTCTCCTACCATCATGTCCCTTTTCATTCAGATGGCAACGTATAGTACAAGCTGACACAGTTGTACCCTGTGCCTGAAGGCCAGCTTGAATTTGTCTGGTAGTTGATCGAGGGATCTTTCTTTATACACCATTCAAACAATCTTTTGTTGCAATCTTTGATCAGTTTTTCTCTTTCGTCCACGTCCAGGGAGATTAGCCACAGTGCCATGAGCTGTAAACTTCTTGACAATGTTGCGCACAAACATTAAGATCTCTGGAGATGGATTTGTAACCTTGAGATTGTCCATGCTTTTCCACAGTTTTTGTTCTCAAATCCTCAGACAATTCTTTGCTGCTTTTTCTCTTCTCCATGATCCATGTGGCACACAGAGACACACAACAGAAAGGATGAGTCAATTTTTCACCATTTTAACTGGTTGCAGGTGTGATTTCTTTATTGTCACACCTGTTAATTGATACAGTTGAGTTTATTTACAAATTACAGTAGCATCACAAACTTGTAATGTAATTATTTATTTTTTTGAGAAGGTGCCAATCATTTTATCCAGTCCATTTTTGGGGTTTTGCATAGAATGTGTCAGATTTGGCTTTTTGTTTCCCCACTTTTTTGTGTCATACCAATACAAGCAAAATAAATAAACATTAGAAAGCCTAAACATTTGTAATTGGAACAATTTTCTGTTCAAAGTGGTGCAATATTTTTGCCATGACCGTATATATATATATATATATATATATTATATACATGCATATGTATTTCTTGATTAGCAGTTTTGTAGATACTGGGATTCCACAGATGAACTACAGCATATGGTTACTAGGCTGGCTGTACAGTTTGCACATACCTGCAATAGAATTTCCTTTACAAAGCTACAGGCTGTAATGATTACTGCAGAATTAGTGACAAGAAGCTGAAGTCCCGCTCATAAGCAAAAGCAATCACATAAAACTCAGTAAACCACAATAACTTACTGCACAGTAAAAAGCTATACCTGTATTGTATACCTGTATTGGCTAAACACTAAAGGAGAAGTAGGGGGACAAAATTATTTTGGTTCATAGGAGCGCACTTGGTTCAGCACCCACGTGACCCAGATTCAGCCGACAATGGTCTAAAGTCCGCTGTCGGCTGATGTCACCAGCTGTCTGCTCAGAACGGACTTGAGAACTGAGTTATCAGCAGTCTTTGATTGCTCAGTCTTCGTGTTTAGAGGTAGAGGGGGACAGATGCAGGATCAGACCGACATTTCATTCACCTGATTATATAGGTTGATTATTTTGAAATCCCACATTTCTCTTTAATTGATTTTCCATGATATAACATTGGTATTGTTGTTTAAGATGGAGCAAATAAGGAAATGGAATTTTTCTCTGACCTTGTTTAAAAGTCAATACTGCTATCAAGCCCACTTACTCTCATCATTTTCTATCAGCATTTTTGCTGTCTCATCATATACAGCCAAATTCAAAGGTATATTCTTGACCCCTGTGAAAGCAATAACAATGACCTTTTTCCAGATTGTTTCTCATTGATGGATTTTTAAATATAAAGCAGTAAGATTACTGGAAGTGCTCCCTAGAAAAAGAAAAATATTATATGTATATATATATATATATATATATATATATATATATACACACACACACACACACAGGTGAAACTCGAAAAATTTGAATATCGTGCAAAAGTTAATTTATTTCAGTAATGCAACTTAAAAGGTGAAACTAATATATGAGATAGACTCATTACATGCAAAGCAAGATAGTTCAAGCTGTGATTTGTCATAATTGTGATGATTATGGCTTACAGCTCATGAAAACCCCAAATCCACAATCTCAGAAAATTAGAATATTACATGCAATCAATAAAACAAGGATTGTACATAGAACAATATCGGACCTCTGAAAAGTATAAGCATGCATATGTACTCAGTACTTGGTTTGGGCCCCTTTTGCAGCAATTACTGCCTCAAAACGGTGTGTCAATCAGCCTGTGGCACTGCTGAGGTGTTATGGAAGACCAGGTTACTTCAATAGCGGCCTTCAGCTCTTCTGCATTGTTAGGTCTCATTTCTCTCATCTTTCTCTTGGCAATGCCTCATAGATTCTCTATGGGGTTCAGGTCAGGCGAGTTTGCTGGCCAATCAAGCACAGTAATCCCACGGTCATTGAACCAGGTTTTGGTGCTTCTGGCAGTGTGGGCAGGTGCCAAGTCCTGCTGGAAAATGAAGTCAGCATCCCCATAAAACTCATCTGTGGAAGGAAGCATGAAGTGCTCCAAAATCTCCTGGTAGACGGCTGTGTTGACCCTGTACTTAATAAAGCACAGTGGACCAACACCAGCAGATGACATGGATCCCCAAATCAACACAGACTATGGAAACTTCACACTGGACTTCAAGCATCTTGCAGTGTGTGCCTCTCCATTCTTCCTCCATACTCTGGGTCCTTGGTTTTCAAATGAGATGCAAAAGTTGCTTTCATCAGAAAAGAGGACTTTGGACCACTGAGCAACAGACCAGGTCTGTTTATCTTTAGCCCAGATAAGATGCTTCTGACATTGCTTATTGTTCAGGAGCTGCTTGACAAGAGGAATACGACATTTGAAGCCCATGTCCAGGATCCGTCTGTGTGTGGTGGCTCTTGATGCACTGACTCCAGCCTCAGTCCACTCCTTGTGAAAGTCCCCAACACTTTTGAATGGCCTTTTCCTGACAATCCTCTCCAGGCTGCGGTCATCCCTGCTGCTTGTGCACCTTTTTCTTCCACACTTTTCCCTTCCACATAACTTTCTATTAATGTGCTTTGATACAGCACTTTGGGAACATCCAACTTCCTTTTGAGGCTTTCCCTCCTTATGGAGGGTGTTAATTATGGCTTTCTGCGCAACTGTCAGGTCAGCAGTCTTTCCCATGATTGTGATTCCTACTGAACCAGACTGAGAGACCATTTAAAGACTCAGGGACCCTTTGCAGGTGTTATGGCTTAATTACCTGATTATAGTGGGACACTTTGAGCCTAGAATATTGCACCTTTTCACAACATTCTAATTTTCTGAGATTGTGGATTTGGGGTTTTCATGAGCTGTGGGCCATAATCATCACAATTATGACAAATCACGACTTGAACTAACTTACTTTGCATGTAATGAGTCTATCTATCTCATATATTAGTTTTACCTTTTAAGTTGCATTACTGAAATAAATGAACTTTTGCACGATATTCTAATTTTTCGAGTTTCACCTGTATATACAGTATATATATATATATATATATATATATATATATATATATATATAGGTACACACACACACAGTGGGTAAAATAAGTACTGAACACGTCACTATTTTTCTCAGTAAATATATTTCTAAAGGTGCTATTGACATACATGCCGGTAACAACCCATGCAATACATACATACAAAGAACCAAAACAAATAAGTTCAGAAATTAAGTTATATGTAATAAAATGGAATGACACAGGGAAAAATAATTGAACACATGAAGAAAGTGAGGTGCAAAAAGGCATGCAAAGCCAAGACACCAGCTGAAATCTATCAGTAAATAGAAAACAATCCTGCCCCTTGTAAGTGCAAATTAATATCAGCTGGTTCAGTTTCAACTGATGGCCTATAAAAAGGTATCTCATTACTAAGGTGTCGCACAAGAAACATCTCATGATGGGTAAAAGCATAGTGCTCTCTCAAGACTTTTGCAACCCATTGATGCAAAACATACTGATGGCTTTGGATACAGAAGGATTTCTAAACTTCTGAATGTTCCAGTGAGCAGTGTTGGGGACATAATCTGTGGAAAGAACATAATTTCATCTTAAACCGGCCATGTCCAGGTGCTCCCCGCAAGATTTCTGACAGAGGAGTGAAAAGAATTATCAGAAGAGTTGTCAAAGAGCCAAAGACCACTTGTGGAGAGCCTGAGAAAGACCTGGAATTAGCAGGAACAAATTCTTAATATAACCCAAAATCTGCGCTTAGAGAAAATAAACACCAATATATAGCAGCTGAACACTATACCTTGATACTAGGCACCTCATACACAGTGTTCAAATAAAGTGCAGCGCTCAAAGCATTTCAAACAAAAATCATGATAATATTGGTGATATGTGAAAAGTAGTAAATAATCAAAAAATGTTCATAAAGAAAATAATTGTATGGTGAAATCAGAACAGTTCAGTCCCCAGATGCCATGATGAGATCAGAAGACTTCCAAAGATAGCCAATGTGACACCATCCATTCACATACAAGGTTTACCAGAAGCCTGCTACCACCCTGCTAAGAGTGGTCAATCTGCGCTCTATGGGATATTATTGATGACACCTAAGGAAATGACAAATAATCCTCCCAGATCGATCTCCCTGTATATAATGGATCAAACCGCTCCAAGATGAGTTATATTAAACCAGAACTCATGGCGTTATACGATCAGAGTAGAGCGGACACTGAGCTCCGGGCTTCCAGGGGGATTAGCACATCCCCAGCCGCCATAGCAGGTACAATTGATTCAAAGAAAACAATAAGTAATGCACTCAACCACCATGGCCTTTATGCACACTCACCATGCAAGACTCCATTGCTGACAAAAACACGTTGAAGCTTGTTTAAAGTTTGCTGCACAACATTTAGGCCTAGTTCATGCTGGCATTGAAAGCAGGTGTTTGAGGGAAGTTTTTAACACTCCTCAAATGCTTATGCAAATGATACTCTGGATAGCACAAGGTGCTGTTCACATTATCAAAACATGAAGCGTTAGCATTGGAGTTTGAAGACTTTCAACGCCTCCCATTCAAGTCTATAGTGACGCTCCTCAAATGCACTGGCAGACGTTTGCAGGGCATTTCCCATGTGGTTTCAGTGTGTTAATAACATTACAGTTTATTTAGTTTGTGGTGTGGTTTTATTGTTTGTCAAACACTTAGAAAATGCTTCAAAACTGCACATGGGGCGTTTGGGGAGCATTTTTAATGCTTGTAAAAAGCCAGTCTAACGCCCATACTAAAGCTCATTAATGCCTGTCTAACGCCCATTAACGCCTGTCTAATGCCCATACTAATTTGAGAAAAAGCAATATTGTGGCACCTAAATGAGTGAATAGATCAAAAAATGGTGAATAATGCCAGCACTAAGCCGGCATTAATAACAGCTGCCCCTAAATAGTGAAATGCACTTAGATACATTTATGAAGAGGTAGGTGCTAATTGGTCATATCATATAGCATCAAATGTTGACAGGCAGCAGTAAGTTCTCATGGATCAAGTTTCCTGGTCTCCTAATATGGAATATGGATCCAGAGGACCAAAGATGACAGCCCCCAGATAAATGGTTGCGAGACCCTGGGTACACAGTTATTGGATGGATTCCTAATCCCAGGCTCTCCTCAAGATAAAGATATTGCTCCAAGTAGCTCAAATAAACCAAATATATTAAACTGCTCTAAGTGTAGTATTTATTGAAAATTATGGTACAAATAGATAAAACGCTGATGCACTCACATGTAATGGTGCTCAGATACCAGCACCAGTCTATACAGCCTGTGTATGTATTAAATCTCAATGGTGATGGCCAGCGTGCAATCCAAGCCTCGCTACCAGCGAGCCAGATATGATATTATGGGAACTGAGAAGTGACGGGATCACGCTTCTCCATACGTTTCACCTGGTGGAGTCTTCAAGAAGTGAAAAAGCTCATTATTGCCTGTCTAATGCCTACAGTAAAGCTATAGGAGCATTTGGGAAGAGTCAAGTGTGAATAAGACCTTAGACAAGCCTGTGAAATACTCGGAGAATATAGTTTGGTCAGATGAGACCAAAATTTAACTCTTTGGATGCCATAATACACACCATGTTTGGAGGTCAAATGGCACTGCACATCACCCCAAAAAAACCATACTAACAGTGAAGTCTGGAGGTGGGAACAACATGATGTGTGGCTGTTTTTCATCATACGGTACTGGCAAACTTAATTTCATTGAAGGAAGGATGAATGAAAAAATGTATCAAGACATTCTTGATAAAAATCTGCTGCCATCTACCAGGATGATGAAAATGAAAAAAGAGTGGACATTTCAACAAGACAATGATTCCAAACAGAAAGCCAAGGAAACTCTCAATTGGTTTCAAAGAAATAAAATAAAGCTGCTAGAATGGCCCAGCCAATCACCTGACTTGAATCCAATAGAACATCTATGGAAAGAACTAAAGATCAGAGTTGATAGAAGAGGCCCACGGAACCTTCAAGATTTGAAGACTGTGTGGAAGAATGGGCCAAAATCACACCTGAGCAATTTCTCCATACAGGAGTATCTTGAAGCTGTTATTAGCTACAATTTTTTTTTGTATGATTTTGTACGAAGTATTAAATAATTCAGGTAGCATGTTCAATACCTTTTCCTATGCCATTCCATTTTATTACACTTAACTTAATTTCTGAATATATTTGTTTTCATTTGTTTGTATGCATGAATTGCATGGGTTGTTACCGACATGTGGTGAAAATTTCATGTCAATAGCACCTTTAGAAATATATTTACCAGGAAAAATGTTGACATGTTTAATACTTACTTTACCTGCTGTGGGTGGGTGTATATATTTACATATATATATATATATATATATATATATATACTGTATATACACACACACATTACTGTGCAAAAGTGTTAGGCAGGTTTGAAAAAATGTAAATTAAAAATGCTTTCAGAAAGCGAATTCTTTTATGTACACATGCACACAGTTTTGGAAGGAACTCAGCAGGTACATGGTTCCAAACATCCTGGAGAACACAGATCTTCTGTGGATGAAGGCTGCCTCAAACAAAACTCACTTTTTTTTTCATTTGAACAGTGTTAGTTTAAAAATGAACAGTGTTACTTCACATAAAAAGTGTGCATCTTATTTTGTAATTTGACCTGTTTAAAATGACACTAAAATTATTATTCTGATACAAAGCATTGCAACGTAATGTACAAATTAAATAAAGTGGGTTTTTTTTTCAAATTAGCACTTTTCTTTCAATGTGATACTTGCAAATATATACAAATGTGTAAAAAAATATTACAGAACAGAGCAAACAAAAAAGTTTAAATATTATTAGTTAGTAAAATAGAAAAAAAAAACAAAAAACAAATTATAATTGAATGAAAAAGGAGAATTAAATATTTAGGGCTGATTAGATTAATAAATTAATAAGGGGTTAAACAGGGGACCATTAAATTAAAAAAAACAACAACTTTTTTTTCACTTGTCAGGGTGCTTTAACTGACTTCATCTTGAAGTTCATCCCTTTGATCTATAGATTAATACACAGAATTGATAGAAATGTAATATGTTGCTTTATAACTTTCTGTATTGGCAGCTAAGCAATGTTCTTGATAAGCAATGTCAGAATGCTTTTTTTGACAGCTCCAGTTGCTGAGATATTCTCTGTGTACTCAGCAATGCAGTTGTCATTTATCAGAGCTGAATTTCCCTGTACTGGGACGGGTGTCCCAGCAGCAGGGCAGAAAGACTGGACATTCTACACGTGTCCTGTGTACAATGATGACATTTTTCTATCCAGTCTGCAACTGGATAATGACATTAGCTGTATGTTTTATGAGTCATTGTCCTGCTGCAGAATAAAGTTGGGGCCAATCACATGCTTCCCTAATAGTATGGCATGATGGATAAATATCTGCCTGTATTTCTCAGCATTGAGGATACAACTGGTTCTGACCAAATCTCCAACTTCATTTGCAGAAATGCAGCCCCAAACTTGCAAAGAACCTCCACTATGCTTCACTTTTGCCTGCAGACACTCATTATTGTACCATTCTCCAGACATTCGGCAAACACACTGACTCCTGCTACAACCAAATATTTCATATTTTGACTCATCAGTCCAGATCTCCTGCTGCCATTTTTCTGCACTCCATTTCCTATGTTTTTATGCATAGTTGAGTTCCTTAGCCTTGTTTCCACATTGGAGGTATAGCTTTTTGGCTGCAGTTCATCCATGAAGACCGCTTCTGGCCAGACTTCTCCAGGCAGAACCTGGGTCCCACTGGTTTCCACCAGTTCTGTGCTGGTGGCACTGCTGGACATCTTCAGATGTCGAAGGAAAGAAAGCATGATGTGTGTTTCATATGTTGCATTAAGTTTCCTTAGACCAATGTCCTCAACATTGCCCCTTTCTTTGTGCTTCTTTAAAAGAGCTTGAACAGCATATCTTGAAACTCAAGTCTGCTTTGAAATCTTTGCCTGGGAGAGATCTTGCTGATACAGTATAACTACCTTTGGTCTTGTTGCTGTGCTCAGTCTTGCCATGGTGTATGACCTGTGACATGAAACTGAAAACGGTCTTCCACAACCTCACCTTGGTAGGAGAATTTGGCTGTTCCTCACCCAGTTTTAAGCCTCCTACACAGCTGTTTTTGTTTTAGGTAATGACTGTGTTTTAACCTGTATATGAAATTGATGAACATTAGCAACTGCTAGGTATGAGAATGAGAACATTACAAGTTCCGACAGTCTTCAAAGCTGTCGGCTTGTAGTTCTCAATTAACTACCATGGCGCTGTGGAGCGCCGTGGTAGTTATTTTGAGTCTTCCTTTCAGTAACTATCTGCTGGCCCACACGGTATGTACTAGCACACAGATACTGTACACTGACAGGTCTGCAGGAGACCTGCATGGCACCAGCAACCAGCTGATCGTTGGTGCAATGCTTTAGAGGCTCTTGAAACAAAAAAGAATAATTGCACATTTTTTTACCTGCAAAAATTGTGCATTTATTCTTTTTTGTTAAAAGGAGAAATTATCTTTTAAAGCTGTGTACATTGAAAAGCTGGTGGTGTGAGCTTCAGTGCTGCTGAAAAGTAGCCAGGTGGGCTAGCATAATCATTTGTATTGTATATGTATGTATATATATATATATATATATATATACACACACACACACTCATACCCACACACACACACATATCCACACACATACATACACACACAGAAGCGCGACTGACTTATCATGTTGGTCCCCTTGGTACAAATATGCTGTATAATCATTATTATATTTTTATTTTTTCCGAGAACCAGAGGCTGATACATAGGCTGCTACCTCCCTGATCATTTTTGCAAGTGTTAATAAATAATTTCTGGAAGAATTATGACAAAGTATATTAGGAGGTGCATTTCTTAGTAGCACCCCATTTTTCCTCTCTACATCCAGCTCTGAACACAAAGGATGACAGTCTGTGTACACTATTTTGATTTGCTATAATGCAGTGGTCCATTGAAGTATAATCATTGAGAAGAAAATTGCAGTATCAGCTGTGCTGCTGTAAAGAGACATTTCCATGGTACAATACAATTTGTATTATCACAAAGCCAGGACTATTCTTCTTTTATATGCCTGTAATTTGTTTGTCACCTAACAAAGAAACTCTATCCTAAATGAGAACTTGTGTATGTAAGGCTGCTATTCTTGGCTCTTTCTGCCATCTGTGTTCTCAGCCTGAGTACATCCCTGAGCCATATCTCATGTGTAGATTTCACACTCACCTCCCTCATACTAAATCCCTCATATATCCAGTCCTTAGGTTTTGCATATGATGCAAATTAAGTTACCTTTTTATGTAATAATACTGTTCTTTTCATGACAACAAGAATTGTGGCAATTAAAATGATTCAGGCTGCAGATTACCAGATCTTGAGCATGCTGGGGATTTGATATCAAAGCTACAAAATAACTATAACTGTTGCCAACAACCACCATTACAGACCATGTCTATCCAAAAATGTTTTTGTTTGTTTGTTTTGGACAGAATAGAGAAGGGCAAAAAAATTCTATTAAGGCTTTAATGCTGTCTATGACCCTATTACGGTGATTTCTGCTTGTTTCCTGTCCCTGAGACAAGAAATGAGGGAAACTGTTTTAACTTGGACAGGGGGACATGGACAATAACAGTAACCTTACAGAGGTGCTAACACTTTTCCATTTTACAGGAAACAGTGTATTGTTGTAGTATTAGTCTAAATAAAAACCTGACAGATGTCTCTTCCTAGGTGCGAGCTGGGCTTGGGGGGAGTGGGGCATTTTGCCTCCTGGGCCAAAGATAATATATGCTGGGATGGTGGCCCTGAATGGAAATACTCCCTCCACAATTCTGACATTGATCAGCATGGGGTCCACAGTCAGTATCACATGCTGAGCATTAAACAGCTACCAGCGACAGCTGCAGATCTGAGATGGCATGCGAGTTGCGAAATTAGCTGATGTTAGAAGTTGTGAAAGGGTGTAAACCATGTCCTTTCAGAACACCCAGCACTCACCATGCACAAAATCACTGAAGCACTATGGAAAACTTAGCATGGTACAGAAAAATCTGTCCCTACCATCAAAGGGCTAGTTGGTTGCATTTGCCCACCAGGCCAAAGGCTTCCAGTTCTCTCCAGTCATATCTCTTGCCCGTGATATAACAAAAATTTTTGAGCAAGGCCCAGACTGGCCATAGGGCACACAAGGCACTTGCTCGGTGGGCTGCGGCTGCCGGGCCGTATGGCTGTAAGAGAAGAAAAACATGTCCTGGGTCAGTTCCAGCTCTGAGCAGTAATACTTAATGACAGAGAAGCCAGGGGGGCTCCAGCCCAACTGTGTGCTGCTTGAAGTCTATGCTCCTCCTCCTCATCTGTTATTGATAATCTAAAGGTGAGCCGCAGGCTGCGATCCCCAGGGTCACATGATGGCCCTCTCCAAACATCCCGCCCCAATCTCCCTTGAGAGTGAGTACTCTGCCCCTGACCCTGCCCTGCCCACAGAGATTGGTGCAGAGTGACCAGGCTGGGAGATCAGTGATGTGAGGCTCCATCCTTATGCTCTTCCTGACATGCCTACTGAAGAACCTCCCAGCTCCCCTTCCACCCTGGGACCCACCAGGTGAGCACTACTGCATCACATCGCTCCATGTGAGTCTGGGGCTGGTGAAGGAATTGGGAGAGTGAGGGTCGGGGATTGGGATGACAATGTAAAGTAATGAGGAAAAGAAGAGAAGTGTTAGAAGAGAGTAGGAGAGAAGGATCATCATGAGGAGGAGGATGACAAGGATATGATGACAGACTGTCATTGACAGTGATGAGGATGATAATAATGGATGGTGAAGACAGAGATGACAGGGATCTTGTATAGTAATGGGGGAAGTGAGAAAAGTTTGGTGAAGATGATGTAAGGAAGTTGATAAAGACAAGTGATGAGGATGATAATTATGGACGGAGAGTAAAAACTGATTATAATAGGGATGACAATAGTGAGAATGGTGATGACAGGATAGAGGCTAATGATTAGGATAAAGTTGGATGGATGATGAGGACAGGGATGACAATAATAATGTAAAGTAATGGGAAAAGTGATGGTGAGGATGATGACAAAGAAATAATAATAGGGAGGAGTATAATGATGGTAAGGATGATGTTGACAGTATAGAGGATTCGAGTAGAATAATAACAATGATGATGTGGATATTGATGATGATCATGGTGATGACAGTAAAGAGGATGAAGATGATAAAGGGGGATGATGATGAAGGTGAGTATAATGGTGATCATGATGATGGCAGTATAGAAAGTAAATAATGGTGAGGATGATAATAATAAGGATGAGAATGGTGATGACAGCAAAGAGGATTACGATGACAACCCCAGTAAGCCCACATGGGTCTTGGTCCTCCTCTCACAGTAAGCTTTTGGTTTCACATTTAAAAAAATGCACTGCGCAGTCTAAATGCCCAGGCCTATTTTTTGTCCCAGTCCGGGCCTGCTTTGAGCTGACCTTTAATGCTAGTCAGACACAGTTAGACTATATTTCAGATCTGATCTGCAAGATAGCAAAACTTACCAATATGTGTGTAGTGGGAATGTTTACCTGACGGGACATAAACTGAATCTGACGTCTAAACTAAGACGCTATGATTGTTTTCCCGTCTTTATTGTCGTATAGGGGAATGAAAGGGGGGATTTGATCGGATGATATGGTTACGATAACATGTTTTGTTTTCATATATCATTGACCAAAGAGCCATTTAAAATGATTGTAAACCCTACACCCAGTGACTAGCCTAAGGTAATACACAGAGATAAAACAAATCCCTCCTATACAAATTGTATCTGCTTATCTGCAGCCCTCTCACCTCTACAATTTCCTAAAGCACACATTTTAAACAGCATTTCTGAGCTTTAGGATGCAGGGTCAGAGATCTGATGCTGCACACTGCACAACACAGAACAAGTAGCTGAGTGTAATATGAGACCTGAGTGGAGGGAAAAGAGACCCCCTCCCCTCTCTACAGTCTCACAGGGAAACATGCACAGCTGATGCTGTTGAACATCTTCTGTCTGCAGGAGGGAGGGGGGAGGGGCGGGGTTTGTCTCCCAGGATTTTCTGGCATCAGCAATGACTCATGCGGAAGGTAGAGGAATAAGAGAGTAGACAGAAATTACACCAAGTGCTTTGGATCAAGGCAAATACACTACAGAAGGACATGCTTTGTTCATTGTTCATTTCATTTTTGCATACCAGCTAATGTGATACTTTCAGTTCTAGGAGTCACTCATAACTGAAGCCCATTTCTGGGCAAGGCCTTCCATCCTTCCCTCTCAACCCACTACCACCCATTGACTAGTTTTTTTCGAAAAATGCATTCCGAAGACTTTTTCTTTTAACTCACTAAACTCTGCTATCTATGTCCCTCGCCAGTGCTGCTTTTGCGTTTGCTGACCAGTGATCCAGCAATGCATTCTGCACCAACACCAACTAGTCACCTCTTCATGACATCAAAATGCTGCTGCAGTCTTCTGTCATATTCACATACACAGCAATTGCAGTAAATCCTTTCTTTTTGGCCATGCTTGGCTGTCTGACAAAAGACCTATAAAGAAGCCTAAGGCCTAAGGTCGGCCATGATATTTATTACCCAGCCCAATAAACATTTCCAAAGACTTATTGTAATACTTTATGCTGATAATATGTGGGAAAAGAACTTGTTACCATCTAGTCTATTCACCTTTAATCTGAGAATAAAGAGATTACTAAAGACTTTCTCAACAGGTATTGCTTTTGGAAATTGCTCATTACAGGAAGACAAGAATCTAAAAGCTCACCTGGTGTTCCTATGTGGGCCTGAGCAATGGTTAGCTTCTCATGGGGAGCTTTACACTGGCAGCTTGTTTCTACAGAGAATGGAGCAGGTGCAGCAATTGTCTAAAACAGAGAAATGAGAATAAATAACCATTCACTGTCCACATGGCTATTAATATTATACAAACATCATTAAATTATAACCTGTTATTATACTTTCAGACTTCCCTGTTAAAACTGTGTTTCAAATTGCCAAACAATAAATAAGCAAGCAAATAAATTAAAATAATTAGGATTATGGTTAAATTTATTGGTTTGATTTGTTTTTTGATCTTGTTTGTTGACAAGGTAAATGCAACATTTACACTTCATGAGGTCTCTTTATGTTCGTTTGGTATGTACTTATTTTTGCACCTTTAGTTTCAGGAACAGCTTGTGACATTCACTGCTGAGTGTAGGCTAAGCTTTCAGCTCTGCCTACAGAGAATATGCCATAGAGTAAAAATAAATGGTAAAGGAGAACCTAACTTGACAGGTCCCCTACATTCAGCCAAGAGGCATTACAGAAGGATGGCAAGGTCAACAAAGTGCACACAGGCCTATGTATGAGCATACCTGCTAACTGTCCCTGCTTTCGAGGGACTGATTTGAAACAAAGTCCCTCTGTCCCTCTTTCCTCCTCATTTGTCCCTCATTTTGGTCTGATCTATATAGTTGTATATAAAATGCACTATTTATCTTTCAAAAAAGTATTTCACAGTGCTAAACCTTTCATCCAATTTCTAAATTGTCGCATTTGTAAATTTCAATAACTAGTATAAAAGAATAGTAGTGGTACAAACAGCACTTGTGGATCTAACTAATTCTCTTTTAAGGGGGCATGGCGGGGGGGGGGGGGGTGTATCCTATGCCTATATACATTTGCTAATAGGTGTTCCTCTTTCCCCTCCCAAAAAGCTGGCAAATATGTATGAGCTGCGAAAACTGGTCACCTATCCTTAATCTTGTATATTAGATCAGCAGCTATATATAATGCCTATGTCAGTGAACTGCCCTTTCCCTACAGACAAAACACATACATGACAAATCAAACGATAAGAAGACATTCCTTGA
Source organism: Staurois parvus (assembly GCF_062004578.1). Taxonomy (NCBI): domain Eukaryota; kingdom Metazoa; phylum Chordata; class Amphibia; order Anura; family Ranidae; genus Staurois; species Staurois parvus. The sequence goes on along the minus strand of NW_028317941.1, from coordinate 15,402,042 downwards.
GAGTTTAACCTTTTCCACATGAAATATTGCAGCTATGCTGTGAAACAATCCTAACAGTGATGGACAGCGCTTATCCTCTCACAACTGGGGTCCATGCAAATTGGATCCCAATCATGTGATCTCCAATCATGGTGATCACATGAGTATGTTTACAAACAAACCTGCTGGTTCTAGCTGTCACTGTGCCTCAAACCTGTAGGCAGGTACAGTCTGTTTTCTCTACTGTAGGTAGCGCTCTACCTCAATGGTAACACAGCTGGAGAGGAAGTGAAGTAAAACAAGGTTTCTCTATGGTTTCCTGGGTCTTTAGAAGCAGTGTTCTGGTTGGCTACACTGCATCCAAGTGACCCCTGGCGGTCTTCTTGGGTCTTTTATAAATCCCTGCCCCCAAGTTTTGGCATGCTTTTGCGAAGTAGATAGAGTAGGTACAAGACCCCGCCTGTCAGGGAAAGTGATTAGTGGCAGGGAAAGGCTCCAGACGAAAAGGCACAGGTTAGGGACTCACCATCCTGCAAGGAAGCCTCCCCTTTGGGACAGGACAGGCCACACTCCGCCCTCTGAACAGATGCTGTCAGCACATCTCCTCCCGCTGTATCTCTGAATTTGAACTGAACTGTGAGTGTTTCCCTAGTGGTGCTCTCCCACGTAGGGTGTTTGTAGTTTGTCATTTTCTTCAATACAAGTTCCACGTTTTATTGCAACTGGACTCTGTGTCTTCACTGCCCTGCACTATGCTGCACCTCCCCACACACCAATAAAGCAGAATGGTAGCTGAAGCCAGTAGGATACAGCTGTCATGTTTCAACACAAGATCTTAAACCATTAACCATTAGCCGCCCGGCCAATGGCCGAATGGCGGCGTGCAAAATCCATTAGCGTTCCAGGTGGATGCCATATGGCGTCCTCCCAAGCATTCGCAGTTTGCGCGCCTGCAGAGCCACGCAGCGGCATGATCTGTCATCGGCCGCGTACCTTGGACATGGCCGATGACAGATCTGAGTACCGGCCCGTTGCCAATACCATGTGACCTGCTGTGACCAATCACAGCAGGTCACATGGCAGTTGTATACAATGGATGGCTTCATTCATGCCATCCATTGTATACTAGTGTGTGTAGCTGTGATTGGTCACAGCGATCACATGCACAAGCTGGGCTAATCACAGCCCAGCTGTGTCATGTGATTAGCTGTGGCCAAATCACAGCCAAGCACAAAAAAAAAAAAAAAACCCTGAATGAATCAATGTCATTCAGGTAAATGCTTGCTTATAGCAAAGTAATTCTTTGCTATAAGCAAATTGTGTAAAAAAAAAAAAAAAATACTGATCACTTCCCCAAAGTAGTACAATGTTCCTATGGTAACATTGTACTATTTTGGTCATAGTGAAATATGAAAAAAAATCAGAAAAAAAAAGAAAAAAAATTTAATAAAAATTAAAAATAAACATTTTTTAAAAAAATAAAAAAAAATTATATATATATTTTTTTTCATACTGTCCCCAGTCAGTGTCCCTCATCACCGCCATGCCAGTTATATGATGACGCTGTACTGCACTAGTGACAGTATGTAAAAAAAAATAGTGAAAATAATTTTTTTAATTTTTTCATTTTCTGAAAAAGTATGACAAAAAAAATACAGCTTCAAAAAACTTGCCATGCCTCTTATGAAGTACATCAGACTGTCTACTTTGCAAAAAAGGGGTCATTTGGTGGATATCTGTACTGTTCTGACATTCTTGGACCTCAAGAAATTAGATTGGCCCTCAGTACTTCAGGATTGATCAATATTCAGATCTATACCATAGTTTGTGAACTCTATAACTTTCCTACAAACTAAATAATACATCCTAATTTGCATTATTTTCACCAAAGACGTAGTAGAATACATTTTGGCCTAAATTTATGAAGAACAATTATTTATTTGCAAACGTTTATAACAGAAACAAAGAAAAACGTGGGGTTTTTTTTAGATTTTCTGCCTTTTTTTGTTAATTTAGCAAGAAATAAAAACCCCGGCGGTGATTAAATACCACCAAAAGAAAGCTCTAGTTGTGTGAAGAAAATTATAAAATATTAGTTTGGGTACAATGTTGTATGACCGCGCAATTGTCATTCAAAGTGGAGAGCGCTGAAACCTGAAAAATGGCCTGGGCAGGAAGGGGGTAAAAGTGCCCGCTATGGAAACGGTTAAAAAAAATGTAGCAAGGTATAACAGGAATGGGATTGGGAGGAAAAGGCATGGTGATATCAGTAAAATTGGTAATGAGACAATGGACTTCAAGGCAGAATTGTTCGATCCCTAGGCATTGCCACCATTTATGTAAGAGGTGGCCCACTGAGATATGACATCTCCAGCATGTATTTGAAATGTCACTGTCACGCAGTGCAAAACAATTGGAGTTTGGTACCACACATACCTAAGTGTATAGTTTGTCTTCTTTATATTAAAATTATTAATTGCTCGTTGTATATTTAAAATTCAAAGGTGGAAAACACACATTTATAAATGTGCTTCATGATAATTTTGGGAATAACATTTCAATTCCCACTTAAGCGTAAGTATAATTGTAAACAAAATTCAGTATACGTGTGTTAAATATAACAGGTTAAGACTTACACTATGAGTTTGTAAGGGGACATCTGATTGGCTGGATGTTGGAACCAAACTGTACCAGTCCCTGGCTGGCTTCTTTTTGAATAGGACAACAATCAACCCATCGGTAACTGGATGCTTTCATCATATTGTGCCAAACCCCTGGCCATAGGACTGTTCACAACATCCCTGGCCCTAGACCTTAAAATTTGAGTAAAAGAATGTCCACAAAATTAATATATTTTCAGTACTTTACTGTAGCTTTCCAAGATGGCTGTCACATCGCATTGACATACTGACAAAACTGTTCGATGTTAAACACCATACACAGGAATAGACATTCTGTAACAGTAATTTGGGCACAGAATGCCAGCATATATCTTTTAATCCATCTTCCTTTGCACATACTCTCTCCTCGGGAGCACCACAGGGTTGCAACCACTTCTCAATTTACAATGTATACTGGATCCTCAGCATTCATCCTCTGTCCCCGAGTCTGTCCAGGGTGCTTTTCTTTAGTATACCAGTTTCTATCTTCATGCCCCATTTCATAGCTCCACACAGTTGAGCATGCTTCCAGATGTTACTCTCACTTTCAGGTGTACTAGCACTCATGTCAGAAAACACTTCACCTGACCTAAAAGGCCTTTTGCATCCCGCTCACAGTCCACAACAGACTCCTCACCTGGAGTTTCAGCCCTGTGAAGGGCACTTTCAGTAGCAGGCTACATTCACATGACTCCCATGACACCCATGCCCCATCTCTCTCTGGCCCCTCCCAACGTGGCATTTATATAGGCACTAACTCCACCCATTACATTATTACTACAATACAGGATTTATATAGCGTTAATAGTTTGCGCAGCGATTTGCAACACGTGGGCAGAGAGTACAGTTACAATACAATTCAACATGAAGGGAGGTCCATAGGATGGGAGAGGCTTGGAAGAAGTTCTGGAGGTGAGCATGGGAGGAGCTGACAAGGGAGCTAGAGAGCAGGAAGTCTTGGGAGGAACTAAGAGAATGCTTTGGTTGGTAAACTAGGTTAGTGATGTAGCTGGGGGCCTAATTGTGGACAACTTTGTAAGGTTTATTAGCATTTTGAATTTAATTTGTTGGGTGAATAGAAGCAATGGAGGGAATGGCAGAGAAGAGTAGCAGAGACTGAACGGCTACTAAGGCGAATGAATCTGGCAGCAGCATTCATGATGGACTAAAGGAGGGATAACCTATGTAAAGGTAAGCCAATGAGGAGGGAGTTGCAGTAGTTGAGGCTAGAGATAACCAGGGAGTGAATTAAGAGCTTTTTGGTGTCATTGGTTAGAAAGGGGTGTATTTTGGAGATGTTGTGGAGACATCACTACAGGAAGGCTTCCTCTTAAAAGGGGCCTAACACCCAACCCATAATTCCTGCTACCAGGTTGATTTGGGATAGCTCCACCTAGTGGCAGACTAGCTAATTGCACTGAACCTGTTTTTAAAAGTGGCATTAAAAAAAGTCTGAAAACTAATATGATTTTCTACATTTAGTTATAGAGTATTGTGTCTCTTTTCCAACAGCAGGTTATTTTATTTTGTTTTATTTTATGTATTTCCATTTCAATTATATTTTTATATCTCATCTACAGTTTATTCTCACTTCTAGCTTGTATTACAATTGTAAAACACAGATACATACACTATATACGTATATAAAATCCAGAAATACCTATCATATTGTATATAAAATATAAATAACCTTAACAGGTGTTGGTTTTCTTTATGGTTTTTATTTTTTTCTATAAAAGCGATCAAAGTTCACACATCCACAAGAAAAAAACTGCTAAAACAACTACGGATGAACACTCTTCCATCAGCTGAATTTCTATTTGGACAGTTTTACTACTGTTCTACTGATAGATAGTTTTGTTATATTCCTTGTGATGACCTAAGGAACTGCTCCTGTATGTTTTTTTTCCAGTGACTCAGGGCATTTAACTTAGAATCAAGCTTACTACAGCTCAATCATAGGGCATGGAAAAATCAATCACTTGAAAACAGAACTCTAAAAAAAACTTGAGTAACTGGAGTTCCTGGAAGAAGATCGCAGCAGGGAATTATTGTCTCCTGAAGTATTGTCCACGTAATCAGGAAGAGAAAGGAGAAAAATGACTTACTACAAATATAACCAAAGAGGTTTTTCTTTTCCTCTACAACTAGTGTCTGCAGACAGAGAACTGAATTCCTTGGTATAAAAAAAGACACAGTTATAATCATGAATTACATTTTAGGACAGAACTACTGATTTTCTTGCAAGTGTATGAGCTGACTTAAAGTGTATTTCCACTTTTTGCAGCCAAATTGGGATAACATCTACTTTATATTTGTTACATGTCCCGATTCCCCCACAATTTAAGGAAATATATTTCAAAACTAAAACCTACCTTTTTTTAGATGCTCTTTTCTGGAAACTTCAACAAAGAAAAAATCCTAGGCAAGGGAACTGTGTTTGCCATAATTAACTCTGTCTGTACTATGCTGGCAGATCTCATTATCAGTTGTAAACTAGATTTGAATGCTGTCTCTCCTGACATAGGGTAAAATATTTAAAAGCCACGCTTCTCCAGTAATGTAATGAGAGGAAGCTCATCTTGACCTAAGGCTTTCTATTGGTACAGATTACATTGAACTTGTTAAGCAATACTTGCAGTCAGCCTTTACACCTTGTCCTAAGATCAAATGTTACTGGTAGAGGGGTGCTGGGCACAAATGTTCACGTTATCAAAACATGGACAAAGTCATTACTTGAGCCCACATGGCCTGAATTCAGCAGCTTACTACAAAGATGGGGATCCCCTAAGAGAGGACATTCACCGAAGTAATTCAAGAGTAATAGCAGACTGTCAAAGGGATTCAAAAGTACTCCTAAGGAAACTGATCTGCAGGCAGATGACTTTATAGACAATAGTCAGTCCTGGTGTTTACAGTAGAAGTAGCAAGAGCACTCCCCCAACCCCCCAAGCTACTTGGACAATAAAGACTTTGGGCTTTTTATTTGCTGCTCTCTTTGACCTACTACACCTTCTCCTAAGAACCAGGTAAGAAATATAAAAAATAAAAAAACATGTTAAGCTGTGTGAATGGAAACATACCTATAAATCAATTTTCTAGCTGTGTTTTCTCAAATTTGATTGCAAAATTATAAATACACTTTAAATGACAACTCCTTTCAGGACAGAAAACCCTGGTAAATGTCCAATATACCAGGTCATGAGCATTTTTAGCATGTGGCCTTCAGACATCTATTGTGCAGTATTTTGGGCCTGGGTAGGCAGTAATCTGTATATTTATTGTAAACCAGCACTCCTTTTTCCCGTGTCACGCTTACTACATACAGTATCTCAAATTAATACTGTAAAAAATGTATATACCTATTATAGAAACAAATCATTCAGTGCAAGTGATCAAAACAATTAGTGCTTGTGCCAAAAAAAGTGATAAATCAATAGGGCAATAGCCCACGCTGTTCCTATTGATAAAAAATATTATAACCCAATTCTTCATCAAACCTGTCCTTCCTTCACAATAAAATCCATAGTGATTTACTGTATGTGCAATCGCATTCTCAGCACAAACTACCTGCATGTCATCCAGTTTTAGTAACACAGCTCACTCACCAGAACTATATGACCCTTATCTTTAACGCAGGTATGAAAGGTTTTTCAAACTGGTCTCTGCTCCTTTCTGAGCTCAAATGCTCACTCCATAGCATAGCACCACATACCACATAAAGAGAATCATCCAAATAGTGTAGTAAATGAAACAAGCACTTTATTAAAATTCAAGCTGTTATACTCACTGTCAGGACCTGGGTCACCTACTAGTGGCACTGTGGTTCCCAGAGCTAAAAAGCACAGTTCAGGTGGTCACCTGCAGTCAGCAGATCCAAATAATAAGGCTCCACCTAATGCTGGCTGCTGGGAATATCCCTGCTTGCTGATTATCCTGATCTCTGCCTTATCCTGTATCCTATTATCCCATCTCTGCTCCCCTTATTCCCAGTTCCAGTCCTGGTCATAACCTGTTTATGTTAGCTTACCTCCATTTGTTTACAGTGTATTATAGTTAGGTTGTTAGTTTGGTTTTGCTTCATCGTCATGTTGGTGTTGGATTGGTGTTGTGTGCATTAATAAACTTCATTCTAATCATACTCAGTCTAATTCCAGTCTCCTAAGTACAGCTATACTGATCTGGTCATGTCTGCTGCCACTGGATATCTGGACTCAGTATTCCTTATTCTCACATTTAATATGCTTGGGGAAATTCACTTAAAACTTCATGCCAAATGGAGTGCCCAGCAGCTGTACTATGAGTGAGTACTTTCACACTACCTAGAAGCCACTGCAGCCATCCTCCACACAGGACTGTTGGCTAGTAGAAACTGATAGGTGCGGGAGCGCAGCCACCAACAATATAGTAGTTTTAGTTCATGGGGCAATCTGATGGTACATGAGTGTTTCTTCTTGCCCAGCCGAATGACATCCCAGACCTGACAGAGGGATCTTATTTATAACACTGTTGGCTTTGATGTTCATTCCAGGCTGTGTATTGGTTCATAAAAGCAATCTCATCATCTAACTGAGGGAGTCTGAGTGTTTTTAGTTAAAGGATTCACAGTGCTAGTCTGGAGTGCTTCCTTTTTCCTTTTTGTTTTTTTAACTACCCTAGATATGGCCACCAAGGGAAAATGGATCCCAGAGAAAACAGAAAGATAAATCAAATAGTGAAAAAATAAACAAGGAAAACAGATCCCAGCTCTCCACAATATCAACATTTGTTGCTGTCTGAATGAAAGTGACCTCTACGGTAGAAGACTCAGGAAGACCTCAGTTCTGAAACAAAAATGCCAGATTGAAGTTTGCTAAAATGCATGATAACAAGTTTACTTATGAAACAAAATTAGAGCTTTTTGGTGGGTCACAGCAGCTGTATGTTCACAGAAGAAAAGACAATACTTTTAAAGAGAAGAGCACCATCCTCACTGTGATACATGAAGGACATTATGTGGTTTCATTTCTTCCTTTAAACTCCCCACCCACTCTCTTCCTGTGCCTCCAATCTAAATCAGTGCAGGAAACTTTAATCAAGGCATTTGAAAGTGAAACATTATAGCCAGTGTTAGAAAGTCTGTCTCAGTCACATGTCATGTGTCTTCAAGCAGGAATGACCCAAGACAAACATCTACGGAAATGCAAGAATGTCTAAAAAGCAAACATTGGACCATTCTGAAGTTGCCTTCCACAAGTCCTGATCTGACTCATACAGAATTTTTAAAGAAAGAGCTGAAACCTACAGTTGGGCGAAGCAAGCCATCAAACTTAAAGTGATTGTAAAGGTACAAAGATTTAAAATAGATAACAAACATGGTATACTTACCTGGTCTGAGCAATGGTTTTGTACAGAGCAGCCCCAATCCTCCCCTTCCCAGGTTCCCCGCCAGTGCTCCTGGCTCCTGCCAAGTGCCACACATGACTGCTCGTTCCCCAGCTGGCCCTGTATGCCCATAAGACACACAGAGCGTGCCTCAGCCTCCACTCCCTCCTCACTGGCTGTAATTGCTGTGTCTGAGCCAATGAGGAGGGAGAGACCTGGGAGAGACTGCTCTCGTGCACATCGCTTGATCTAGATCGGGCTCAGGTAAGTATTAGGGGGGGGTGAGGGGAAAGCTGCACATTGAAGGTCTTTTCCCTTGTTGTTGGACCCTCATTATATCACGTCATATGCACATACCCATCTCCACAACTTCAACAATAATCTTTATGCAAAACAGATACATTGCTTATATTTGATTTGTAACCAGTAAGTTGCCACCTGTTGTCTTGAATCTGGTCCATTTATACAAAAACAAATTGATGTGAGAGGCATATGGCAGATGTATAATCATTCTAGTAAAAGAATTGTAACATAAAGTGGAGCTCCACCCAAAAGGGGAAGTTCCGCTTTAAGGACTGGTTCCTTGCTCCCCATTAAGGATTGGCACCTTTGGGGAGTGCGGGCAAGTGTGTACCCGAAATTGACAGGTACCCGCTCCCACGTCTGCTGCGATCACCTAGGCCAGGGGTAGGCAACCTGCGGCTCTCCAGCTGTTGCAGGACTACAAGTTCCATCATGCCTCTGCAAGTCATAGCTGTAACTGTCAATTTCGCAATGTCTCATGGGAAATGTAGTTCCACAACAACTAGAGAGCCGCAGGTTGCCTACCCCTGGCTTAGGCCTTCAGAAGCGAAAGTTGTCCTCCTCCCCTCCTTCCCTGTAGTCTTCTGGGACACGTGACAGGTCCCAGAAGACTACGGGACTATTCAAAAAGCGCAGCACTACTCGCACATGTGCAGAGAGCACCCGGCTGTGAAGCTGCAAGCTGTCACAGCTGGGTGCCCACACTGAAGATGCTGGTGCCGGGAACACAGGGCTGCTGGTGAAACTGGCTGCGGGGGGGGGGGACAACACCGCGGGATCAAGGGACAGGTAAATGTTCGTTTTTTAAAAGTCAGCAGCTACAGTTTTTGTACCCGCTGACTTTCATTTTATATTTTTTCACTGGAACTCCACTTTAAGTGGTCTAATCATAAGATAAAGCCTAAAAGAGGAAGGTCAAGCAAAACACCATATGGTGAAACAATGTTGCTAGTTACATAGAAGACCACAGTTACTCTGAGACCAACAGCCATTGTCATCACAGGGTTGCAAAATGTGATCATCTCGTATTTTGCCAGTATGTGAATCAAAATCCCATACATAATGTGACATTATGAAAGGTACGGTAATTGAATGACGCTATGTATCACTTCACATGCTTTCATATGTACAGAACTAAAGTGAAATCCGGTTTCCAGGCCACCTTGGCAGTGTTGGTTCCAAATAGGATTTTCCTTTCCACTTGTGACCACCAGCAGGTGGTAGAAATAAAGCAGGACTGGAGCAAGAGGTTGCTTTTGCTTTTGGACTCAGGAAGCAATACCTGAGAGAGCTGTGGATATGAAAGTATGCTTTATGCAAGAAAGGAAAAGGTTTACACGTTTTGTTTGGTTGGTGACTGGGAGAAGCCAATCACCTGTTAGATAGGAATGTCTTCTGTTTAGTTAATGCCTGGATGGCAAATATTTGTTTTCTGTTTTGTTTTATTTTCCATGCAACCTTTTAAATAAAACTGGCTATAAGTCAGACTTTTCAGAAAAACCTGCCATCTGGACTGCCTTTTTCCCAGGGAAGGTGATCCCCATCTGAGCTAACCCCCCACAATACATATAAATCAAACATGTTCAAGGTGTGGACTGAAAAATTCAGGCCCCATGGTCATGCCAGGCATGCCAGTTTTGCACAAACATGTTTCATCACTATAAATAGCAACTTTCTAAGCAAACTGGTCAAAAGCATTAAGTGTATACAATATATTTTGTTCAAGGAAGAGATGTGCTGTTTTTTAAGGTGATTTCTCAAGACCATTATAGTCTCATTTTGATGCAATTTCTGCTAGGTATTTTCTTTTACAAAGGTTTTTATTAACAAGTGACATACTGTATACATACATAGCCAAGTAACTGAGATACCAGAAAGATATATACAATATAGTACAAAGTACAGCATCAAATCATGGCAAAATAAGAGAAATAACAATGGGCAGATGAAGGTCAAAAGAGACTTGACCAGGGTATGGAAGTGATGTTCTAGTGCTCGTAGAAATCAAACATAAAGACCAGTAACAACTTAAATGTTAAGTTGAGGTGGAACCAGAGGGCATCAAGCCCTAACATTAGACAAAAAAAATTACATGAAGTTACAGTATCTGCTAGGCCCAAAGCCTAAAAGGTATTGTTGAACTAAGGCATTTGAATAAATTGTAGAAAAGAAAGATCACCAAGAAGAAAACCAGAAAAAGAAGAGAGGCAAAAAGAAAAGAGAATGTAGAGGAGAAAGATTCATTCACACCATGGTGTAAAGCGGCAGCTATCCTGCACTCGCTCCACAGGAACTTAGCTAAATTAGTCAGTCTCTGCAAATGTGCAGAGAACAGCAGCACAAGTGATGGTCGGCGTGTTAGAGAAGTGGCCTAAATTAATGACAAGTGTCTTTTGCGTGCCTACGCACGGCAAGCTGTCACTCCCATGGCGTGGATGTTAACCTAAAACAGAAAGAAAAATAGAGATGAGAAAGAGGAAAGGGGAAGGTGGTCTCAGAGAGTAATGTGTTCAAGGTATCACAATGTTAGTAATGTATGATCAAAGTGCGAGCGATAAACGTATAATATCCAGGGTTGCTAAACACGCAGGAAGCGGTCATGAGAATCACACAATATAGATGTCAGATTCTCGTTGACCATTATAGCGTTCATGCGATGTTTCACCGTTGGGGAGAGCCGGATACCTAAGTATGGCAGCAAGGCAAGCCATGGAAATGGGGAAGACTGATGGAGAGCATCCAAAGTTTGTGGTGAAAAGACATCGAGAGAGCTTTTGATTCTCCTAGATTAACGTGGAGACCGGAGAGTGAAGCAAAAGAATCTAGAATCTTGGTAGAGAGAGGCGGGGGGATGTTAACCTCCCTGGTGGTCTAACTAATCAATATTTTTGGATGTCAAAGCAGTACATTGTTTTGCATGGAAATGTGTTGTTTTATATTGTAGGCCTGTAATTCTTAGGAATAACTCACTTAAATCTGTCCAAACAAGAGTCTAGTAAACATCCCGGGTGTGATAAACACACAAAATCAAAAAATATAATATAATAAATAATTATAAAAAATAATAATAATACATTTAATTTAATAATGTCATTGTCTGATGACAAATTTCCCCACGAATCACTCATCATTCTGCAAGTGATTCTAATTCACTATCACTGTTTTCTAGCTAGTCTAAAATCGCTTTTGACCTAAATGGATGCTTTTTGGATGCCATGGATGTTTGCAAGTTTCCAGGCAGAAAGAACAGTAAAAGTGCAGGCAGAGCACTGGACAAAGCACTAGAGGCAAAATTTAGGTGTGATGGTATGATACCGTAATGTAATTCTAACAGGTTACAATGTATTGTGTGTATGTCATATTTTTACTTTTTTAATTTCCCCCTGGTTATGCCCCCGTGCGTACCAACGCTCGCAGGGAACACAACCCAGAAGACAGATGTCAGCATCGACCTTTAGTAATATGGAGTAATTGCAGTACAAAGCCCACCTGATCCTTCTTATTGAGTCTAGTCAAAAAGAATTGAGCCTATTCGCCAGAATCTTTGTGAGAAGTTTTAGGTCTATATTGATCAAAGAAATTGGGCAATAATTTGCCCAATTGTGGAGCTCCTTGTCAGGTTTAGGGATCATAACAATGTTTGCGGTCAGAAAAGAGGAGGAGAAAATGCCGCATTCCCGAATAGTATTATACATAGTTGGGGAGTGATAATGTCTGCAAATGTTTTTATAGAAGAGAGTGGAAAAGCCATCAGGTCCAGTTAGTTTACCCAATTTTAAGTCTTTTATGCTCTGTTGAATTTCCAAGGCAGAAATGGCTTGGTCTATAAGTGCCCTATGAGCTGGTGTAAGTTTCTGGTGGGAGAGACCCTCCAAAAATGTACTATATCCTGATCATTTGCCTGCATAAGTACAGAGTACAAAGACGTAAGATGGTGTCTAAACTCATCTAATATCCGAATAGGGTTGCTGGTGAGAAAGCTATGTCTAGTTCTCTAGGTGATTGGGGAATGTTTCGGAGTACCACCTTGTAAGCTTCCCACAGTGTTACTGGGGAAGAAACCGACCCCGCGTTAAGCTGGAAATATTCCTGAGATTTTTGTAAAAGAACAGCACGAATCTCTTCATTGGAGAGCAGGGAGTCATTCATGACCCATGGAGAGTGTTGAGCCTTACAGAGCAAAGAGCTGCAAGAGACCAGTACTGGGTCATGATCTGACCAAGAGTCAGTTAGGATAGTAGCCAAGAGAACTATAGGGAGGCAGTTACATTGCATAAATACATGGTCAATCCTGGACTGGGAGTGGTGTGGATGCGCATAATGTGTGAAATCTTTTTTGCTAAAAGATGAAGTTCCCTCCAGAGATCAACCAGACCATGGTCATTAAGAAGTTGTTGGAAATGTCTGACAGCAGATGATCAGGCTGAATCATTGGTTGGATATTTATCTAACTTGGGATTCAAGATTAAATTGGAGTCACCAGCAAGCAGCAGCGTGTCAATTTGGTGGGTTGCCAAGAGCAAACAAATATGAGTGAGAAAGGGACCCGTGTTTACATTAAGAGCATAGTAAGTCAAGATTGTAACCTCAGTATCTTGAAGGATGCCTTGGAGCAGTAAATATCTACCATTGGGGTCAACTAATTGTTTTTTACAAATAAAAGAGGTGGATTTGTGGAAAGCAATCAACATCCCCCGTTGTTTAGTGGGGCCGTTAGCTTGATATACAAGGGGGTGGCAAGGATCTAAATGTTTGGGGTGTGAGGCGGTCATTAAATGGGTTTTCTGCAGGCAGGCTACATCAACTTGGTATTTCTAGATGTAGCAGAAAACTTTCACTCATTTTTGCAGAGAATTCAAACCCTGGACATTAAGAGATAACCAGTCAAATGCCATCATGAGGATGGGGAACCAGTAGTTTCAACACTACCCTGTGAGACCAGAAGGAAGAGAAGAGAGATAGCAAAGGAAAGAGCAGATAAGAGAAGAAGAAGAGCAAATGCAATGTAGAAAGAAGCCTTTTTACGGCTCATAGTACACATAGTAAGCACAAGTGCAACTAAACGTGAGCAGTGAAGCCCAGAAAAGGGCTGGCTGTTGGGAAGGAGAGTAGTCTTAATCAAGAGCCAGTTGTGGAGGAGTGAACAGCCACCTGAACAGCATGGCATTTTGAGTAATGAACCGTAATAAACATAGAAATATGCAAACATGGGCTCATGATAGCCAGTAACAAAATCATAAACAAATGGTAATGTCAATTGTGGTTGCATCTGCTCGGGAGGGCTAGACCACAAAAAGGGCCTAGAAATGTATCTGAGGTAACGTACAGAAGGACTGATATGATAACAATGGTCCTATGCTGTGGCGCATTGATGTAAAAGTCCAAGTAGATGGGGCTTGGAATCCAATACACTCAAATGGTGAAACATGTTGAGAGAGAAATATTGCACCGGATATATTTTTGAATAAGTATCATCATGAATTTTGATATAATTCAATGTATTAATATTTTGTAAGTGATTTGATAATAAATATTGTAACAATTTAGCTTACATTGTTATATATATTTTTTGGCACCTTAAAAATCCCAGTATTTGTCTTCTCATGTGAGGAGTTTTTTCTCCTCAGTCTTTTATTTCTCTCTATTTTTTCTTTTCTTCTCTTGGCATAACTCCTTTGACCTGTTTTCATCTGCTGGTTGACATCACTCAGCTGCTCCAGGCAGTAGAAAGATCCCGATCCCAGATCTCAGTGATCTGCTGAGAGCCTGAGCCAGCTGCTCCCTCCCCTTCCATTTCCCAGCGCTCCAGTGTGTGGGGGGGGGGGCAGAGCAGACAGCGGTGACAGTCATCGCTCTCTGCTCACAGTGGTGGTGAGAACTCAGCAATCAGTCGTAATGTGATCACTGAGTTCTCACAATAGAGCCGACAGGAGCAGCATCGGACCAATGCTGCATCCACTTAGGTAAGTATGATTTGGGGGGGGGGGGGAAACCCACACTTCTCTTTTAATACATAATACATTTAAAAGATACAGTGATGAACTTTACTCCATTTTTAAAAGGAGTGATACAAAATAAATGCTGCTGTATCATCAATTCTATATAATATATATATATATATATATATATATATATATATATATATATATATATGTAAAATCAATGTTTATTAGATTTGAAATGGTGAAACAAAAATATTGTGAATAAATTATAAAGTGCCAGTTGAAGCCTGATCCAAATTCAAGGTATTTTCTATAACAGAAATATTGTTCACAATCTTTTGTGTTAGTTCTCATATAGAACCATTTACAATACGTATTTTGCTGAGTACATCCCTTGAATGTTTGCTTTCATCTATTCTAGATTAGGGGAGACTCACTAGACTAAGCGGTTTTCTTCCTATATCATATTTATAGATATATTAGCACAGCATTTTCTTGTCTCACTAAGTCTAAAATGTTAGAAAGCAAACATTTATAGGATGCACACAACAATCTTAGGCCATCTTTGGGACATAACATACAAACTTGTCATCAGTATTAGCACGGATTTTTACCTTGTAAACATTAGTGTGAAGAGCATGATGCACATTAATCATTTATAGAGCAGCATTCTAGAGTCCCTTTAAAGCTGAACTCCAGACCAACAGACAAATACACAGATTGTAAAATACATATATATATATATATATATATATATATATATATAATGTATACTACTTTAGTGCTACTAAACATTCCACGGTTAACCGGTTAATGGTATTATAACAAAGTGGAAGCAACTGGGAACAACAGCAATTGTCCATGAAGTGGTAGGTTATGTAAAATGACAGCGAGAGGTCAGCGCATGCTGAAGCGCACAGTGCGCAGAAGTGACCAACTGTCTGCAGAGTCAGTAGCTAAAGACCTTCAAACTTTGTGTGGCCTTCAGATTAGCACAACAGTGCAGAGAGAGCTTCATGGAATGGGATTCCATAACCGAGTAGCTGCATCCAAGCCTTACATCACCAAGTGCAATGCAAAGCACTGTATGCAGTAGTGTAAAGCATTCCGCCACTAGACACTAGAGCAGTGCAGGCGTGCTCTTAGGAGTGAAGAATCACATTTCTCTGTCTGGCAATCCCATGGACATGTCTGGGTTTGGCAGTTGCCAGGAGAATGTTACTTGCCTGACTGCATTGTACCAAGTGTAAAGTTTGGTGGAGGGGGGGGAGATTATAGTGTGAGGTTGTTTTTCAAGGGTTGAGCTTGGCCCCTTAGTTCCACGGGAACTCCTAAGGCATCAGCATACCAAGACATTTGGGACAAGTTAATGCTCCTAACTTTGTGGGAACAGTTTGGGGATGGCCCTTTCCTGTTCCAACATGGCTGCACACCAATGCACAAAGCAAGGTCCATAAAGACATGGATGAGTGAGTTTGGGGTGGAGGAACTTAACTGGCCTGCAAGCCAGGCCTTCTTGTCCTACATCAGTGCCTGACCTCACAAATGCACTTCTGGAAGAATGGTCAAACATTCCCATAGACACACTCCTAAACCTTGTGGACAGCCTTCCCAGTAGAGTTGAAGCTGTTATTGCTGCAAAGAGTAGGCCAACTCAATTTTAAACCCTACGGACTAAGACTGGGATGCCATTAAAGTTCATGTGCGTGTATCCCAATAGTTTTGGCAATATAGTATATATATACACTCATCGGCCACTTTATTAGGTACACCTTGCTAGTACCGGGTTGGACCCCCTTTTGCCTTCAGAACTGCCTTAATTCTTTGTAGCATAGATTCAACAAGGTGTTGAAAACATTCCTGAGGTTTTGGTCCATATCGATATGAGTTACTGTTGCCTTTCTATTATCTCAAACCAGTCTGCCCATTCTGCTCTGATCTCTGACATCAACAAGATATTTTGTCAGCACAACTGCTGCTCACTGGATATTTTCTCTTTTTCAGATCATTCTCTGTAAACCCTAGAGATGTTGTGTGTGAAAATCCCAGTAGATCAGCAGTTTTTGAAATACTCTGACTAGCCCATCTGGCACCAACAGCCATGTCATGTTCAAAGTCACTTAAATCCACTTTCTTCCCCATTGTGATGCTCGGTTTGAACTTCTTCAAGTCATCTTCACCACATCTAGATGCCTAAAGGCATTGAGCTGCTGCCATGTGATTGGCTGATTAGCAATTTGTGTTACCAAGCAATTAAGCAGGTGTATAAATATAGCTGTTTCACCTGCCAAAGGATTTGTAATTTTGTCCATCCAATCCAGAGATTTACAAAGATCTGTAACGCAGCACAGCTCTGTCTAGCAGGGTACGACACCTGATTTTTCTTCAGTCTCCTCCTTAGTAGCAGAGGCCTTCGGAACATCTATGCACGCACAGGAGATGTCCCACACATGCACAAAGATGGCAAAGGTTTTGGACTTTAATAGTCGTCTTCGTGCATACATGGGGAAGCCTGCGTGAGCACAGGGCAAGCTCAGCACAAAAAAAATGTATAAAAAGGGAAGGAGGGCAGAAGGCAGGCAATATGACACTAGAGCTGGCCATAGATGGATCACAATTTGCCTGACTCAGCAGGGACTGGACGAATTTTGATCTGTGTGTGATCATCCCTGTTTGATAGAAGGCAATCGTTTGATCAACATCTGTCAAAGATAAATGCTGGAAAACATTTGTCAATCATTGGCTGCAGCTAATCGACTGCATCCACTGATCAGTGTATACTGGCAGTGGCAAATCCCACTATCAGAACACAATGTCCCGGGAATGGGAGATTTCTAGATCCTCCTCCCTTTTGTGGATGCATAAAGCTGTTCAGACCACTAAAGTAGAAAGTAGAGATCACTTTACTTTCTCCTCCTATTAGCGTGCTTCTAGTATTTCAGAACAGCTGATTGGCTCTTTTCTGTTCCTCTCCCAGTCTGTGCTCTGCTGTGTAGGACGCTGAAACTAAGCCAAATTCATGTACATGCACCGCTTGCATTTAAATAATACATTTAATGATTTATTCATGAAAACATAGCTATATTAATTTGTCTTTTATATCTGCCTGGAGTTCAGCATTAAGTGAACATGTGCTTGATGAGCATAAGATGGTCACAATGTGCAGTAAATTCAGAGTTAACAACTGCAGTATAGTAGAGCAGGCTGTAAAACTGTGTAAGACTGAAGCTTTAAAGCTGAACTCGGGATAAAAGATACAACAGCTCTGTAATCATTAACACATTTATAAATGTTTTCTTTAAAGCAGAATAAACCTTTAAAAATATTTTTGAAAAAGGGCACCCAGGAGCTTTATGCCATAATATACTAGTATGTGCAACATATTAGCATATTATGGCAGACTTGCCTGCCAATCAATGCCCTCAGCGGTACGGTGCTAGCGCTGCTGTAGGGATCAAATGCTTTCATCTTTTCCAGGTCTTCCTTCCAGGTACCGACTCTTTGGCCATCAGATAGGCTGTGCTACGATGACATTACTCATCATCATCTCTCAGCATGGATTTCTGGAGTCCCAAAGCCCTAGAAAGGCTTTTTAACCCTTTCTAGACTGATACATGTCAATTACTTTGTTTCTCATCTGTTCTTGGAATTTCTATAGATTGCGGCATGATGTGTTCCTTTTTGAGATCTTTTAGCATGCTTCACTTTGTCAGACAGCTTCTGTTTAAGTGGTTTCCTGATTCAACAGGTCTGGAAGTGGCAAGTGAAATTTAACACAGCTTTCCAAAAAATGTGGTTAATCACAATTCATTTATGATTTACCAAAGGGGGGGGGGGCAATTGCTTTTTCACACTGGGCCAGGCAGTTTTTGACAGCTTTTTTCGATTACATGAAATCATCGTTTCAAAACTTCATTTTGTATTTACTCAAGTTATCTTTTTGTAATATTAAAATTTGTTTCATGATGTGAATAATTTAAGTGTGACAAATATGCAAAATAAATAAATAAATCAGGAAGGGGCAAATACTTTACCTAAAATTATTCTTTAAAACAGGATTAAACCAAAAGCAAACATTTATTATATTACAGCGTATCAATTCTTAGATGTGATGGCTAGCTGTACCAGTTTCCTTTTTTTTCTCTTTCTTCTATCTTCATCTAGTGATTCAGACAACAAGCCTGTTGTTTTACAAAAGCACAAGCTCTCCAGCAGAATGTATTAGTATATACAATCCATTTACTACTGGGAGGGGTGATTAAAATGATCAGATTTTATTTATTCATGTAAAACCTTTATCCCAAAAGCAAAAAAAAAAATGTTTGCTGTAGCTTATTATAAAGTGTGAGGTGGCATTTGGCTTAAATTTGTTATTGTATTTAAATCTGCTAACACATTTATTACTCCCCCAGACTGATGCTAATTCACTAATACAAGAGGTATGTTAATGGCCATATCACCAGGAAAAAAAGCCAAACAAAAGAAAACGGATGATGCCGCATCTAAATGATTGGTGTGCTGCAATATCATACATTTTTGGCTTTGGGTTTAATACTGCTTTAACATGTCATTAAACTGAGGTGTCTATTACATTTCATGAAACCACTATTCTTTTATCCTATCACTGCACCTAAATTTTTAGGTATATAGTTTAGCTCTTGTTATTAGGCTGATAAAACTGAAAGCACATTTTGTATTTCTCAAAGCTGAGCTGTTTTGGAGGCAAGAGTTAAATAGCAAAATTGCTATTTCGAACAACAGGTAAGTAAAAAAATTACTATTTCAAATCAAATTCTATATTTCAATATTATACAGTGCACACCAATAAACATATGCCTTTGAATTGTTTAAATCTAAAAATATGAGTGACACATCTCATAGTTTGTAAAATACTGTGAATTTGTAATCTCAAGCCTTTATTATATGGAGTGTTGACAATCATTTTAG
Organism: Staurois parvus; assembly: GCF_062004578.1. Classification (NCBI taxonomy): domain Eukaryota; kingdom Metazoa; phylum Chordata; class Amphibia; order Anura; family Ranidae; genus Staurois; species Staurois parvus. The sequence continues at coordinate 15,382,847 of NW_028317941.1, read as the reverse complement.
TAACACAGAACCCCTATTGTTTTAGATTAAGCAGAGTCAGTAACTGCTGAATTATACAGGCAGGCACAGCTGGGGATTTCTATAGAATATCAGTTTGCTAAAAATGTAAAGTTCCTATTAAAAAAGAAGGATAATCGTGTTTTTTTAGCTACGTAGAAAGCACATAAAAATGGGATATTTATGTACCAAAGAATTCACTATTTGAAATACACGCTGCCAGTGGTCTAATATCTATACTTCTTACCTGAACCCTGAGTTTGCAGTTGCAATTGTTTTATTACATAATGACTATATTTTTCTGTGCTCTCTTTATGAATAGTCCTCAAAGCGTGTCTTTATCTCCAGGCAAGGTCAGGTTGTATGAGATATCTGGTAGACCCGTACATGCTGGGATAAAGGGGAAGGCTGGAAACTTAAACTAATAATAAGTATAGTTTTGGGGTCTGCAGCTAGTAATCAGTTTGTAGTCAGGCAGAGGATGCACCCTGGGGGATTATTGAAAGAAAATAGGTCTTGGATCTAACCTTTGTTTTCAAACCGAGCAAATCACCACGCCATTATTTGGGGTTATTTTTCTATTCTGAAAAAGATTTATCTGTAGGGCTAAGTAGAAATAATTCAGAAAGCTAGGTATCCCAGTATCATTTGCTAGGTGGAACTGAACAGTTACCCCGAGGAGACTTCTCTATAATATATTGAACTAACTGCTGATCTATTTAGAGGAATTGGGATTTTATCAGCTGCCATTTGTGTCAGAGGACATGAACCATTTATATAGTACTGAAGCAATTCAAAGGGTTTGCACAATGTTGGTTTGCTTTTCATTAAAACCAGCAAACTATTGGCTAAGTAGATAGAAAAAAGTAATAAAAAGAAAATCTATTTAAACTCAAAATTTTTACAACAACCTAATAAAACCAAAATATATAAATAATTATATAACATATTTACTCAGTGACACTATTTATTCTCCAAAATTAATCCATACACTGCCATTACTTATTAATCTATTTTTCATGAAAGGTCTCGTTCACACTAGTTGGGGGGGGCTGTAAAACCATGAGGTAGAGCTGCACTATTACTGTCCCCTACCCCCACAGCTGGGGCAGCAATTATACCCCCTGCCGCTTTCTGTAGTTGTAGCACCAGATAAACGTGACCCATTCAAATGAATGGGGCCACTCTGCTAGCACCCTTAAACCACATGTAATGCACTTTGTGGTGCACTAGCGTGGAAATCAAGGAGTTAAAGCAAGCGATGAGAAGGCAATACAATGCCTCTTCAGCAACTGTCAAATGCGAATCACTCTTCAGAGATCAAAGTACATATGCATGAGCCCGTACTGTGTTTTCCTGCCTTCTTGTAACAAACATCAACTTCTCCCCCTTATTTCCAATTCTTTTGAATGGGCAGGGAATGCTAGTTGCAGTCATTTGCGCTGTTCTATGCAGACCACAAACCCCATAATCCACAGTCCATCTCAGGAGCAAGCAAGAGAAGGTGGCTATGTTCCTACATACAGAGGGACCATGGAGAACAAATGTAGCCACCCTTTAACAGGATGTTGGATCACAGCAGCAAAAAAAAAAGAAAATTTGGAGGAGGCTGAGAGCAATAAAGGGTGCTCTTGAGTTAAATACTGTAACTTCTGAACTTTTTGTTTTGGGTAGCGGGTATACCCACTGGAATTGCCTAGGCAATTTCACCAGAGGTTCACCCCCCCCCCCCCCAAACCCCTCCAAGCTTACAAACATTGACTTCTCCCCCTTATTTCCAATTCTTTTGAATGGACAGGGCATGCTAGTTGCAGTCATTTGCGCTGTTCTATGCAGACCACAAACCCCATAGTTCACAGTCCATCTCAGGAGCAAGCAAGAGAGGGTGGCTATGTTCCTACAAACAGAGGGACCATGGAGGACAAATGTAGCCACCCTTTAACAGAATGTTGGATTACAGCAGCAAAAAAAAAATACAATTTGGAGGTTTGGAGGAAGCTGAGAGCAATAGAGGGTACTCTTGAGTTAAATACTGTAGCTTCTGACCTTTCATAAAAAGACACTTAGCTGTCCATGAATCCAGTGCAGTCTTCACCTGGGCCAATGGACCTGCACCTCCTGGGATATGTGACGTATTTTGTGAGTTTGTGCTTGAAGGGGTTTCGAGGGTGAACTTCTGGTGAAATCACCTAGGCAATTCTAGTGGGTATACCCGCTCCCCAAAAAATAAAAAAATTAGAAGGGGGGCAGGACATAAAGTGAATTTTCCTTTTTAAGTGAAATCTACTTTTAAGAATACATACTTCAACAGATTGTTTTTCAAACCAGAGTTTAGTGTCACCTCTAAATGCAACAGTCATTTACAGAGAACATTGAACCATTCATATCAGTTCCTGTCCCAAAATGAGCTTTGTAATCTAATGACCCAACCATACTTATGTACTGCACAAAAAAATGGAACACTTTTTAATCAGAGTATAACATTAAGTCAATTAAACTCCTGGGATATTGATCTGGTAAGCTAAGTAGCAGAGGGGTTGTTAATTAGTTTCAGCTGCTTTGGTCTTTATGAAATTAACAACAGGTGCACTAGATGGGCAATAATGAGATGACCCCAAAAACAGGAATGGTTTTACAGATGGAGGCCACTGACATGTTTTTCCCTACTCATCTTTTCTGACTGTTTTTCACTAGTTTTGCATTTGGCTATGGTCAGCGTCACTTCTGGTAACATGGAGGCAATACCTGGACCCTACAGAGGCTGCACAGGCAGTCCAACTTCTACAGGATAGCACATCAATACGTGCCATTGCCAGAAGGTTTGCTGTGTCTCCCAGCACAGTCTCAAGAGCATGAAGGAAATTCCAGGAGACAGGCAGTTACTCTAGGAGAGCTGGACAGGGCCATAGAAGGTCCTTAACCCATCAGCAGGACCAGTGTCTGCTCCTTTGTGCAAGGAGGAACAGGATGAGCACTGCCAGAGCTGTACAAAATGACCTCCAGCAGGTCACTGGTGTGAATGTATCTGACCAAACAATTAGAAACAGACTTTATGAGGGTGGCCTGAGGGCCCGACGTGCTCATTGCCTGGCACCATAGAGCTCGATTGGCATTTGCCATTGAACACCAGAATTGGCAGGTCCGCCCTGAGCACATGTGACAGACGTGAAAGGGTCTGGAGAAGCCGTGGAGAATGTTATGCTGCCTGTAACATCATTCAGCATGACCGTTTTGGTGGTGAGTCAGTGATGGTCTGGGGAGCCATATCCATGGAGGGATGCACACAGCTCAGGCATGCATACAAGCATACATACATTGTCAGGCACGAATACAAGCACGTGGGGGCCATACGAACTACTGAGTACCATTTTAATTTGCTGCAATGACATTTCAGCAAAATGGACTATCTTGCTGAAACATTTTTTCACTTTGATTTTCGGGGTGTATTTGAATTCAGTCCTCTGTAAGTTGATCATTTTCATTTCCATCAAACGATGGGGCATCCTTACGTTCCTAACACATTACCCAGTGTATATAAGCATAGATATCCAGCATGATATTATTCCCCACTGAGATCTGATATGTTTTCAAAGTGGTCCTTTAATTATTTTGAGCAGTGTGTGTACATAAGGTCCAGCTTAGGTTAAGAAATTAACCAACCAGTATGCTTTTGAATTATATGAACAAAATGCTCAAACACAGAGAATGTAAAAACTTCAAGCACATGGAGTCAAACCCAGGGCTCAGAGCTGCATAGCTGTTGGAGAGATTATTGCTAAAACCTAATCATTTTAATGGAAACTATAACAGTTTTTAGTACTTTATTTTTTCAATATTTGTATAAAAAATCTTTACCAAAACAAATATAACAAGTTGATTTTATCTTTCCATTCCATTTTCCTTCTTTTATTCTTTTCAGTTTGTTGGCACATACTAGGCTTTCTCATAAGAAAGTCCAGAGTAGCTGCTCACTGTTTTCTCTGAAAATTGATGAGGTTTCTTAAGAGCTAAAGACAAGTAACAGGCTGTCCCTCCGCTGATTCTTTCAGCTGTGTGTGCTGAAAAATCTAAAAAAGCAGGAGATTGAACAACTGTATCATTCTACCTTGACTGCACCATCTGCTGAATGAAAATTATAAGTAAAAAGCCTGGGTTCACACTTGTGAGGCTCTGTATATCGTATGTGATTTGCACAGGAACCGCACCACATTACTGTGCAAATCACATTCGATTTGTGTGCAGTGCGAACAGAGCCATACATTATGTATGGCTCAAATCGCACTGCACCCGCACCAAAAAGGTGCAGGATTCTTTTTGGTCCGCACTAGAATCGGACTGCATGGGTATTCACACCTATGCGATCCGATTCTGCACATCGCACCACGTTTTGCGGACCGATTTTGGGGTATTATTAACTTAACATACACATCCGCATTGGTTCACAGAAAATGCTGCGAATTCTGCACCGCATCAGTGTGAACCAGAGCTTAAACATCCATAGCCAATTTTTCAAATGTATCTGTCCAAATACAATTTTTTTTAACTGTCAACATGCTGTGGGGTCAAATTTCTAAAGGCAAATAAGTTGCTCGTTTTGCAAGAGAAGTTTCATTTTGCAAGGGAATTTGCACCAGAGCTTAGTGAATGTGATGAAGTTCCACTTTCTTTGCAAAGTGAACAGCCTGTTTGCCTTTTAGTAAATCAAATCCTATATATAAATTTCAAGTTGAATTTAGATAGATAGACCAGCTTTTCTAATCTTACAAGGCTTGTTATAGTCCTCCAGAGCTTTTTATTAGTTCTAAATAAACACATTTTTTTCTTTTTATACTTGCTTTACAATCAACACTCTCCAATATTTAGCACAGATTGTTGGAACAGAATCCAAAATGAGGTTTAAACTTGGCATAAATATCTTTATACACTGTTGTAGAAATTAGCACTGACTCATCGTCAGTCTGTTGAAAAATAATAAATCTTAAATTATTACTGAGAAAGTTAAAATTAATGAAAAGATTATTCTTTAGGTTTGTTTTTTTTAACCAGTTTAGGACCGGCGCATTGTAACTTTACTGCTAAAATGCATTGGCTTTGCACAGGATCACATGTATATACGTGATCTAGAACTCCTGGGTAGGGAGAGTGCATGCCCACTGACCCGGTTGTGCTGTCATTCGCTGATTAATGGCTAGGACACGTTGATCGGTGGAGCAGATGACAGAAAGAGATCTGTTTAGGTAAACAACACAGATCTCTCTACTGAGAGCGCTGATGTGCTGGTTTTTGTGTCCCTGCAAAGATCTTGTAGATCTTGTGAAGTTTATTCTCTAAACTGAGAGAATCTTACAACAATGAAATTCCATAAACAAGGGCGCACTCTCATCGTGCATTACCGTGGTAAAACACGTATTTATTGAATAAAAAAGGATGTATACTCACAAGCCAACATGATTGAAAGCTCAGAGCTCTGAGGAAGGGGGTTCAGCTCCCGAAACGCGTCAGTTATCCGCATCATTAGACACAGTTGTATTGTGACTGTTTTTGTGGACCACCTATATTGCTTTCAATCACGTTGGTTTGTAAGTATACATCCTTTTTTAGTCAATAAATGCGTGTTTTACCACGGTAATGCACGATGAGAGTGCGCTCTTGTTTGTTCTTTTTCACCAATGGTCAGATTTCCCGATCTTAGAAGGGCAGCACTTCTTCTGTTGGCATTCTGGCATTTCCTTGGTTTGCATTAAGATTGGAGCGCTGGTTTAGTTTGTTTATCTTTTGGAATGAAATTCCATAGGTCAAAAGAACATGCTGTTTCCTGCTCCATGCCATGAGGCTTACTGCAATGCATCTCTGGGAGAGGGGGAGGGCTGGCTATGCAACGTTAGCTAAACTAAAGGAAAGGGAGGAGAAGAGACAAAACACTGAAAACATTTAAAGGCATATGACAGTCAACATGACAGTCATGTAAAACATGACACTCCCCTTGTTTCTGTGTGCACTGAAATTAATTTTAATGCATTTTTTTTACTGAAAATATGGTTTTGATAAATATTTGGACAAATATCACATGGCATGAAAAAAATTGCAACTATCATCTATTTTTTCCAGTTAAAAAAATCTGATCTAGCAGCAAAAGAGTTAAACATATCTTACTTGTTTCAAAAAAAGAAAATAAACACATAAAACTGTGAGCTCCACATGCTTTCAAAGGAGAAGGGAAGCTGCTTGATGTTTAAAGCCTTTGTACCATTTTTTTTTAAACTCTCCATTGTGCAGACTGTTCCACCTAGTATGTACAGACCCTAATGCATTTCATTGTGAGGTGTTTGGGTTTTTCGAACAAATTATACCAGTTTACCACCTGAACCAAGTGCCATTATATCTGATTAGTCCAAAATTAGCATTAACTGCTTAGTAGATGGATTAGGCTACACTGGGGTCTATGTAAAAATGATCACAAGATATACACAGCTTTCACCCCGCATTCACACATTTTCCTCGCTAGATTCAAATAGAAAAATGTGTGAATCTTGGGTAAACTTTGTGTTAACCTTATGCAAACATGTATAAATGACAAGGCTGGTTTACAAGTGTTGCATCTACTACTGAATTAATTGCTTTTTATACTTTAGTATGTTGTTGTTAGCAATCAAAGGGATATCTGGATGTGGTCTGGGATTGGGTTTAGGTAACCTGTAAAAATGCATTAGTGTTTGTAATCTGCCTTTAAGCGGTATTAATTGCAAAACCAAAATGTAATATATTGCAGCTGCATTACTTTTCTTTTTTTAAGGCGTATTTTTCTATATTTTCACCTGACAATGTGGCCAGTAACACACTTCCTGTCTAGGGATGAGTGAACAGTTTGGTCTGAGCCTAGTTTTGGACCTAACTTTGGCTGCTCGAGTGTTTGAAAGAACGGCAGAACGTTTGTCAGTTCAGCCCCCTGTTCAGAGGAAGCTGAAAATCATATATAGAAGGTGTATTTCTACTGATTCTATATATGACAGCTTTACGGTTGCCACCTCATCCCTTTAAACCCAAACACATATTAATTATACAGGTTCTGTGGCTGATTAACCACTTCAAGTCCGGACACTTTTACCCCCTTCCTGTCCAGGCCAATTTTCAGCGCTATCATACTTTGAATGACAATTGCGCAGTCATGCAATACTGTACCCATATGAATTTGTTAGCATTTTTTTGAGACAGCTAAAGCTTTATTTTGGTGGTATTTATTCACCACTGGGATTTTTATTTTTTTTGCTATATAAATGAAAAAGTCCAAAAATTTTGAAAAAAAGTGTTTTTCTTATAAAATTTTGCAAATTAATAATATTTCATCATAAATCTTGGCCAACATTTACTCAGTTATCTTTTTAGTAAAAAAAAAAAAAAAATAACCCAAATTAGTTTATAACCAAAAATTATAATTTTTAAAAAAAATGTTTTACATTTTTATTTTTTTTATATTATTTATGTTTTTTTTTTACATACTGTCACCCTAGCAGTACAGTGTCACCATGGTGACACTGTACTACTTGTGGGGGGTGATGAAAAATTTTTTTTTTTACACTGCTTGCTTTTATACCCATAAAGGCTGTAAAAGCAACCATTTCTCCTTCTCTCTGGCTGCATTCTTGCAGCCATTGAGAAATACTGTGTGAGCTGTGATTGGTCACAGCTTGTCACATGGTACAAGGCTGTTGTGAATAGCCTTGTACCATCTGACCTCTGTGATCATTCACAGATTTCACACGTAGTAAGCAATGATGTCAGTGACATCTTGCTTACTACTCTCCATATGATCACTGATTGGCCAATCACATGATCACATGATCGGGACCTCGCACAGAGGTCGCGTACGACAATCGGTGTTCCACTGTGTCCAGATCACGGTGCTGCGCGCTCCCAGGGAGCTCGCACAGTTAAAAATGTCGGGAGCCGTTTATGAACGGCAACCCGCCCCTGGACTTCCACCGTCCGGCCATTTATATACAGTGGCCAGACAAGTGGTTAAGGTGTTAAATATGTGTAAATATGTGTAAATAATATGTGTTTGAGTTTAAAGGGATGAGGTGTCAATCCTAGACGGCTTCCTGCTGTCACTGTTTCCTAAAGAAGCCATGGGTGCTTGCAACCTTCAAGTCCCTTAGAACCATTGGCGTCACCAAGAATCTTTGTCATGTACAAAAAGAGATAGCAGTGATATCACCACCCAAATATGGCCATTGATTTCAGCTGGCTGCCTTAATCCAATGCACATTAATGTGTGACACAACGTGCATTAATGCACCACACAGATGTAAATGATACTTAAAAATAGGAACAAAGAAAATAAAAATTGTGGCATTGTGCAAAAGTTTGGACACTCTTCCATTTGTCCAGGCATAAACACTGTGTTTGCAAGGTTCCTGACCCCAATTACCTCAAAGAAGAAGTAGGGCCAAAACTCTTTTGGCCCCACTTCTCCTGTGGGTCACAGGAGTGCACAGTTCCTAGCCAAAAGACTCTAGAATAATCTCCTATAAAAGAAGGAGATTGGAGCTATCCTCACCACAAACTGGTTTTGAACCCTCCTCTCACCTCCCCCCACATGGTACCCTCCCAATATTGAGCGCATGTGGCCTGGTATAGTTCGGGGGAAGGAAATGCACACTTGCTGATCCCCCTCTCCAGGATATGGGTCTGTTTTAAATCTTTGGGGATGGGCACACAATTCTTTTCCTGGGGGCCCCCTCAAAATCCATTTCAGACACTTATCAAGGATGAGAGTCTGGTATTGATTTTGAGGGTGACCCCATGCCTTTTTTCCAAGCTGGCCAGGCTCGGACGCATATGCTCTAATGGTGACCTCATCATCTCATTGAGCCTGCCCTTGGTGGCAGAAGTGGGAGTGCCCTGCACCCAAACAGTCTTATAGAGGAGGCAGATATCAGTAACAGCTCCAGCCACCCAGGCCACACAAAGACTGGGGGGGGGTCACTGATGTAAGAGGGGACTCCGAGTGAATACACTAAGCTAAGGGGGACACTAATATAAAGGTTCTCCCTTACATCAGTATCCTCCCTTGCCTTAGTGTATTCATTCTGTGGAAGGTGGTCGGTGGTCCTCAAGAATCAACTTCCCACCCACACACATCACAGTTCCTGGTGGCATCCCTCTTAAATCAGTGTCCTCAGAGTTCTCCTTTACATCAGAATATATAGGATTCCTCCTTACAATGCAAGGGCAAGGGGAACCCTGTGGACCCTGATGTAAAGGGGAACTCTGATGTTAAGGGCAATGCTGTAGACCCTGATGAAATTAGGAATACTGATGTAAAGGGGAACACTGCAGACTCTAATGTAAGGGGAGCTTTAGTGACCAGAGACCACCTTATATCAGAGTTCCCTTTTACACCTAAGTCTGCAGCATTCCTCCTTACATCATGGTCTGCAGTATTCCCTTTTACATCAGAGTTTCCCTTTACATCAGGCTACTCAGTGTTCCCCCTTACATTTTAAGGGGAACCCTGCAGACTGTGATGTAAAGGGGAGCTCTGTGGACTCTGATGTAAGGGGGAACTCTGCGGACTGTGATGCAAAGGACAGCTCTGTGGACTCTTGTGTAAGGTGGGGGGCTCTGATGACTAGAGACCCTCTAACATCACAGTTTTCCCCTTACACAAGAGTACACAGCATTCCCCTTTAGATCAGGGTCTGCAGAGTTCCCCCTTGCACTGTAAAGGAGAAGTCTGCAGACTCTGATGTAAGGGGAACTCTGTGCTGGGTTATATTAACCTGACTTTCACGTGAAAGGAGAAGTATGTTTTTTACCTTTTGATATACCTTAAACAATTGTTAAAAGCACGGGCTATGTGCTTGTGGCCAACTTTTTGAACTGTCAGTAAAAAGTGGACACTGTCAGTACATATTTTTGTGTTCTGTCAGAAAAAAAATTGGCTCTGTCAGTAAATTATTTGTCTCGTGTCAGTATATTTCACTTCAGGACGTTGGCAACCTTGCTGCCAGGTCCTCTGCAATTTGCGACATTCCTTGAACTTTCGGGTTGTAGGGGTCGCTATTGCAGCTGTCTGGGACTTGGAAGAAAGTGTGTGGCTTGCAAGGTTCTGTGTGTTTGAATGGACACAAACTTCAATTTCCAGCAGCACATACGCACAAGTGTCTCTTTGGCAGCTGCCTAGCTAAAGAAAACACCCAAAAATAGGAGGATGGGGAAGGGCAGCAGCTCAGAGATTGGCTGGGAAACTAAAATGGACACATTTTTAAGAAAGCAGATGATGCAAAATATGTACGTTTGGACTTCCTCAACTGAAAAATATAATCTAGTATCACTTTATCCCATCACAGCTTGTTTTGTACATATGCATTTGTTTAATAAAGTGGAACTTCACCCAAAAGGGGAAGTTTCACTTGTTTGCCCCCTCCACTGCCACATTTGGCACTTTTTGGGGGTTAGGAAATCACTGGATCCCTGAACAGGTAAGTGTTCCTATAATCAAAGTCAGCAACTACAGTATTTGTATCTTCTGACTTTTAGGCCCCTTTCACACGGGGCAGATCGGATCTGATCCTCGCTGAACAGGTGGATAACAGGTCCCTGTCCGCTCCGCTATTGCAGAGCAGAGCTGTCTTCTATGGGGTGGTCAGATGAAAACAGACCGCCTGTCCATTTCTATCCAACTGCCATCTAATCCACCATACGGATAGGGAACAGATCCCCATCCATTTGTTTTTGGCCTACAGGATCACATCGGATGCCGGCGGGTGTCAGCAGACACTTGTCCACTGACACCCGCCGTTCCATAGAGGTCTATGGATGGTCCGATCAGGTCCGCCTGAAAAACTGACAGGCGGACTTGATCATACCATCAAAGTGAAAGGGGCCTTAGTAGTTGAAGTGGTTGTAAACCCTTACATGTAACAAGTGAAGTGACTGGCCTTAGATGATACACAGAGATGAAGCAAACAATTCAGTTTCTGAGTGTTCAGAAAAAAGGGGCCTGAAAGCTTAAAGGAAAAGTTCACCTTTGTAAAGAAAGAAATAAATAAATAAGTGCACATCTTTTTGCAAGTAAAACAAAATGTGCATGTATTATATGTTTTACGAGGAGCCTAGCAAGCATTGATCAGTAGATTGTGGCTGCCATGCAGGACTCCTGCAAACCTGTCTGTATATCTGTGTGCTTGTAACTCGACAGGAAGAGAGAATGACCTATCACAGTGCTCAACAGTGTAAGGATTTACAACCACTTCAACTACTAAGGCCCCTTTCACATTGACGGTCTGATCGAGTCCGCCTGTCAGTTTTTCAGGCGGACCTGATCGGACCATCCATAGACCTCTATGGACCGACAGGTGTCAGTGGACAAGTGTCTGCTGACACCCACCGGCATCCGATCCGATCCTGTAGGCCAAAAACAGATGGATGGGGATCTGTTGCCCATCCGTCAGGTGGATTGGATGGCAATCAGATAGAAACGGACAGGTAGTCAGTTTTCATCTGACCGCCCCATAGAAGACAGCAGGCAGTGTCTGTGTCTGCTCTGCAGTGGCGGAGAGGACAGGGACCTGTTATCCACCTGTTCAGTGGAGATCAGATCAGATCAGATCCAACTTTGTGAAAGGGGCCTAAAAGTCAGCAGATACAAATACTGTAGCTGCTGACTTTGACTATAGGGACACTTACCTGTTCAGGGATCCAGTGATGTCCTACCCCCCAAAAAGTGCCAAATGTGGCAGTGGAGGGGGGAGGAGGCAAACAAGTGAAACTTCCCTTTTTGGGTGAAGTCATGGTAGTTTATTGAGAACTACAAGCTGCAAAGGCTGTCAGGACTTGTAGCTTTTCCTTCCCTGAATTCAGTGAATGAATGACGCCGTCGGGTGGGCTGCATCTTTTTTTAATTGAGAAGATCCCCTGTCTGCTGTCACAGTGGGGACTCGGAAGGGCGCGGGGGCAGCTGGAGTGCTAACATGTTACACCCTGAATACGGGTGTAACATGTAACATGTTAGAAAAGGCAAACTACACTCTACAGAGCTCAGTGAAGAGGGCTCTGAGAGCTAATTGGAGGGAAAGGGCACTATCCTCTTCACACAGCACACAGGAACATTGCTGATACAGTCAATCAAATGAAGGTCCCTCCCCATCACCATTTTTCTCTTGGTGTCAGGAAAACTTGTCAGAAGTCACTAATGCTGATTAGCAGACAAACGAAGTGGCAGGCAGAAATGACAAAGTGTTCTTAATTGAGACAAGTACACACTATAGAGGGATATGCTTTATCAATATTTCATGTCTGAGGTCTACAACCACTTTATTACAATGAACCCTATGATTTAATGGGGTCATTTTTTCATCTGGCCTTGCTAGGTTTACCTCCCTAAAGCTGAACTCTTGTCAAAAAAACTATATTTGTATGTTGCACAGTAAAATTGAATTGCCACTAATGATGTGTGGTCCATCTCTGGCTGCTGCAGTGTTCATTAAATTTCCTTCTTTCATTCAACCCGCATGCTCCTGTTATCACCAAACATCTGGCGCTGAGATATGGTTCTGCTTGTAGTTCTGCCTGTAGTACACTGAGCATAGTTGGTCGCATACTGCCCCTTTTTCTCCATCCAGAAAAAGTTTTGTATTCTTTTCACAGAATACCAGATGTTCTGTGACTGGAGCAGATGCCCATCACAATATCCCCACCCCCCTCCTCCAATCACACAACACCATGCATTCTGTAAAAAGGGCGAAGGATGGGGTACAGTGTGCATCCTATTATGATCAGAGTACTACAGCTGGAAATGGAAATCTCAGTGCCAGATATTCAGCTCTGGCAGAAGTGTGCAGGCTGAATGAAAGCAGATGTAATAAACACTCCAGGGCCACACAGTGGTGTATTTAGGTTTTGTGCTGCCTTAGGCAAAATCGCCCCCCCCCCCATGGAGAGACACTGACCAACACCCCCCTCCCCCACGCTGAGAGCCTTACATTGACCAACAACACCCCAGCCTGCCCACCCCCACCCAAAAGTTCCTTCCACTACCACCACACCTGGCAACCCCACCCCGGCAAGAGAAGACACTCACCTTCACAGCTCCGGACATCCCCTGAGAAAGAGAGTCAGGCTCTGTATACAGCAGCCCTCAGCCTCTCTCAGATCCCACTTGGTCCCCATGCTGCATATGTCCCTTCTTCCATCCCTTCTTTTGGGGGGCGGCACTGTCCCACTGAAAAATGTTGCTGCCCCCTGAAAAATGCCGCCCTAGGCAAATGCCTTGTTTGCCTTGTGGTAAATACGCCTCTGGGTCCAGAGGTGGGGCACACTTTATTACTGGTAGTTTTTCTTCCTGTGCAAATGTACAAAAATAGTTTGTTTGAGTTCGGCTTAAAATAAAAGCACCCTAAACCCTGCAGGTCCTTGATCTCCATGTTGGTCAAATAGATTTCACCTCTCCAGAGATGTCTACCACTGTTAGTTTATTACTCAAAGCTGAATTCCAGGTACAGCAACTTATAGCTTGTAAGTAGTTAAGTATGTATGTGTCATAGCATTGGGTTCCCCTTGGAAGGCACTGCTACTACAGTGATCTCCACTAGCTTTCAGGTCCTATTTCAAGTGGTTGCCTGCATTGTGATCACAGGAGATCACACACTCGGCATGGGTGACGTTCAGGGAACACTTTCTATTTTCTCAATAAATGCAAATCGTTCTCTGGTTGCACGAGGGGGACATTGTGACATCCCTTCCCCACCTCTCCACCTCATCCAATCAGAGAATGATTTGTGTTCATTGAGAAAATAGAAAGTGTTCCCTGAATGGCGGCCTTGCCGAGCAAACAATCTCCTGTATTCACAATGGAGCAGGGCAGTCACTTGGCACAGGTAGGTAGTGAGGTTTGCTCTAGTAGCAGTGCCTACTACAGTGATTTCCATCTTCCACAGGGATCCCACAAGTATGACACCTACACACTTACATTGGTCCAAGTTGAACCAATATAACTATGTAAAAATTGCCATACCTGGAATTCATTTTTAAAAGCATAGTTCACCTTTACCAAAACAAATATCTATGCAGATAAGGGGTGTCTGTAGATAAAAACAAACTGTGCAGCTCTGACCAAATAATGCCTTTGCTATAGATGTGGGTCCTTTTTGCACCTCATGAAGCCTGACTGGAACACTCCTAGGGCATTGCTAAGGACATTGCTAAGACACAACTAGCTGTTACTGTTCACCTTCACCATCACAGCAGTGAGCTCTTTCTCTTGATTCAAACCCCCTCACATGCGCTCTCACTCCCATAATGCAGTAGCTCTGATCTCAGTGTTTCAAAGCTAACTCCTGTGATGGTGAAAGTGAACAGTAACAACAAGGCCTCTCCTAGCAACTTCCTTAGAAACGTCCTAAGAGTTTTCCAGTCAGTCTTCATGAGGTACATAAATGCCCTTTAACCACTTGCCCTGCAGAGAATTTACCCCCCTTCCTGACCAGGCCATTTCCCCCCCCCCCCCCCACAAATAGAGATTTCTTTCGGTAGTATTTTTATTTTCTGCAATATAAACATGTTTCTGCACTATAAACAATTTTGGAAAAAAAAAAACATTTTTGACTTTTTGCTATAAAACATATCCAAAAAAAAAAGTTTAAAAATTTAATTTCATCATAACTTTAGGCCAAAATGTATTCTGCTACATGTCTTTGCTAAAAAAAAAATCCCACTACATGTAAATTAATTGGTTTACATGAAATTTATAGTGTCTACAAATGCAGTATACTGTATATACTGGATTTTTTTTTATACTAGTAATGGCGGCAATCAGCGACTTATAGCGGGACTACGGCAGGCATTCTGACACTGGGTGGGAACTGACTAACTGTCACTGACATCCCCAGTGACACTAATACAATGATCAGTGCTAATAAAAAGCACTGACACTGTACTAATGACACTGGGTTGGAAGGGGTTAAGATCTGGGGAAATCAAAGGATTAACTGTGTGCCTAAAAAGTGTTAAGATGTTAACTCCTTCCTGTTAACATCTGGGGCGATCAAAGCGTGTGCGGTGTGTGTTTTACATTATGTGCCATGTGGTGTTTTACAATGGAGACATGCTGCTTTGCAGAGAAATACAAAGCAGCATGTGCTTGCTGACAGTAGAGAGACCTGTCTTTTTTATACACAGGTCTGTTCCTTGTCAGCTTTCCCCGATGATCACCGAGTCCCGGCGGGGAATTGCCGGCCAGGACCCGATGATTGACATCTCCAGCTGCCAATTGTGGCACGGGTAGGGTGGTATGTGCGCGTTCTCCCTACCCTATACGTGATTTTGCACAGCCCTGCCACCCTGTAGCGTACTATAAGACGGTGGGCAGGCGGTTAATTTGAACTAGGTGGACGTTTTTTCAACCAGACTAACTATGTAACCTACACCTATAGCAAGGGCATTACTCAACTTCAAAGCTGCACAGATTGTTTTACTTACAGATGCTCCTTATCTGCATAGGCATTTTTTTTGGAAAAGGTGCACAATCCCTTTAGGCCTCATGCACACAGGACATCTTAAAACCACTCCTCTTCTTAGCAGCAGCATTTTGGCAGAAAAACCGCCTGACGCTCGTAAAAGTATCAGCTTTTACATACAATTAGGCATGTTTACAGGCGTCAAGCACTTGGGCATTAATTAATTTCATTGGTCAGAATAATAATTTATTCTGGCCATTGAAATGAATTAAAGTTCAAGCTCTAAACATGCCTAGCGTTAACACATGTTTTGGTGCATATACAAGTGTTTACACGCATCAAGCGTTTTTTCTGCCAAAATGCTGCTGCTCCTGGACGCACTGGCTCTGGGGTTTTTTTCCCTGTCTGTAAATGCCCCTGCCACTAAAAGCTTCTAAAAGTGTATGTGTGCAGGAAAACATAGGATAACATGGAGGGCAGTAAAAAAAAACGCCTGACGCCCCTAAAAGTGGCTGCAAAAATTCCCTGTGTGAATGAGGCCTAAAGCTCACCACACGTTACCATCTAATCTCTTAGATTGTAAGCTCCCAGGATCAGGGCCCTCTTAACCCTCTTGTATTGAACTGTACTGTCTCCCGTTATATTGTAAAGCGCTGAGCTAACTGTTGGCGCTATATAAATCCTGTATAATAATAACTGTGCAATCTCCTTTAGTTCTACCAACAACTAAGAGCCTGTCTGATTGGATACAAAATGATTGGATACATTAGATAGGCCCCTGATTGTACAGAGATTGTACAGTTAGATTTTAACGTGTATGATGACCCCTGGTGTGAACAGGAACAAGTGTCATAGGTTATATGGGTCGTTGGTTTGAATCCCAGCCACGGCACCACCTGCCTGGAGTTTGCATGTTCTCCCTGTGCCTGCGTGGGTTTCCTCCGGGTACTCCGGTTTCCTCCCACACTCCAAAGACATGCTGGTAGGTTAACTGGATCCTGTCTAAATTGTCCTAGTATGTATATGAATGTGAGTTAGGGACCTTAGATTGTACGCCCCTTGAGGATTAAGGACTGAAGTGGATGTAAAATATATATGTAAAGCGCTGTGTAAATTGACGGTGCTATATAAAGACCTGATATAAATAAATATATAATAATAAATAAATGAAACACACAGAGAAAAAAGGGCTGGGGGACTTAAGTTGGCTACACATTATACAATTCCCTCATTCAATTTCCTTTTGAATTACCTTCAGCTATGTACTACAAGGGCCGGCCCGATTGCATAAATCTGAATGTGTTTAGATTTATTATTATTATACAGGATTTATATAGCGCCAACAGTTTGCACAGCACTTTACATATATATTTTACATATATATATACTTTACATATATATTTGACTTCATATTTTATTTTTTTGAAAATGATACAAGAAAAATTGTATAATGTGTAGCCAGCTTTAGGAAGATTTGTCCCTTTCCTATGACCTTTGGTAGAGCAATCTGCAGCTTGGCCAGAACTAGTTTGTTGGTCCGCTGACAAGCAGCAGCCAACGGGCCCTGGAGGATGGATGAGAAGCAATCTCAGCAATCCTGTCTCAGCACCGCCACAGACATGATGCTTCGTAATGCAACTTTCCTCACTGCAGATCCTGTATGAGACACCCAGCCCAGATGGATTAGACTGCAGCCAAGTTGTTTACACCATTGCTCCTCAAATCCCTACGTTACCCTCCCGAGCACATGGAACATACATTTGTACTTACCAGGCGAGGCTGAGGACAAGTGTGCTCCAGTTCTTCCATGCTTTCTAAGGGAAGATCACCACAAAGGGAATATGGGATACCTGTTTCTGACTCAGCATCAAGGCTGAGAACTGGCATGGCCAGATGAGGCTCGCCGTAGCTCTCGGCAGGATGGAGAACGACTCTTGGGTATTCTAGGCAGTGGAGATTTTTCCCAGCTTCATGGCCTTTTCCCCTGAGAGACAGAAGGTGCTTGTTTAAATGTTAGAAGTAGAAGGCGTGATGCACAAGGCCTCGGTTTATCACTATAACAACCAGGCAGCAGTACAGCACACAGCACAGAACGCACTGGCCTCATTTGCATGGTGCCTTGTGGTTGGATAGTGTCCTCCCAGTCCAGCTTTAAGTGAATGATGATGCATCCTGCCAATAGCACAAGTCCTGGGAGTTTGCTGGCCTTCAGCTTTTATTCTGGGAATGCCTTGTTTATCATCTATTATTAAAACAACAATTAAGGGGAAAACAAACAAACAAACAGATTTCAGAACATGTCACAACTCTTTGGCTGCATATTCATATTTCAGCCTGGGTTCACATATTATTATTATTATACAGGATTTATATAGCGCCAACAGTTTGCTCAGCGTTTACAATATAACGGGAGACAATACAGCAACAATACAGTTCAATACAAGAGAGATAGGAGGGCCCTGCTCCTCGGAGCTTACAATCTAGGAGGGAGAGGCTAGTGGTACAAAAGGTAGTAACTGTGGGGGATGGACTGGTTGGAAGAGTAGAAGATTCCATTATTAGCTGAGGGCAGGATAGGCTTCCCTGAAGAGATAGGTTTACAGAGATCGCCTAAAAGTGAGCAGAGTAGGCGATAGTCTGATAAATTGGGGTAGAGAGTTCCAGAGGATGGGAGAAGCTCTGGAGAAGTCCTGGAGACAAGCATGGGAGGAGGAGACAAGGGAGCTAGAGAGCAGGAGGTCGTGCGAAAAGCGGAGAGTACGGTTTGGGTGATATTTGGAGACAGGATTGGTGATGTAATTTGGGGCAGAGTTATAAATGGCTTTATATGTTATTGTTAATGTTTTGAATTTTATCCGTTGGGCAATGGGAAGCCATTGGAGGGATTGGCAGAGAGGGGTGGCTGATACAGAAAGGTTATATGTGCGGTGTATCGCATGTGATTCGCGCATGTACCGCAACGCATTCCTGTGCAAATCACATGCGATTTTTGTGCAGTGCGATTGGAGCCATACATTTTGTATGGCTCTATTCACACTGCACCTGCACCAAAAATGTGCAGGACCCTTTTTTGGGTCCGCACTAGAATCAGATCGCATGGGTATTCACAGCTATGCGATCTGATTCTGCACATCGCACCGCGTTTTGTGGACCGCATTCGGGGTGTTGTTAACTTAACATACACACCCGCAGCAGTTCACATAATTGGGGTCCGATTCTGATGCGGTGCGGAATTCACACAGAAAACACTGCTAATTCCACACCACAGTGCTATGACATATTATAGAAATATCGCATTATCTGCAATTGTATTCGCTGTAAATAGGAAGGTTCCTTTTTTTTTTTAATTCATTTAGGACTCATGCAAACAGACGTACGGTATATAGGCATGAAGGGCCAGTTCACACTATGACTTGCACAGGAACGTGTGCATTCCTGTACAGTTCACATGCAATGCAGTGCAATTTCAGACAATTTATTTATTTATTTATTATTTATTTCAGCTGCTTATAAAGCGGTGTCAATTTATGCAGCGCTTTACATATATATTGTACATTCACATCAGTCCCTAACCCTCCAGGGGTGTTCAATTTAATCTCCTTGGAGGTCTGATTATGTCAATATTTTTGAATGTCAAAGCGGTACATTGTTTTGCATGGAAATTTGTTGTTTTATATTGTTGGCAGTGGGGTCCCTAGGCGGGTGTGGGGGGTGCGCGCCACACCGGGTGACACCTATCATACAGGGCGACACCGGACCCTCTCCATGAGCTCCATGAAAAGGAAAGTTTTAAAGCAAGCTGACGATCCCCGCAAGATGGATCGGATCTGCGGATTGAGCATAATGGATCGGAGTCTGATCCATTATGCTCTCCAATTTATTTATTTATTTATTATTTATTTCAGCTGCTTAAATAGCGCCGTAAATTTATGCAGCTCTTTACATATATATTGTACATTCACATCAGTCCCTAACCCTCCAGGGGTGTACAATTTAACCTCTCTGGTGCTCTGATTATGTCAATATTTTTGAATGTCAAAGTGGTACATTGTTTTCCATGGAAATTTGTTGTTTTATATTGTAGGCAGTGGTGTCCCTAGGTGGGTGCGGGGGGTGAAAGCCACTCCGGGTGACACCTATCGCAGGGGGTGACACCAGACCCTCTGCACGAGCTCCATGAAAAGTAAAGTTTTAAACCAAGCAGACGATCCCCACAAGATGGATCGGATCTGCAGATTGAGCATAATGGATCGGAGTCTGGTCCATTATGTTCCCCAATCCACAGATCCGATCCATCTTGTGGGGATCACCGGCTTGCAACCTATATGGGGTTAACTGATCTAGGTAAGGCTGCGCAAGATCCGGGACTTGTCTGTAACCAGGAAATGCGGGGCAATAGCAGGAACCTTCTCCATCTGACATCACTTCTCGAACATGTGCAGACTGGACCAGTGTTGAAAGATCAGTTAACCCAGTGTTTCTCAATTCCAGTCCTCATGGACCCCCAACAGGTCATGTTTTCAGGATTTCCATTATTTTGCACAGGTGATTTGATCAGTTTCACTGCCTTAGTAATTACCACAGCTGTTTCATCTGAGGGAAATCCTGAAAACATGACCTGTTGGGGGTCCATGAGGACTGGAGTTGAGAAACACTGAGTTAACCCCATATAGGTTGCAAGCCGACAATCCCGCAAGATGGATCGGATGGACTCTGATCCGAATGGACTCCGATCCGTTATGCTCAATCCGCAGATCCAATCCATCCTGCGTGGATCGTCAGAGGGGTGACACCAACCCTAGGGACGCTCCTAATTGTAGGCCTGTAATTCTTAGGAATAACTCACTTAAATCTGTTCAAACAAGAGTCTTGTAAACATCCCGGGTAGGATAAAGTTTGAAACATGAAATCATAAATTATAATATAATAAATAATTATAAAAAATAATATGATAATAATACATTTAATTCAATAATGTAATCAAACCAAAAACACTGAGATTTGAAATAGAGCACCAAGTTTGCACATCACTGAGCTCAGTTGCAGAATCGTCGCTGTCGTCACTTTCAGTGTCTGATGACAAATTTCCCCACGAATCATTATCACTCAGTTCTGCAAGTGATTCTAATTCACTATCGCTGTTCTCTAGCTGGTCTGAAACCAATTTTGACCTAAAGGGACGCTTTTTGGATGCCATGGACATTCTCAAGTTTCCAGGCAGAAAGAACAGTCAAAGTGCAGACAGGGCCCTGGACAAAGCACTCGGGACAAACCTGAGGTGAAATGGTTTGATACAGTAATGGAATCCTAACAGATTACAATGTATTGTGTGTATGTCATGTTTTTACTTTTTTGAATCTCCCGCCGGTTCCGCCCTCCTGCGTCACGATGCTCGCAAGGAAGGGAACCCGGAAGACAAATGCCGGCATCGGCCGGAGGACACGGCTGGAGGACACAGCAGGAGGATATCGGGGGATTGCAGGACAAGGTAAAATACACTACATTGTAATCCCGAGTGTAGCTTGGGTTACCGCTTTTGGTACCGAAAATTAACCCCGAGCCACACTCGGGATTACTGCTAGGGAGGTTAAGGTCCCTAATTTACATTCATACATACACATACTAGGGCCAATTTTGACAGGAGCCAATTTCAGCATGTCTTTAGAGTGTAGGAGGAAACCGGAGTACCCAGAGGAAACCCATGCAGGCACAGGGAGAACATGCAAATTCCAGGCAGGTGGTGCTGTGGTTGAGATTTGAATGGACTGTTGACCCTACATTCACTATATCTAGTCTTCCACAGTACACAGAACATGGAAGTGCAATTATTGTAATACATATAAACCGTTGAATACTTTTTCTCATCAGCAGTATATAGCAGTCTTTCAACTTCTATCAGTGTCCAGCCGAGCACTGGTTAATTGTAGGACGAGTTTTCATTCTGCTCTGACTGTCCTATGAAGCTGCATAATCCCTGACCTGCTGTCTGGACAGCGCTGATTGGCCATGTGCTGATCACATGCACTCTCCCAAAGAAAAAAAAAACTCTCTAGCAATATACACTAAACTGAGCATGTGCAGAGTGACTCCTAGAGCTCCTTACTGTCAGCAGTTTGATTTGGGACAGTAGAAGAACGGGATCAGAGAAGACAGGATCAAACAGCCCTTTTACATGATGCTGAGGATTAACCCCTTAGGTTGCACAGTGAGTATAACAAGCATGCTTTACTACATATACAGACTGATTTTACTGTTGCGGGTTTAGTAACACTTTAAATCACGGCGGACCACACCAAAAGTAGTGCATGCACTCAAGGGTGGACTGACCATTCGGGCATTGCCCGAGGGCCCTGGGTCAGTAGGGGGCCGTGAGAGGATCACTGTCTAGTGACAGTGTGGGGAGCGGAGAAGGAGGCAGTCTCAGATCCCAACTCAGAAGTAGCTCACCTATCACTTCACGTGGTGGCAGAGTGAGTCGGGTGATGGGTCCAGACACTGTGCTGGTGATGGAGCCGGTGGGCAGTGGGACGGTGAGAGGCATATCATCCATGGTGCGGGGTGTTCACCACACACACCCTGCACCTCCCATAGATGATATGTATCAGGAACAAAGTTGGAGGTGATCGGTGCAGTGGAGGGACAGTGACAGCACCGATCTCCCTGCATGGATTTCAATGAAGCAGCTGAAAACCATAGGAGAGCGAGGCTTCCAGCTGCCTCATTGAAATCCATGCAGGAGATCGGTGCTGTCACTGTCCCTCCCCCGCATCAATCATCCCTGACTGCATCGGATTCCCCCCCCCCTTCCTCGCAGGTCTCTGATACCTCGTCTTCTCTGACAGTGTCCAGCCCCTCCCCCCATCCTCCACGGCAGAGGAGAGAGGATCTGCTCTACCTCCCCTGTCCTTATCAGCCGGCAGCACTGTGATGCTTCTGAATGTACCAGGTCATCTCTCTCTCTCCCTCCCCCCCTCTCTCTCTCCCTCTCTCTCCCTCTTCCTCTCTCTCCCCCTCTCTCTCCCTCCCATCCATTCCTTCCTTCCTCTATCCATTCCCTCCCTCCCTTTTCTTCCTACCTCCATCCTCTCCCTTCATTATTTCCTCCTTTCATTCCCTTCCTTCCTTCCTCCTTCTCACTCCCTCCTTCGTTCCTTCCTTCCCCCCATCCATTCCTTCCCTCCAGGTCATCTCCTCTCTCTCTCTCCCATCCATTCCTTCCTTCCTTCCTCCATCCATTCCCTCCCTTTTTCCTTCCTTCTTCTTCCCCCCCTCCTTCATTCCTTCCTTCCTCCATCCATTTCCTCCCCCCCTTTCTTCCTTCCTCCATCCCCTCCCTTCTTCTCCCTCCTTCCCACAACCAACAAACCAACAACCACCCAAACCACCCAAACAAAAACAACCAACCACCCAACCCTCCATCCAACCAACCACCCCACCCAACCAACCCAAACAACCAACCAACCAACACCCAAAAAAACCAACCACCAACCCAACCTTCCAACAAACAACCAACCCACCAATCCCACCCCTCCTCCAACCAAAAAACCAACCTCACCCCCTACCTAACCCCCCCCTACCAACCAACAAACCCAACCCAACAACCAACCAACCCACCAACCCCAACCAACCCAACAAAAACCCACCCCAACACCCAACAACAACCCAACCACCCCAACAACAACAACCAACCCAACCCTCCCAACCAAAACCAACACAAACCCCAAAAAACAAACTCCCCAACCCACCCACAAAACAAACCACAACCACCCAACCAACCAACAACCACCCACAAAAACAACCTCCAACCCAACCACCAAAACAACAATTCCATCCTTCACATTCTCCTCTTCCCATTCCCCCCCTTCTTCATCCTTTTCATTCCTTACTTCTTTCCTTCCTCCATCATATCCCTTCATTCTTTCCTCCTCCCCTCATTCACCAACCTTACATCCTCCCACCCCAAACCAACCAACACCCACCCCACCAACCAACCACCAAACCTACAACAAACCACCACCCATACCTACCAACCACCCACCAATCCCACCCACACAAAACAACCAACCAAACCCAACACAACCAACAACAAAAACACCCAACCCAAAACAACAAACCACCACAACCCCCTCCTTCCTTCCTTCCACCAACCAACCCACCCCCCAAAACAACCAACCACCCACCCCACCCAACAACAAACCCCCTCCCATCTTTATTCCTTCCTTCCTCCATCCATTCCCTCCATCCCTTTTCTTACTCTCCCTCTCTTTCCTCCCTCCTTTTTCCCTCCCTCCCATTTTTTATTCCTTCCTTCCTCCATCCATTCCCTCCATCCCTTTTCTTACTTCATTCCCTCCCTTCTTTCCTTCCTTCATCCATTCCTCCCTCCCTTTTCTTCCTTCCTTCCCTCCCCTTCCTTCATTCCTTCCTCCATCCATTTCCTTGCTTCCTCCATCCATTCCCTCCCTCCCTTTTCTTCCTTCCTCCACCCCCTCCCTTCATTCTTTCCTTCCTTCCCTTCCCTTTCTTTCCTTCCTCCCTCCCCTTCCTTCTCTCCCTCCCTCCCTCCCTCCCCTCCCCTTATTTTCCTCCTTCCCTCCCTTCTTTTTCTTCCTTCTTTCCTCCCTCCCCTCCTTCTTTCCCTCCCCTTCCTTCATTCCTTTCGAACCATCCATTTTCTTCCTTCCTTCCTCCATTCCCTCCCTCCCTTTCCTTCCTTATCTTCATTCCTTCCTCTATCCCATCCCTTCATTTTTCTATTCCCTCCCCTTCAATCATTCGTTTCTGCCTTCCCCCCTCCTTCCCCTTACTTCAATCCTTCCTTCCTTTCTCTCTTCCTCCCTCCGTTCATTCCATCCTCCCTTCCTTCCTCCTTCCCCTTCCTTTATTTTTCCTCTCTCCCCTCTTTTCATTTCCTTCCTTCCTCCCTCCTTCCTTCCCTCCCTTTCCTTCATTCCTTCCTCCATCCATTTCCTTCCTTCCTCCATCCATCTATTCCCTCCCTTTTCTTCCTTCCTTCCTTCCCTCCCCTTCCTTCCCTCCTTTACCTTCATTACTTCATCCATTTTCTTTCCTTTCTTCATTCCTTCCTTCCTCCATCCATTCCCTCCCTCCCTCCCTTTTCTTCCTTCCTCCATCCCCTCCCTTCATTCTTTCCTCCCATCCCTCCTTCCTTCCCTCCCCTTCCTTCCTTCCTCTATTCCCTCCCTTCTCCTTCCTTCCTCCCTCCCTCCCGTTCCTTCCCTCTCTTTTCTTCCTTCCTTTCCTTTCCTTCCTCTCCCCTTTCTTCCTTCCTTCCTCCCCTTCCTTCCTCCCCTCTCCTATCTTCCTCCATCCATTCCCTCTCTCCTTAACTTCCTCCCTTCCCTCCTTTTCCTTAATTCCTTCCTCCATCCATTTTCTTTCCTTCGATCCTCCATTCCCTCCCTCCCTCCCTCCCTTTTCTTCTTTCCCTTCCTTCCTCCATTCCCTCCCTTCATTCTTTTCTCCCACCCCTCCTTCCTTCTCTCCTCTTTCTTCATCCATTCCCTCTCTCCCTTTTTATTCCTCCCTTCCTCCCTCCCTTCCTTCCCTCCCCTTACTTCCTTCCCTCCCTTTCCTTCATTACCTTCATTCCTTCCTCCATCCATTTTCTTTCTTTCCTTCATTCCTTCCTTCCTCCATCTATTCCCTCCCTCCCTTTTCTTCCTTCCCTTCCTTCCTTCATCCCGTCCCTTCATTCTTTCCTTCCTTCCCTCCCTCCCCTCTTCCTTCCTTCTTTCCTTTCCCTTCCCTTCCTTCCGATATAAGAGGGTACAGGTTCTGTTTATTCATCCCAATCTAATGGCAGCCCAAACATATACTAGTGCTCCCTGTTCACTCCCTACTGACACTGTCCACTGCCCCCAAAAAATCATTGTAAAAAAAATAATACAGAAATAAATTGTAAAAAATAATTAAAACATTAGATAATAAAAATTAAAAAATTCTGACACCCACACCATTGCTCTACTGAAACCATCCACTGGCCACCCAAAACCATTTTTAAAAAAAATTATAAAAATAATAAAACATTAATTTGTAAAAAAAAAATCATAAAATTGTAAAACGAATAAAATAATACTAATAAAAATGAAAAATTACTGACACCGCCTACTGACACCATCCTACACATACTACCCAAAGCATACACTCCGCAGTCCTCTCCCTGTACATACAACCCACTGTCATACTCTCCACACTGTACATTCCGTATTTAACATTATCTCATTCTGCATTATATAAGTCATCTCAGACACTATTTAACCACACCCCTTTTAAGCCATGCCCAATTTTCAGTGCAATTTAAAACACAACTCTCCTCTCTCATCCCTTCCTGTAGGTTGCAGACACAGTGCATTTGCCTGCATTGAATCACATGATATAGTAGCACCATGCAATCCAGTTGCTGTGCATTTTATAAAGTAGTACATGCACTAATTTTGCTGTGGTCTAGCGCAATGTCATTCCCTTCAAATGAGTGGGCTGAAATCGCACTGCACCTAGATCGCATGTGAATTGCACAGGAATTGTCAGGGCTCCAGGTATGACCAGAGGGGTGTGGACTGACACAGGGAAACGCAGGCTTCAGATATGGTATAAACAATATAATTTATTAAGACTAACAATACAAAACGCAGTGCAAAACTAAACATAAACACAGTGCAAACAAACCAAACCAAACCACCCACCGATAACAATATATACAATACAAAGAGTAGTCAGGCAGGCCGGGTCAGTAGCAAACGGGCAAACGGAGTACCAGGAACAGGCGGGAGAGTGGTCGGGGTCACAAGCTGGGTTCAGTAACTCACGGGCAGCGCGGTACAGAGGGTCAGGCAGAGAATGGTCAGGGTCACAAGCCAGGGATCAAGCAGAAGTCAGCAGAGGTCAGGATCAGGCAGGGATGGCAACAAGTCAAACAGGAACAGGAATACAGGATACAAGGTACAGGGGCCCATGGAAAAACACACACCAAGGCCCTGACTGTGAGTCTGGCCATTCCTTAAATACAACCCCTGCAATCAGCTTCATGTGTTTGGCTGATTGCAGGGGTGAGTCTCTGATTGCTGAGAGCACCCGCTGGCCAGCCCTGGTACTGCAGCCCACAAGGCAGGTGAGTCCCACCATTATTGGCAAGTCCATTCCTGACAGGAATGCACAACACATTTCTGTGCAATTCATGGTGTGAACCGGCACTAAAACCCACAGTGAACAGATCCCGTGGTACTACTGTACCATGTGGTCTGGTGCAGGCAAACGCACTGTGTTTGTGACCTGCATTTAGGGTGTTATTAACACTGACACCCTCTGGAGATCGTAAGTGCAGTGCATTTTTCGTGAAAAGCGCATGGAACGTGGGTTGTGTGTGAACGCGGCCATAAAAGAGTATGGCCAAAGCTAAAGCCCACTGCCGCATATTCTTGGGATTCTACCAGCTGCCTGAGCTCTCACCCCGCAAGCCCACCCCCTCACTAGCTCGGCACTCCAGTGAGCACTGGAGGGGCAGAGCACACATTGGTGACTGACAATTACCACTCTTTGCTCAGAGCTGACCGAGAAGTGAGCGATCAGCAGTCATGTGACTGCTTAGTTGTCTGGCTTAGAGTTCGCAAGTATGAAAGTTTGTTTTTTTTCAGAACCCCACACTTCTCCATTAAATGTAATAAATCTCCCCATTCTGCGCTAAGGCCGGTTTCACACTGCTGGGCTGTGGTTTGGCCACAGAACAGGTGTATCCTCGGTTCTTATGTGGTCAACCTGCAGTCTCCTATAGACTTTCTAATAGATTGATTGCTTGGGGTGTTATAAATCTGCAGAACTTTTGGTGCGCTTTCAGAAAACACACCAAAAATGCACAATCTTTTAAAAAAGTTTACTGCAAACCACGGTTTTACATAGTTACATATAGTTACATAATTAGTCTGGCTGAAAAAACAGTCCATCCAGTTAAACCATTAAAAAAAAAAAAAAAAAAGTTAGAACCCTACACCCAGAGTTAATCCAGAGGAAGGCAAAAAAACCCAGCAAAGCATGATCCAATTTGCTCCTGCAGGGGAAAAAATTCCTTCCTGATCCCCCAAGAGGCAATTGCATATTCCCTGGATCAACTTTACCAATAGATCAACTTTACCAATAAATGTTAGTATCCAGTTTTATTGTGTGTATCTAGGAAAAAATCCAGGCCTTTTTTTAAAACAATCCACTGAGCTGGCAAGAACCAACTCTTGAGGGAGTCTATTCCACATTTTCACAGCTCTTACTGTGAAGAAACCTTTCTGTGTATGGAGACTACATTTCTTTTCCTCCAGACGTAAAGAGTGACCCCTTGTCCTCTGTGATGACCTCAGGGTGAATAGCTCTACACCAAGTTCACTATTTGAACCACTGATGTATTTATACATGTTGATCATATCCCCCCTTAATCTCCTCTTCTCAAGAGAGAATAAATCCATTTCCTCTAATTTTTCCTCATAACTGAGCTCCTCCATGCCTCGTATCAGTTTGGTTGCCCTTCTCTGTACTTTCTCCAGTTCCCCAATGTTCTTTTTGTGAATTGGTGCCCAAAACTGAACTACATATTTCAGATGAGGTCTTACTAATGATTTGTACAATGATATCTCTCTCTCTGCTCGCTTTAGAAACCACAGCTTGGCATTGCATGCCATTATTAAGCTTGTGATCTACCAGACCTCCCAGATCCTTCTCCACCATTGATTTCCCCAGTTGTACCCCCCCCCCCAGTATGTATGATGCATGCATATTCTTAGCCCCCAAATACATAACCTTACATTTATCAACATTAAACCTCATTTGCCACATAGTTGCCCAATTAAACAGTGCATTGAGGTTGGCTGGTAAGTTGAAGACATCCTGTAAGGACGTTATTCCACTGCATAGCTTGGTGTCATCTGCAAAGACTGAAATGGTATTTTTAATCCCAGACCCTATATCGTTTATAAATATATTAAAAAGTAAGGGTCCCAACACTGAACCTTGGGGTACACCACTGACAACCCTAGACCATTCAGAGTATGAACCATTAACCACTACTCTCTGAATATGATCTTTTAGCCAGTTATCTATCCATTTATATACAGATTTTTCCAAGCCTGTAGACTTTACCTTACACATAAGCCATGTATGGAGAACTGTGTCAAACGCTTTTGCAAAATCCAAGTATACCATGTCCACAGCCACCCCTCTGTCCAAGGTTTTGCTCACCTCCTCATAAAAAGAAATCAGATTTGTTTGACAACTTCTATCTTTCATGAATCCATACTGTCTGTTGCTTAAAATATTTTTTTCCAGCAAGAACTCATCTATGTGGTCTTTTATTAAACTCTCCAGTATCTTCCCAACTATAGAAGTTAAACTAACAGGTCTATAATTACTTGGTAAAGATTTTGACCCCTTTTTAAATATTGGCACCACACTGGTCTTACGCCAATCCAGTGGTACTATGCCAGCCATTAAAGAGTCCCTAAAAATTAGAAACAATGGCTTTGAAATGACAGAGCTCAATTCATTAAGAACCCGTGGATGTATGCCATCTGGTCCAGGTGCTTTATTCACCTTTATTCTGTAATATTTTTGGATCATATCAGTTGTGAGCCAATGTGGATCATCTGGCCATAATGGACAAGAGCTCCCCCATGCTTCTTTGTATACACAGAGCTGAAGAAGGTATTTAATACATTTCCCTTCTCTCTGTCCCCAGTCACCCACTCTAGATTATTTTGTAAAGGGCTTACATGCTCGGATCTCACCTTTTTACTGTTATTACTATTACGGTTTAATTGCACAAAAAACATGGGTACACCTGTACTGCACCTAAACCACAGCACAGCAATGTAAAACCTGCGTACATCGGGAAATTAACAAATGAAAACATTAACCCCTAGCTGCTACATTTGTCATAAACCCACAAGTCATATAAACCTAAACGTGTACAATGGAGCGCTCCTATCATGTTCATAGCATTAAATTAAGGGTGCATTCACCCTGGGGCCGATGAAAGCAGAGCTGAACCTATAGATTTAATGGTTCCTCAAAACAATTGGATTCAAGGCATGACGTGAATGATAACTGTCACAGTTGCTTGTTCTCTCAACTAAACTGTCAAGCCATCAAATGGCTGGTGTCATAACTGATCACGTGCAGCACCATGGCAATTGCAGATCAAAGAGAGGCTAAGCTTGCAGCTTCCTTTGCTGTAAAGTATAGGAGGGTTTAGTTCCACTTTAACCCGAGTTTGATTCTTCCCCCTTTCCCTGCAGTGGTCTGCACTCACACTGAACTAGTACACCAGTTTCAATGTGGTGAAGTTTTTCCTCTTTGAGTTTTTATGTGTGTTTTACATGTATTTTTATGTGCACTGCCATTAAACTCTATTAAAACACATTTTATGAAATCACATCAATGATGCAGTATGCAGGATTTTGATGTCCTTTCATGAAAATGCATGTTCTAATAGAGATTAACCACCTCTCGCCCGCCATATAAGGAAATGACAAGCGCAAGGCGGTTCTCTCGTTCTGGGACGACGTCACATGACGTGATCCCATTCTAACCGCGCATGCACGGCTCCGGGAGCACGCAGCGCAGCGACCGGCGGTGCGCTGTGTCCCTCGGACACAGCGGATCACCGATCAACGGAAAGAGCCGAAGATTTCAGCTCGATCATGTGATCAGCTGTGTCCAATCACAGCTGATCGCATGTAAATAGGGAAATGCCGGTTATCGGCATTTCTCTCCTCACGAGCTGTCATGCTGACAGCTGGAGAGGAGAGCCGGTAATCGGCATTCCTTGGAGGGGACATGTACACTGATCATCAGAGCACTGATGATCAGTGTAGCCCCAGCAGTGTTACCTGTCAGTGTCCATCAATGCCAGCTGTCAGTGCTCATCAGTGCCACGTGCCAGTGCCACATCAATGCCATATATCAGTACCTACCAGTGCACATCAATGCAACATATCAGTGCCCATCTGAGCTGCCAATCAGTGTCACCTATCAGTGCCAGTCAGTGCCGCCTATCAGTGCCAGTTAGTGCCGACTATCAGTGTGCATCAGTGCTGACTATCAGTGCCCGTCAGTGCTGCCTGCCAGTGCTGCCTAACAGTGTCAGTCAGTGCCAGCTAACAGTGCCACCTATCAGTGCCAGTCAGTACCGCTTATCAGTGCCACCTATCAGTGCCGCCTATTAGTGCCATATATGAGTGTTGCCTTTCAGTGCCCATCAGTGATGCCTGTCAATGCCCATCAGTGCCACCTACCAGTGCCTCCTCATCAGTGCCACCTATCAGTGCCACTTATCAGTGCCCATCACTGCAGAATCATTAGCGCATATCAGTGAAGGAGAAAAATCAATTATTTACAAAATTCTAAAACAAAAACTAAGAAAAAAATATTTTTTTTTCAAAATATTCAGTTGTTTTTGGTTTGTTTAGCAAAAAATAAAAAACCCAGAGGTGATTAAATACCACCAAAAGAAAGCTCTATCTGTCTCAAAAAAATGATAAAAATTTCATATGGGTACAGTGTTGCATGACCATGCAATTGTCATTCAAAGTGCGATAGCGCTGAAAGCTGAAAATTGGCCTGGGCAGGAAGGGGGTATAAGTGCCATGTAGGCAAGTGGTTAAAGACAGCGCACCTAAAACACATATAAAAATGTAACGCATAAAAGCTGCAGCGCACCAATTTGAACAGGGCTCTAAGGAACTGTTCCCAGACACAGTCCCCTGCTAACCAGACCAGTGATTCCTGTTCATTACACAGTGCTCTATGGGGGGAAACTGTGCTCCGGCATGATACCAGATGATTGACCCTTCCAAGTGGTCCCAGGCACAGTACATTTCTGGACGGTCCTGGAGCCAGTTTGAAGCACTCACACGACACAAACCAACTTACCCAAGGGATTAAACTGCACCCAGGACCTGTTCAAAGTGTCAGTGCAAAGTTTAAATGAAAAACTTTTTTTATTGTTTTGGATAGAGTGGAGAGGGATTGGAACACCTGTCAGTTTTTATTGCTGTCTGTGCCACCGTTAGAGATTCACTCTTTCTATTTGTCCTGTTTACCATTATCATTACTCGCATTACTAACCTACTAAGCGATATATCGGCATGGATGTCACTCCACTTCCTCAAACTTAATCTTTCCAAAGCTGAGCTCTTAGTATTCCCTTCAGCCCGTGCCCCCTCCCCTGACTTCTCCATCAAGATCAATAATACAACCATCAGTCCCTCCCCTCATACCAGGGTGCTAGGTGTAATAATAGACTCCCATCTGTCCTTCCAGTCCCAAATCCAATCACTGTCCAAATCTTGTAGACTTCACCTCTGCAACATCTCCAAGATACACCCGTTCCTAACCACGGAAACCACTAATCAACTTATTCACTCCCTTGTTATCTCTCGCCTTGACTATTGTAACTCCCTCCTCATTGGCCTACCTCATCCCAGGCTATCCCTTCTTTAGTCTGTCATGAATACTGCTGCCAGACTCATGCACCTTACCAATTATTCCATATCTGCCATCCCTCTCTGCCAATCCCTCCACTGGCTTCCCGCTGCCCAACGAATAA
This sequence comes from Staurois parvus, assembly GCF_062004578.1. Lineage (NCBI taxonomy): Eukaryota > Metazoa > Chordata > Amphibia > Anura > Ranidae > Staurois > Staurois parvus. Next base: position 15,350,786 of record NW_028317941.1, on the reverse strand, counting down.
AATTCAAAACATTAACAATAACGTATAAAGCCATTTATAACTCTGTCCCAAATTACATCATCAATCTTGTCTCCAAATATCACCCAAACCGAACTCTCTGCTCCTCCCATGACCTCCTGCTCTCTAGCTCCCTTGTCTCCTCCTCCCATGCTAATCTCCAGGACTTCTCCAGAGCCTCCTTCATCCTCTGGAACTCTCTACCCCAATCTATCAGACTATCGCCTACTCTGCCCACTTTTAGGCGATCTCTGAAAATCTCTTCAGGGAAGCCTATCCTGCCTTCAGCTAATAACGGAATCTTCTATTCCTCCTACCAGTCCATCCCTCACAGTTATTACCTTTTGTACCTCCAGCCCCTCCCTCCTAGATTGTAAGCTCCAAGGAGCAGGGCCCTCCTAACCCTCTTGTATTGAACTGTATTGTTGCTGTATTGTCTCCCTTTATATTGAAAAGCGCTGAGCAAACTGTTGGTGCTATATAAATCCTGTATAATAATAATAATAATCATTGAAAGCGAAAGTAAAAAAACGCCCAAGTTTTGGGTTTCCTCTGAAATGTAATAGAGGGGAAATGGGGACACTAGTTCTGGTGATCTGGGGGTCCCCAAGGAATTATAGTTATAACCCTCCCTTGTGCGATCTAAAATGAAAAACAAAGTTTAACTTATAGTTCTACTATTGGGCACTTATACCCCCTTCCTGCCCAGGCCAATTTTCAGCTTTCAATTCTGTCGCACTTTGAATGCCAATTGTGAGGTCATGCAACACTGTATCCATATGACATTTTTATCATATTTTTCACACAAATAGAACTTTCTTTTGGTGGTATTTAATCGGTGGTATTTTCTATTATAAAATTTGCAAACAGGAAATTTTTCTCCTTCACTGATGTGCATTGATGAGGCCGCACTGATAGGCAGCACTGCTGGGCACTGATGAGGTGGCACGAATAGGCAGCACTGATGGGCACTGATAGGAGGCACTGATAGGCGGCACTGATGAGCTGGCACTGATGATGCTGCACTCATAGGCGGCATTGATGGGCAGCACTGATGGGTGGCACTGCTGGGCAACACTGATGGGTGGCACTGCAGGGCACAGGTGGGTGGCACTGTTGTGTACAGGTGGGCGGCAATGATGGGTACAGGTGGGTGGCACAGGTGGGCGGCACTGCTGGGCAGTGATCATCAGGCCACTGATCATCAGTGCCCTGATAATCAGTGACAATCACTTCTCTGACAATTGCCGGTTATCAGCAGTGCTTTCCTCACGCTGTGACAGCATGAGAAAAGTGCAGCCGATAACTGGCAACTGAAATTACCCGGTGATCTGCTGTGTCATTGGACACAGCAATCACCGGTGGCTCCGGGTGTGCGCCGCTGGGGGCGCGCAGGGGGCATGTTCTGGAATGAGGTCCATGGACATCGTCCCAGAACCAGACAACCGCGCTGTAGCCATCCTTCGTTACTGACACACCAAACGCAGATCACGAAAGTACCATGCAATCCGGTTGCAGTCCATTTCCAAAAGTAGTACATGCACTACTTTGATTGTGATGCGGTATGGTGCGATTTCAGCCCATTCAAAATGAATGAGCTGAAATTGCACTGCACAGAACTGAATGTGAACACACAGCAAGTTCCTGTGCGGTTCCCATGCCGTTCCTAGTATGAATGGGTCCTAACACAAAACATAAAACAATAACACAAACTTGTATATAAGAAAAAAACAAACTATGCACCGCGGTGTCAACATGGGATCCTCACAGATATAAAAGTAACAACACATAACTAAACGAGTGACTTGACACTGTAGTGTCATTGCATCCATTGATGTGTGTGAATAAAGTCCTTAGATTTCTCCAGATGTGAAACTTTTCCACTCGACACACCAGTGCGCCTCCGCCCAAAATGGAAACCGCACTCACCCTCTCCCAGGGGTGGACTGACCATTTGGAAAACTCAGGCACTGCCCGAGGGCCCGGGGTCAGTAGGGGGCCCCATGAGATGCCCTGGTTCCTTATTCATAGGCTTTTTTGAGTTTGGGCAAGGACACAGGGGCCCCATGATCCCCTATTGCCCAGGGGCCCCATGAGTTGTCAGTCCGCTCCTGCCCTCTCCTTTGTCTCTCTTTTTGAAGATAGACAAATGTGCTTTCTCAAGTCTAGGAGGCTCCTAGAACATTCATCATTCAACATTCATCACCAACCCTTGTACATAATCTTCCTGTTCACATAACATCCATATAAAGAGGGATTGCAGATAGTGTAATAAAGCTTTGCAAGGTTTAATATAGAAAATAAACTCACACTCACATTCTTTTAATGCACAAAAGCAGCATAACAACAAGCACATTGGAGCATAGCAGATCCACTCCGTCATTGTCCTGCAGTTGGTTGGACACTCGCCCTGCCACAGATATCTTAATTCTCTTCCCTGGATTAACCATCAGAGCCGCCTCCTGTGCATGTTACTATCCTCCACCCTAACATATTCTGTCAAAATGACTTTGTCAAGGGTCTACTCAATAAAGGCTACAAAAATATGCCTGTCGTACAAAATACTCTGTCCCTTGAGAGCTGCAGGGGCGATGTTTAGCCAGCCATCGAAGTGGTAGGCTGTACATTTCTATACTTTTGTAAAGGTTAAAGTGGTTGTAAACCTCAAACATGAAATAAGAGCAAAGCATTTCCCTCTGTAGTGTGTATTTGTCTTAACAAAGAGCACTAAGTGTCATTTCTATCTGCTGTCTCATTCCTATGCTGTCAGCATAATTCACTTCTGACAAGTTTTCCTGACATCAAGAGAAAAAAATTGTGACGGGGAGGGATCTCCAGCTGATTGACAACCTCAGCTCTGTTCCTGTGAGCTGTGTGAAGGGGGGTGTGTCCTTTCCCTCCAATCAGCTCTTAGAGCTCTCCTCACTGAGTTCTGCAGAGTAGAATTTCAGCTTTCCTCCCGTTTTCTGAAAGCTCAGACAAGCTGTATAAATGCTGCATTTTGAATGCATGTAGCGAAGAGAAGACTGCAGATAGAGAGGTACAACTGATGTAGTAGGATTTGTTTCTCTGCGTATCACCTGAGGTCAGTCACTTCACTGGGTTTATGTAAGGGTTTACAACCACTTTGATTTTATGGAATATTTTACCAAACATTACCAAAATGTTTGGTAAAATATGCTTTACAATCATGCTCAGGTACAGTATATGCTGATGCCTGCCTTTACATGAGTATAGAGGCATTCACTTCTATGGACAGTTGTATGCCCCACTCGAGGCTTCCCAGCTGTGGGAAAATGAGGTATTTTCATGCTAGGCATATTTTATGCCTAAATATGTCCCTGTGCATGAGGCCTTCATGCTGAACTCCAGGTATATCAATTGAATAGTTTTGATGGTCCAGCTTGGCATAATATAATAAGCTTATCCAAACCTGAGGGACCACTGTGGAGGCTTTCAATCACTGTAGTAGTCAGTGCTACTACAGTGATCACCACTATGTTCTTGGTCCTGTGCCAAGCAGCTGCTACACTGCATGTTAATTACAGAGGGTCAATCACTCTGCACTGCCACCATTCACAGAATGCCTTGTATTTTTTCAATGAATGGCAGCACTGCAGAGCAAGTGTCCCTCCTCTGGTTAGTATGCAGTGGGGCAGTTGCTTGGTACAGGATCCAGGAGAATGGCTGTAGTAGTGCCCTCAGATATGAGATATGCAAATTCACCTTGGCCCTTGCTGAACTATTGCAAGTATGCAAATATAAGATCATACCTGGAGTTCAGCTAAAAAATCAGTGAGAACTGGTTTGTGTTGATAATTTTGCAAAATAAATGCCTCCATGAAAACTGCTGTAGCACTACCCCCTTAGGAGTCGCTGAGTGGCAATTATTACTCTTAGCAAACAAAACAACACATACAGCAGAATCTCAATCAGTGTTAGCAGGCCTGCTTTCCAGAAGTTTGCCCAATACCTTAAACCTGAGGAATTGGAAACCCCAGTGAGCCATGAAAACTAAAAAACAGTAGAACTAGCTCACTTTATCATTTTAACTGGAACTGCAGTGACAGCTGTCGCTTCCCTCATTTTGGGGAGATTACTTCTCACTTCCTATTGTGTATCTGGGAGAGAAAATAAAGGAAATGTTCAATGTTCCCAGTGGGGGGGGGGGGGGACAGCAATAAAAACTAGAAAGAGGTTTTACCCTATCCCCATTCCATCCCAAACAAGAAAAAATGTGTTGCTGGAGTACCACTTTAAGCCTATAACCCAGTGAAAAAAATTGCCATGAACTGGGTCCTCTAATTCTTCTTGGCTTTGATCTTCCCACTTAGCTGCTGTGAGTTCCACCACTCATGCAATATTGATTGGGGGCTCTCGTTCTTCAACACCTCCATTCATAAAACATCCTGTATTCTTTTCACAGAAATCAAGGCTTTCTCTGGACAAGGGGAGGGGCAGATGAAGGTAAAGATCTCCACTTCTTCCATTCAGAGAAATCCTTGGAATCTGAATAGGAGATGTTTTCTGAACGGAGGAGTTGAAGAGTGACATCCCCCCAAGTGTAAAGGAGAAATAGGGCCTAAGCTCTTTTGACCCCACTTCTCCTGTAGGTCACAGGAATGCACTTAGCTCTGCACTCCTGTGATCCATATTCAGCTGATAGTGGACTAAATTCCCAATCATGGAATGACTCGTTGTTTACCACTAACTGCAGGCGCTACCAAATGAGCTGCAGCACTGGATTAGCCACAAGGAGCTACAGACAATGGACTGTTTCTTGGAGATAGTGGAGCGGCACACTGTGGTGGAGGACCTACTTAGACCTACTAAACCTTGAGGAGCCCTGCAAGCAAGTAGAGTCAATTCACCCACAAACCTGGGAATCAGCACTCAGGAGACCCAGGGAGTGAGCAACCCAGTGTCCCAGAGCTTTGCTCTAGCATGAAGGAATGAAAACATGCTGTGCTGGCAATGTCACTCCCAAGACCATATCCAGACTCAATGTCCCCTGCAGGAGGAGCCCATAGGAAGGCAGCCTTGTTATGCCCAGAGGCATAGCAAGGCGGCCTTCAGAAAACATCTTGTATTCTTTTCACAGAATACCAAGGCCTTCTCTGAAAGAACAAGGGGAGGGGCAGATGGAGGTGAAGATCTCCACCTCTTCCATTCAGAGAAATCTTTGGATTCTGAATAGGAGATATTTTCTGAATGGACAAGTTGAAGAGTGACCCCCTATCATCACTGCACAAACTCACAGCAGCTGGACCATAAGATCAAAGCCAACAGTGCTATATGATGGTATACAACTATGATTTCTAGTATCCCCAGCCACCCTCCAGACATTATATACCAAGAAATGGAGGCAACTATGCTAGACCAAGCAAAAGGCAAATTATTTTTTTTTGCTCCTGGAGTTCCCATTTTAAAAAGGTGAAGTAGGGCCTGAGCTCTTTTGGCCCTACTTCTCCTGTAGGTCACACAAATTCAATTAGTTCTGCACTCCTATGACCCATATTCAGCCGACAGTGGGCTAAAATCCTGATCATGGAATGGTTTGTTGTGTACCACTAACTGCAGGTGCTACCAAATTAGTTGCAGCATTAGGTTAGCCACGAGGAGTCACAGACAATGGACTGTCCAGTAGAGATGAAGGAGCGGTACACTGTGGTGGAGGACATACTTGGACCTACTAAACCTTGGAGGACCCCTGCCAACAAGTAGAGTCAATTCCCCCACAAATCTGGGAATCAGCACTCAGGAGACCCAGGGAGTGACCACCCCAGTGCTCCAGAGCTCTGCTCTAGCACAAAGGAATGAGAACACGCTGTGCTGGCAATGTCATTCCCATGGCCATATCCAGGCTCAATGTCCCCTACAGGAGAAGCCCATAGAGTGTGGAGCTGTACGAAGGCAGCCTTGTTTTTCCCAGAGGGACTGTGCTGCCCACCTGGATCTGACAGAGGGGCAGTTCAAGTGTAACTTCTGGGTGACTCAACTCCATGCCAAGCACTACTGGACTGGTGACTCTGGTCCATACTGGTGTGATTTGGAGAATAGGCTCTATAACAAAAACTTTTGAAGGATTGGACAATGTAACTCTAGAAAGTCCTGAAGAGGGTGTATCTGTGGCAGATGATCTGCGAGCTAAGGAGACCCCTTGGGGGAAAGGGGATGGGGGAGGAATCTTTTTTATGCAGGTCATGGTTGGGAAGAAAATGGAGGAAACTAACCCAATACAGGTTGTGTCTGAGGAAGATGAGGGGTAAGGTTCTTCTAATTCCACGCATCCTGAACTGGAAGTGTCATGGGGTGCATATGGTGCTTCCCAAAAGAGGGGACCCCACATAAAAACATGCCACGGGACAGGTCACAGTAAGTAATAGGGTATAACAAGTGCCTGAAGCTGATAGAAGGTTTCCCTACTTTGCAGTCAATGGTAAATTTTTATACTGAGTCACTCAAATCCTGGGTGAGGTGGTTGACTGACAGTTACTGGTCCCCCAGCCCTGCAGGTGCATGGTACTCAACCTGGTTCACAATGATGCATTAGAAAGTCACCTGGGGGGGAAAAAAGCAGAGGCACGAATAACTGACCAGTTCTACTGGCCAGCACGAGGTAAGCATGTACAGTTCATGTTCCCCTCCCCCCAGCTAACTGCACACATACCACATTTCAGGAACCCTTTGGTGCCTCTGCCCGTTATAGAGATACCATTCCAGTGTATTGTGATGGATTTGGTGGGCGCTTTATTGAAATTAGCTCTGGGTCACCAATACATCTTCTTGGTACTCAATAATGCCACCAGGTATTCAGAGGCGGTCCCTCTGAGGAAGACTTCCTCAAGAGCAATTGCCAGGAATTAACATTTTCCCTAGGACCTGGTTTTCAAAAGAGATTTTGACAGACCAGGGCACTCCATTTATCTCAAGAGTGATAATAGATCTGTACAAGTCCTTCAAGATCAAACAACTGCATACCTCTGTCTACAACCCACAGATGGATGGGCTATCCAAACATTTATTAAAACATTAAGGTCAATGTTTAAGAACCTTGTGGAAAGAGATGGAAAAGATTGGGACTGCCTACTCCTGGCACTGATGTTTACTGTTAGAGAAGTACCTCAGGCATCCACCGGATTTCTCCATTTGAGTTGGTCTACAGGCAAAGACCACAAGGACTACTTAACTTGGAAATGGGAAAGTGAATACTCTTTCTATAAAGACAGTGGCAGAGCATATGACCCAGATGAGAGAGAGGATTGCTAAGGTGATGCGCCTAGTAAAGGAGCATATGCAAAGAGCACAGGAAGCACAGAGAAGGTTGTACAACCACTTTTCCAAGCTTAGACTATTCCAGGTTGGAAATTGGGTGGTTCTACTCACAGTAGAAAGTATGTTCCTGGCCAGGTGGCAGGGGCTATTTGATATGGTAGAAAAGATTGGATAGCTAAACGATAAACCAAGTAAATCAACCTGGGAAGTAGAAGCCATACAACATATACCATATGAAATAGTTGCTTTGGCTGAGGTTAGTTCTAAGCCCTCTCTCAGAGTGGACTTGGTCCCAATACCCACTGCCTTGTCCAACCTCAGAAGCAAAAAACCAAGGAGTTTTTACAACTGAATAGGAAAATGTTTTCATTACTGCTTGGTCTTACCAAGGTGATCGAGCATCAAACTGTAACAGAACCTTGTGTAAACATCCAGTAAAACCCAACCACATTCCTGAAACACACAGATGGAGTATAAGGTAATGAGTCGGCAACTCGTTCCTTATACTCTTATGCTGTTTAAAGTGCCAGGAAGACACTGTGATCTTTAGAGCTTTGTTGGTCTACCTCCAGGGGAAATCGACCTAGGCGTACATTTTCGTTTGTACACAGAAGATGGAACTCAATATCATTGAGAATCACAGGAGGAGTGCTTGAGCCCCTATTGTGTTGGTGCCAAAGCCCAACAGGATGTCAATGCCCCAGATAGACAAACTGATAGAGAGGTTGAGCCCAGCCTATTGTATTACCACCCTAGATCTTACCAAGGGGTACTGGAAGATACCTTTACCTAGGAAAGCCAGAGAAAAAAAAACACATTTTCCACCACAAAAGGTCATTTTCATTATGAAAGGATATATTTCAGCATGCATTCTGCCCCAGAAAGTAATGGATACAGCTACTTACCAGAGAGCAATGGATAAAACCTTACACCTACATCATTCGGCATCAATCAGCTTGGTGAAGTTAGATGACATTGTCATCTTTAGTATTGATTAGGAGTCCCATCTTACGCAAGTAAAGGTGGTCAGGAGCAGCAGTGCCTGGTTATTAAGCGGGCTCTGGACTCACTGCTATTTTCTCCTTGGCAGGAAGTTTCGTCCAGTGTTGGACTATGCCCCACTGACCTGAATGAGACAAAGCAGACACACAAACGCCAAGGTAACCAGATGGGTTCCTGGCATTACAAGAGGTCAAGTTCGTGGTAGAACACAGGCCTGAAAAACATGCCAAAATGTGGATGCCCTTTCTAGGGTACACTGTATGGTGTCCCACAGTGTCTCTGACACCTCCACTGTGAGGCTGGGGGCTATACACAGGACACCAGGGATCGGTACTGGACTGCAAGTATATTTCTACACTATTTTGGTTGTAGTCCTTTTAAGGGGGGGTAGTTTGTAGGTAATGTTGGGGGGGGGGGGGGTTCTGGGGTAGTCTGGCTAGAGAGGACTGTTTTTCAGTACTCACCAGATTGCTAAATCCTTATTAGGGACCTGGAACTTCAGAGGTTTGAAGAGTTTTGGGTGGAAAGAACTTCTAAAACCTGACTACAGGGTCTTTGGTCCTGCAGGGGTTAAGCCAGATGCCTCAGAGTGTAGAAAGAAAAGGGAAAAAGTCAGTACCTGGCTGAGAGAGAGAGAGTTGAACACACCTGACTGAGTAAGGTGAACTGTTGCTGAATTATGAGAGCCTTCTCCTCAGGACTCCTGAAGCAGACGAGATACCTCAAAAACTCCAGTGTGGGATCAACAGGTTGGCAGTAAGCCATTGCCTTGTTTTTCCCACTGAACTAGAACTTTGGATTATTTTGTGTTTGATTTTACTGAAGTATGCTGTTTGTTTTTCTGGACTGTTTAAAAATTCTAGTAAAGAATGTTACTTTTACAAGCAGCTGGTGGTGAACCTGGGCTCCCATATGACAACATATAGACAACCCACAAATTAACAGGTATAGCAGTGAAAGGAATTGTTTCCGCCAAGCAGAGACCCAGGTCCTAAATCCAGAGAATATACTCAAGTAATAGCACCCCCTATATCACAGTAATTGGTGTAGCGCCACCCTTATAAGGGCTGCTTGCTTGTTTGCCCAGGCTTCCCCCTTTCTTCACCCCGCAGCCAGGCACCAGGTATTTATGCCTTGTCTTCAATGACCAGTCTAGGTTATGTTTGTTTTTGGAGTTTTATTGTAGAATTGGGGATAGGGATGGGGAATTCAGTAGGATACTCCAAAATCACAACTATTCACACTGAAGACATCTAGCTGATCTCTTAGTTAGCACTTTTGAAGTATTGGCTGAAGTGGAAAGCAGACTTCCCTTTAATTTGTAGCGCCAAGTAGTTTAGGAGTGAGCAGTTCCTTTTGCAGTAGTAGTAGTTACAAGGCTGAGCTCCTCACGTACAAACCAGTTATGACAGACTGCAACAGCCCAAAGATAACGTAGCTGCGCAAAGTCCTTGCAGTAGAAACAATTGGACAATCTCTTCAGAACACTAGCCAGCGTTACCTTTCTTTTTCAGACCCACACTGACTATCCAGCATCAGAGGGGTAGCAAAGCACACAGAGTCCCCAAATTCGTCAATGTCTGTACTGACAAGGCCCAAAGACAGAAAGGTTGCCTCCTTTCAATCGTTCAAGTGAACCCCTCCAGTGATACCAGAGCTTTGGCAGACAGCTCCCTTCAGTCAGCTTACTGTAGAACTAGGGTCACTCTCTCTAGCTTCAAGCCTGCAGGTTAACCCGTCTGAGGCTGTATGGCAGCCAGTGCCAGGTGAGGCAAGCCTGCCTCCAGTCTGGATTGGTTCAATCCACTCCCAGGAAAGACATCGAACCCATGTGCTCACAGAACATACATACGATTTCCAACATGCAATGGGACTGCCCTCCCTTGCAATTGGCTGGGGCTGTATCTATATTAATGCTGCTCATTTGTCTAGTTCCCTCCCAGGTTCTGGAAGGCTCTCCTAGCTTCCTGAAGGTGGTCAGAACTCAAAGCAAACTGAGCAGCACCAGAGCATCATGAGCAGACCTAACTAATCCATCACAGCACTCTGTTAAGCAGATAGTCCAACTAGATTTTCCTAACAGCCTATCTGTTAAGCAGAGAAACTGTCAGGAATGGACTGGCCAGCAATGGTGGGACTCGCCTGCCTTATGGGCTGCAGTACCGGGGCTGGCCAGCGGGTGCTCCCAGCAATCAGAGACTCAACCTTGCAGCCAGCTAAACACCTGAAACTGCTTACACTGGTGTATTTAAGGGATGGCCAGACCTGCAGACTCTGCCTTGGTGTGTGTTTTTCCTGGGCCCTGTATCCTGTTCCTGCATCCTGTTCCTGTTCCTGTCTTGTCGCTGACCCTGCCTGATCTGACCTCTGCTGACTTCTCCTGCTCTGACCCCGGCTCGTTCCTGACCATCCCTCTGCCTGACCCTCTGTACCACTCTGCCCACTACCTGCTTAACCTGGCTTGTGACCCCGACCATTCTCCGCTTGCTCCCCCTGTACCTACCTGCCCGATTGATATTGACCCGGCCTGCCTGACGACGCTTCCATTGTATGTACTGTTATCTGTGGGTGGTTTGGTTTGGTTCGTTTGCACTGTGTTATGTTTTAGTATTGCACTGCGTTTATGTTTGTATTGTTAGTGTTAATAAATTACATTGTTTATAACATATCTGAAGTCTGCGTTTCCCTGCGTCAGTCACACACCCCTGTGCCGCTACCCGGGAGCCCTGACATTACACCAAGGCCAATCCTGACCAGAAGTGGCTGCACAGGGAAGCCATCTTGGTTTGTTGCTGGGAAGGATGGATCTTGATGAGGTTGTGTATTTATATCTGCTAGTGTTTGATGACAGAGAGTATGCTTATCAAGCTCTGAAGGAGTATCCCCGGGATGAACTGCTAGAATGTATACGGCTCGCTCATGTTCTAGTAGATCAGGGCACAGAATTCTCTGAGGTGCAGCCATTGATTCAGATTTGTGCGGAGTTGGTTTCATCTGGTACCCCCGAATGCAGGGACGAATTTTTGCCGCCATTTAGTGCCGACCAGGTAGAGTCCCTGGTATGGTTATTAGAGGATGATGTGGATTGCTTCTTAGAGCATTATGCTGCATGTTCACCACAGGTACTAAGAGATTGTATAAACGCAGTGCAGTCATTGACCAGTCAGGCTTTGTGTAAGCTCAGCTTTGTTCAACCCATACTGCAGACATGGACAGATTTGTTGCACCCAAAAACCCAGTCCTGCTTCTAATCTATTTCCTCAAAGCTCTATTCCAGCATTCCCAACAGCTCCTCCTGCCCTGCTATCTACCGCATGTCAGTACCCTGTTCCCACTCGCTGCACCTATCCTGCCTTTAACCCTGTAAAGAAGTCCTCTGTAGCAACTGTTCCCTCCCCTGTTCCATCCTCCAGCTCTTCTCTGTCTCCAGCTGCTCCATTCGTTTGCAGACCTGCGTTTACTTGCAGTGCTCCAGTAGTTAAAACCAGAAAAAAGCAAAAATTCTTTCCAACCAGTACCATCCTGCCAGTATCCAAACCGTTGAGCCTGCCGTCTGAGAACCTACCTTCTGTGGTTCAGCCTGGTGCCTCGGCACCCGCACTTCAGCCTGAGGTCTGTACCCAGCCTGATGCCTGTACCCAGCCTGATGCCTGTACCCAGCCTGATGCATGTCTTCAGCCTGATGCCTCTACTCAGCCTGATGCCTCTACTCAGCCTGATGCCTCCACTCAGCCTGATGCCTCTACCCAGCATGATGAACTGATCCAGCCTGATGATCCTATTAGGCCAGTTGACTCGATGCCCGCTGTTGATCCAGATGATCCGGTACCTGATCCGGTGCCCGCTGTCGTGCCAATTGACTCAGAGCCCGCTGTCGTACCTGGTGACTCGGTGCCCACTGCCTTGCCAGATGACGCGGTGCCCGCTGGCGAGCCAAATGACCTGATGCCTGGTGACCCAGTGCCCGCTGTCGAGCCAGACGATCCAATGCCTGGTGACCCGGTGCCTGCTGCTCCGCCTGGGGGCCCGGTGCCTGTTGCTCCGCCTGGGGGCCCGGTGCCTGTTGCTCCGCCTGGGGGCCCAGGGCCTGCTGCTCCGCCTGGTGGCCCGCTGCCTGCTGCTTCGCCTGGTGATCCGATGTGCCTCTGCCCGGAGTCCTGCCCGATGTGCCTCTGCCCGGAGTCCTGCCCGATGTGCCTCTGCCCGGAGTCCAGCCCGATGTGCCGCTGCCCGGAGTCCAGCCCGATGTGCCGCTGCCCGGAGTCCAGCCCGATGTGCCGCTGCCCGGAGTCCAGTCCGATGTGCCGCTGCCCGGAGTCCAGCCCGATGTGCCGCTGCCCGGAGTCCAGCCCGATGTGCCGCTGCCCAATGTGCCTCTGCCCGGAGTTCTGCCCGATGTGCCTCTGCCCGGTGTGCCGCTGCCCGGAGTCCTGCCCGGTGTGCCGCTGCCCGGAGTCCTGCCCGGTGTGCCAGTCTTTGATATCCCGCCAGTTACCAGACCCGGGCGGTGGAACATTTTGCCCAGCTAGGACTGTTTGGAGCGTCCTGAGGCCACTCCTTGAGGGGGGGGGTACTGTCAGGAATGGACTGGCCAGCAATGGTGGGACTCGCCTGCCTTATGGGCTGCAGTACCGGGGCTGGCCAGCGGGTGCTCCCAGCAATCAGAGACTCAACCTTGCAGCCAGCTAAACACCTGAAACTGCTTACACTGGTGTATTTAAGGGATGGCCAGACCTGCAGACTCTGCCTTGGTGTGTGTTTTTCCTGGGCCCTGTATCCTGTTCCTGCATCCTGTTCCTGTTCCTGTCTTGTCGCTGACCCTGCCTGATCTGACCTCTGCTGACTTCTCCTGCTCTGACCCCGGCTCGTTCCTGACCATCCCTCTGCCTGACCCTCTGTACCACTCTGCCCACTACCTGCTTAACCTGGCTTGTGACCCCGACCATTCTCTGCTTGCTCCCCCCTGTACCTACCTGCCCGATTGATATTGACCCGGCCTGCCTGACGACGCTTCCATTGTATGTACTGTTATCTGTGGGTGGTTTGGTTTGGTTCGTTTGCACTGTGTTATGTTTTAGTATTGCACTGCGTTTATGTTTGTATTGTTAGTGTTAATAAATTACATTGTTTATAACATATCTGAAGTCTGCGTTTCCCTGCGTCAGTCACACACCTCTGGTCATACCCGGGAGCCCTGACAGAAACACAGCTATACCTAACCTAACTATACAAATCCTAGCACATATCTAGGAGGGAGCTACATCAGTAAGACACCGAAAGAAAATGCAAATAGAACATGTTATTTTACTTTTTATGTCACTTTGGCTTCTCTTTTGCTTTCATCAATTTTGTAACAGTTTCCTGTAGTTCTGTAATGGGTTTCTTCTTGTTAATTATAAAATGGTTTATGGTTATCTAACCTATATGAACTGGTCAATGATGATTTATTGAACTTATTAAATGACTGAATGACTGAATAAATTGAATATTATGTGTATACAGTACATGCAAAATCTATATATGAACTACTTAGGAGGGTAGAACAAATACCAGAAAAGGGAAAGTACAGTAGAAGGAAGTACCAGCTTATCATTTAAATGCAAATTAAGAGAAAAAAAATAGATATGTAAGTGGGTTTTACCCCATCTAAGGCCAAATGAAGGTCAAATATTATGCATGTAGTAGCTATCTTCCTAACAGAGTAACATTTCTAGAGGAATTATTGATGGACCTTAAAGGACATCAGTATCACTGAATGGTATCTTGAATGTTGCATAGTACGGTAACTTGGAGTGTCCATCCAGAGCAGCTTAGAAAGTAAACATGAAACAGTAAACTGTATGTGCGTATTGCAACAGGATACATTCTCATTCCTTGGTATAAAAGAAGGAATACTTGTCACTTGAGCTCATTACAGACCATGAGGAACCACGGTAGTGACCAAGACCAAACAAATTTAAAAAAGCAAAGGTGAGGATATTGCTGAAATGCGGTAGGCTCAGGGAGATTTATGCCCTGGGAGCTGATTTTTTTTGTGTGCAGCCTATTTGGGTCCAACAAAGAAGTGAGTTTTCCCCTGATAGATGACTCACATTTTTGCAGGGCTGATCATATTGTATGAAATCTGCTTGTCCATGAGCTGCATCTTAATAGACAAGAAGGCTGCAAGTTGATTTTGATTGGCTGCAGAGAAATCTGGAAATATGGTAACAGAATTACAGTTATACTCTAAAACACCTTTATCTCTAGCAGCTTTAAGTAAAACATCTGCATCACGAAAGTGCCGTACTGTAATCAGGATAGGCCTATGCGGTGTCCCAGGTGGCAATGGGCATAATGGCATTCTGTGAGCCCTTTCAATAGAAAATAACGGAGACAATATTTGAGGGCCAAAAGTTGCAATAAGCCAATGTTCCATAAATGATTCAGCACTCCTGTCTTCTGATCCCCCAGGAAATCCAAAAGTGGTAAGTTATTGTGGCAAAGATAATCCTCTAGATCAGTGGTTCTCAACCCGTGGGTCGTGACCCCTTTGGGGGTCGAACTACCCTTTCACAGGGGTCGCCTTAGACCATCGGAAAACACATATTTCCGATGTGTAAAGAGCAGCTGCTGTGTAGAAAGCAGCTGCTGTGTAGAAAGCAGCAGCTCTGTAGAAAGCAGCTACTGTGTAGAAAGCAGCCACTGTGTAGAAAGCAGCTACTGTGTTGAAAGCAGCAGTATTGGAGGTAAAACGACACTTCATGAATTATAATTACTGGGTAAATAATTTTATGGTTGGGGGTCACTACAACATGAGGAACTGTATAAAAGGGTCGCGACATTAGGAAGGTTGAGAACCACTGCTCTAGATCATTTAGCTTATCCAAATTAGCAACATGTTTCTGTAGATCTTTAATAGTGTTCCCTAGAGGAAGTACTGTATCCTTAATCTCTCCTATACACTGCTCAGCATAAGTGACAAGGTGGCAAATGTTATGTACATCTTGCTTAAGAACAGAGAGATCTATTCTGACTGATTCATAAAGAGGAGTTAAGGAGGCCTGACAGTGATGAATAGCTTCCATAATTTGACATAATGTAGGCTCAGTACTGTTATCAGGTGAAATAAGTAGTTCAGGGCTCAGTTCTGTGTAAGAGGACTGTGATAAATTGGGGACACTGGTAAATATTTGCAGTTTGAGAGGGTGATTCACCCAGTGGTGCATTTTAGTTTAGTGCTGGTCTAGGCAAGAGTAAAATCTAGCGCACCCACATGCAAATTGGAGGAGAGAAGGAGAGAGAGAGATCGAGAGCTCACCTTACCAGCTGTCCAGAATGACACCCGCCTGCAACCCCGGGAGCCCTTATCAGGAAAGCCCAACGTCTTCTTTCTTCACTGATCTCTGCCAATGATCCAGGAACGAGAGTCAGGCAGCCTCTCGCAGATTCCATCCCATGTAGTGGACACTGCTGCAGTCTCAGCTCCTGTGTAAGGAAGTGTCTCCGGAGATGATTCACCCCCTTTCTGCACCATTCTCAGGAGCTCCTGCTGTGCCTGTGCCTTACCTGCTCCCCATCCTCAGTCACTGGCTGCGACATGTATCACTTCTGACAGGGGGAGATTCCACCCCCCTGAAAAATGCCACCCAAGTCAAATGCCTTGTTTGCCTCGCTGTAATCATGCCCCTGGACTCACCCAGCATGGAGCATCTTGTGCTGCTGTTACATTCCGCACGGAGCTTGTCCTTGTGGAGAACCGGTGCCATCATGATGGTGCTTCTTGGAGAAGTGAGCCAGCCTTTTTTCAAGGGCTAGGGTGTCTAACTGCCCAATTTTTCACCGTTATACAGAATCTTCAGCAGTAGTGGCAGGAATGATGTGTAAGGGAGGCTAGGTTGTAGCAGCAGGTCAGTGCAGGATCACTGGACCCAGACAGAGCTCTGAAACCACACTGCTCACATCCCAGAAGTCAGCCATGCCCCCACATTGAATAATTCTTGATACACATACTGTATATAGTTTGCCATTTTGTTCACTATCCCCTGTTGCTGGGTTGTGATATTGATATTGTTGTTAGTGCTTTAACCAATATTTCTTTCCAAATGATTTTTGTCTCTAAATAAATCTCCTCTTTTGTGAGTAACAATGTTTGTTGATGTATCTTGGGTCAGTTATGTGTGACTCATCAATGGAGAAAGACAGAATAATCCATTTAACAGTGGCTCCTTTGGGGGTCATCATTACACTACCATTCCGGAGGGAGAAAGAAATGCACCCATTGAAAGAGGTGTGAAAGAATTGCATTTGCAGATTGTGACAGGATCCTCTCATGCCCAATGATCAGATCTCTGAAAGGAGGATTAACAGTGGTGGAGGCTGCCTCAGTTGTTTTTCCAACCACAGAGGAAAGGCCCAGCTGCATGAGGCAGTCACAGGCAGTACCTAAACCATATAATCATGAGCACAGTGGCTAAATGGTTAGCACTTCCGCCTGGCAGTACTAGGGTCGTTGGTTCAAATCCCAACCACGGCACCACCTGCGTAGAGTTTGCATGTTCTCCCTGTGCCTGTGTGGGTTTCGTCCGGGTACTCTGGTTTCCTGCCACACTCCAAAGACATGCTGGTATGTTAATTGGATCCTGTCTAAATTTGCCCCAGTATATGAATGTGAGCTAGGGACCTTAGACTGTATGCCCCTTGAGGGTTAGGGATTGATATAAATGTACAATATATATATGTAAAGCACTGCGTAAATTAACGGTACCTGAAATAAATAATATGAATTCAGGTTATCTAGGGTCCATTGCTGATGCAGACACTCTTCAAATTTAGGATCCATTCCATGGATTATTGGGTGTCCAGGTTGGACCACTGGCCCGAAGCCAGAAGCTCCAGTATGCAGTGGAGCTTCTGGCTTATCCTGCAACCAGTACGCTGTCTCTTAGGGTCTTCATTACAGCAGGTGATTTCATGAAAGTTCCTGCAACTTTTCTTGGCCTTTCGCCATTGTTAGCTCCTGCCACCTCTGCTAGACTGAAACCATTACCAGTTCCTGCCACCTCTGCTGGACTGCCACAATTACCAGCTGCTGCATTCTCCTCTGGCCTGCCACTGCCACAATTACCAGCTCCTGCCACCTCTGTTGGCCTCCCACCAATACTAACTTTTGACACTTCTTCAGGTCTACTGCTGACACCATCACCAGCACATACCATCTCTCCTATCCTACTGCTGCCACCATTGCTAGTTACTGGTTCCTCTGGTGGCCCACCACCATTATCAGCTCCTGAAACTCTGCTGGCTGGCCACCATTCCCAACCTCTGCCACCTCTGCTGCACTACTACCATTACCAGCTCCTGCCACCTTTCCTGGCCTGCCAGCTCCTACCATTCATTTGCCGCTGCTACTGTTACCAGTTCCTTCCACCCCTGCTGGCCTGCAGCTGCCATCTTTACTAGCTCCTGCCATCCATTCTAGCCCACTGCTGCCAACATTACCAGATAATGCCACCTCTCCTGGGCTGCCACAATTTCCAGCTCCTGCCACCTCTCCTCTCCAGCCACTGCCAGCATTACCAGATCCTTCCACTTCTCTTGGATTGCCACCATTACCAGTCCATTGCACCTCTGCTGGCCATGCTCCCCTGCTTTGTCATCTAGTGTAATATTTTCTCCCCCCTTGCTAGCTGTCAATTTTGTTTTTAAAGTGGCCATGCGGGGCTCTGCCCACCCAGCTGCGTCACTCATTCAATCTGGCTTTGATCTGATGCTTTGAAGGGCAGAGGAGAGATCTGAGGTCTAATAGACCATAAAGAGGACCTGCTACTGCTCCAGTTATCATAAGGGATGTTGTTCATCCCTTCTGATAGCCATTAAAGTGATACAAAAAAAATTAAAGCAACAGTGCAAAAATGGAAAAAAAAAATTAAATAAAAGTAAATTAAATAAATAATACAAATTTTTAAAAAATTAAAGTGACCCTGCCCCCCCCCCCCCCCCATGCTTGTGTGCATAGGCGAACGCATATGTAGGTCAAGGATATACACCACACATGTGAGGTATGGCCGTGAACATTATAGCAAGAGCAATATTTCTAGCACCAGACCTGCTGTGTAACTCTGAAGTGGTAACCTGTAACGGCTTTTAAAGCATTGGCTATGGAGATTTTTAAGTAATGTAGTTTATCACCGTTCCACAAGCGTCCGTAATTTTAAAGCATGACATGTTAGTTATCTATTTACTTGGCGTAACATCATCTTTTATAAAAAAAAATTAAAAGAGCACTTTTTAATCAGAGTATAGCATAAAGTCAGTTAAACTCCTGGAATATTGATCTAGTCCGTTAAGTAGCAGAGGGGGTTGTTAATCAGTTTCAGCTGCTTTGGTGTTAATGAAATTAACAACAGGTGCACTAGATGGGCAACAATGAGATGACCCCAAAAACAGGAATGGTTTTACAGGTGGAGGCCACTGACATTTTTTTCCTTACTCATCTTTCCTGACTGTTTTTCATTAGTTTTGCATTTGGCTAAGGTCAGTGTAACTACTGGTAACATAAGGCAATACCTGGACCCTACAGAGGCTGCACAGGCAATCCAACTCCTCCAGGATGGCACATCAATACGTGCCATTGCCAGAAGGTTTGCTGTGTCTCCCAGCACAGTCTCAAGAGCATGGAGGAGTTTCCAGGAGACAGGCAGTTACTCTAAGAGAGCTGGACAGGGCCGTAGAAGGTTCTTAACCCATCAGCAGTACCGGTATCTGCTCCTTCGTGCAAGGTGGAACACATTGAATGCCCCCCACGCTCGTCTGACCTAATTCCAATAGAACACTATAATAATATAATTAAAAATATAACAATATCATGTTTTGGTCCATCTGATGCCGCGAGATTGCACCTCAGACAGTCCAGGAGCTCAGTGCTGCCCTGGTCCAGATTTGGGAGGAAATACCCCAGGGCACCATCTGTCGTCTCATTTGGAGCATACAAACTACTGAGTACCATTTTGAGTTGCTGCAATGAAATTTCAGCAAAATGGACTAGCCTGCTGCATCATTTGTTTCACTTTGATTTTCGGGGGTGTCTTTGAATTCAGTCCTCTGTAGGTTGATCATTGTCATTTCCATCAAACGATGGAGCATCTTTACGTTCCTAACACATTACCCAGTTCATATCAGTATAGATATCCAGCATAATATTTTTCACCATTAAAATCAGATATATTTTCAAAGCATTCCTTTAATTTTTTTTTGAGCATATATATATATACGTATATATATATATTTAAAATGTTTGGTGGTAATTTTCTAGCAAAAAAATGCTGATTTTTACATGTAGGAGAGAAATGTCAGAATTGGCCTGGGGCTCAAGTAGTTAATAAGGGTTCGCAATTTTAGGATATTGCAATGGGTTCAGCCAAGACCCTGTAAAGTAAACATTTACAACCCTCATAATAATGGGAAGCATAAATCTCTATTACCATTCCCAGGGGTGGAGCAGTGTTTACTAGCTTGTCGCTCCATCCTAGCCCTACAGTTCAGAGGATTCCTACGGCAGATCAGGCCTGGACAAAAGTAGACAAAAGTGGTCACTGCCAGATCTAGAGGGGTGCTGGGGTGGGCTATGCCCCCTCAGATTTCAGCTACACCCCTCCAAAGCCAACCACCACCCTCCTTTGCCCTGTGCCTGGCTTCTGAACCATGCAGACAGCAGTACTTTCCCTGTCCTTGCAGCTCTGTTACCTACTAAATATACTGCCAGGCTATGCTGATGATCAGGTCAGGGAGCCAGCATGGTGGGGGGAAGCTGTCTGTAACACTCCCCTGCCATCTAACTAGGTGAGGTTGTCCCTAAGGGATCTGCAATATCTCCCAAGGCAGCTGGAGTTGGTGGGCAGGGGGGTGGCTGCCTCCTCCACTCCTGATACAGACTCCTGCACTCAGGCTGATCCTGCAGCTGAAGAAGGAGAAAGAGGAGGAGCCAACACAGCAGCCCTGGAGTCTTCATCACCAGCCATGGGGTAAGTGACTGAGCACACTGTCACTACCCTAGTGTGTACCCACTATATTGCCCTAACCCACAACTATACTGCCCTAGCCTACAACTACACTGCTCTAACCCACCACTATACTGCCCTAACCTGCAACTACACTGCCCTAACCCACCACTATACTGCCTTAACCTGCAACTACACTGCCCTAACCCAACACTATACTGCCCAAACCCACCACTATACTGTCCTAACCTGCCGCTGTACTGCCCTACCCACCACTATACTGCACTAACCAACCACAATACTGGCCAAACCCACCACCATACTGCCCTAACCCACCACTATACTAGACTAACCTACCATAATACTGCACTAACCTACTACTATACTGCCCTAACCCACCACTATACTGTCCCTATACTGCACTAACCTACCACTATACTGCCTTAACGCACCACTATAATGCACTAACCCACCACTATACTGCTCTAACCCACCACTATAGTGCCCTAACCCACCACTATACTGCCCAAACCCACCACTATACTGCACTAACCCACTACTATACTGCCCTAACCCACAACTATACTAGATTAACCTACAACTATACTGCACTAACCTACCACTGTAATGACTTTTGGACAGTTTATTGAGGAAAATGATATTATCCCAAATTGGGAATCCTAGCTGACTGTCATGGGTTAACATCCTCGGTTAATTTCAAGTGACCTTCCAAAAAGTTACCACACACAATGAGTGGAAGAGACTTGTTTAAGAGACAATGATATTCAAACACCACTATTTGGATGTCTGCAGGTGAGCCTACACCTGGACAAAAAGTGACAATGGCGAGAGGAAATCCTCATTGTCTTATCTCTCACAAAACCTTGGGAAGTGTGTGATGACCAAACAAACTTCTTGAAATGTCACAATAGCTATTGAATACTGAGGTTTAACTCCAGTCCAGTCTGTTTACCCTAATTACCCAACAATGGATGAGCTGTACAGCTTGAACTGTACATTCAGCACAAGGTAAAACCTGGGTCATTTAAGATACAAATAAAAATTTGGTTTATATCAATGGAAATATTATCAAGGGTATATTTCCACACACCAAAATCTACAAAGTTGGGTATTGCATCCCACTCAACTGAAGTTTGAAGTGATAAAATGAGGTGGTTTGTGAATAAGGTAATGTCTATATTTCCAAAAGAAATCAGCCATTCCAATACAGTTTAGGTATCAGAAAAATGTATTCACACCTTTCTATGGTCCTTATCCAAGAATTAGTAGTGAAATTAACTATACTTGAATAGGACATATATTTGATACATCAAGACTAGAGATGAGCGAATCGAAGTATCCGAAGTGGAATTCGAGTCGAATTTCGGAAAAATTTCGATTCGTGCCGAATCCGAAAAACAGCCTAATTCGGACGCGCGAATCGAAATTTTTCCGAAAATGGCGGCTGACATGTGCGGCGACGGAGCGGGGATGTCGGGGAAGGCGCGCAGACAAGGCGCGCTGCCCCATAATGCATTCCTCAACGACATGTGATCGCATCAGCCAATCAGCAGCCAGCCAGCCAGCACTGTGTAATGGTCGAGGTATATATAGCGGCCATTTTGGAAATCTTCATTTGCCTGCAGTCATTGAACAGAGGCAGACCGCTCTGTACTAGGGACAGGGACAGAGTTAGGGCCACAGAAACGAGAATTGGGGACAGAGAGAAGTTACTTAGGGACAGAGAACCATTACTCAGGGACACAGACTTGTTAATGAGGGCCACAGAATCGTTATTTAGGGACAAAGAAACGCTAGTTAGGGCCACAGAATTCATACTCAGGGACAGACAGAATTGTTACTCAGTGCCAGAGAATTGTTACTTAGGGCCACAGAAACGTTATTAGGGCCACAGAATTTTTACTCAGGGACAGACAGAATTGTTACTGAGTGCCAGAGAATTGTTACTCAGGGACAGACAGAATTGTTACTGAGTGCCAGAGAATTCTTACTCAGGGCCACAGAATTCATTCTCAGGGACAGACAGAATTGTTACTCAGGGACAGACAGAATTGTTACTGAGTGCCAGAGAATTGTTACTCAGGGACAGACAGAATTGTTACTGAGTGCCAGAGAATTGTTACTCAGGGACAGACAGAATTGTTACTGAGTGCCAGAGAATTGTTACTCTCACAGACACAAAATTGTTACTTGCACAGACACAGAATTGTTACTTGCACAGACACACAATTGTTACTCAGGGCCACAGAATTCATACTCAGGGACAGACAGAATTGTTACTGAGTGCCAGAGAATTCTTACTCAGGGCCACAGAATTCATACTCAGGGACAGACAGAATTGTTACTCAGGGACAGACAGAATTGTTACTGAGTGCCAGAGAATTGTTACTCAGGGACAGACAGAATTGTTACTGAGTGCCAGAGAATTCTTACTCAGGGACAGACAGAATTGTTACTGAGTGCCAGAGAATTGTTACTCTCACAGACACAAAATTGTTACTTGCACAGACACAGAATTGTTACTCGCACAGAGACAGAATTGTTACTCAGGGCCACAGAATTCATACTCAGGGACAGACAGAATTGTTACTGAGTGCCAGAGAATTGTTACTCAGGGACAGACAGAATTGTTACTGAGTGCCAGAGAATTGTTACTCTCACAGACACAAAATTGTTACTTGCACAGACACAGAATTGTTACTTGCACAGACACACAATTGTTACTCAGGGCCACAGAATTCATACTCAGGGACAGACAGAATTGTTACTGAGTGCCAGAGAATTCTTACTCAGGGCCACAGAATTCATACTCAGGGACAGACAGAATTGTTACTCAGGGACAGACAGAATTGTTACTGAGTGCCAGAGAATTGTTACTCAGGGACAGACAGAATTGTTACTGAGTGCCAGAGAATTGTTACTCTCACAGACACAAAATTGTTACTTGCACAGACACAGAATTGTTACTTGCACAGACACACAATTGTTACTCAGGGCCACAGAATTCATACTCAGGGACAGACAGAATTGTTACTGAGTGCCAGAGAATTGTTACTCAGGGACAGACAGAATTGTTACTGAGTGCCAGAGAATTGTTACTCTCACAGACACAAAATTGTTACTTGCACAGACACAGAATTGTTACTTGCACAGACACACAATTGTTACTGAGTGCCAGAGAATTGTTACTCAGGGACAGACAGAATTGTTACTGAGTGCCAGAGAATTGTTACTCAGGGACAGACAGAATTGTTACTGAGTGCCAGAGAATTGTTACTCAGGGACAGACAGAATTGTTACTGAGTGCCAGAGAATTGTTACTCTCACAGACACAAAATTGTTACTTGCACAGACACAGAATTGTTACTCGCACAGAGACAGAATTGTTACTCAGGGCCACAGAATTCATACTCAGGGACAGACAGAATTGTTACTGAGTGCCAGAGAATTGTTACTCAGGGACAGACAGAATTGTTACTGAGTGCCAGAGAATTGTTACTCTCACAGACACAAAATTGTTACTTGCACAGACACAGAATTGTTACTTGCACAGACACACAATTGTTACTCAGGGCCACAGAATTCATACTCAGGGACAGACAGAATTGTTACTGAGTGCCAGAGAATTGTTACTCAGGGACAGACAGAATTGTTACTGAGTGCCAGAGAATTGTTACTCAGGGACAGACAGAATTGTTACTGAGTGCCAGAGAATTGTTACTCTCACAGACACAAAATTGTTACTTGCACAGACACAGAATTGTTACTCGCACAGAGACAGAATTGTTACTCAGGGCCACAGAATTCATACTCAGGGACAGACAGAATTGTTACTGAGTGCCAGAGAATTGTTACTCAGGGACAGACAGAATTGTTACTGAGTGCCAGAGAATTGTTACTCTCACAGACACAAAATTGTTACTTGCACAGACACAGAATTGTTACTTGCACAGACACACAATTGTTACTCAGGGCCACAGAATTCATACTCAGGGACAGACAGAATTGTTACTGAGTGCCAGAGAATTGTTACTCAGGGACAGACAGAATTGTTACTGAGTGCCAGAGAATTGTTACTCTCACAGACACAAAATTGTTACTTGCACAGACACAGAATTGTTACTCGCACAGAGACAGAATTGTTACTCAGGGCCACAGAATTCATACTCAGGGACAGACAGAATTGTTACTGAGTGCCAGAGAATTGTTACTCAGGGAAGACAGAATTGTTACTGAGTGCCATAGAATTGTTACTCAGGGACAGACAGAATTGTTACTGAGTGCCAGAGAATTGTTACTCTCACAGACACAAAATTGTTACTTGCACAGACACAGAATTGTTACTCGCACAGAGACAGAATTGTTACTCAGGGCCACAGAATTCATACTCAGGGACAGACAGAATTGTTACTGAGTGCCAGAGAATTGTTACTCAGGGACAGACAGAATTGTTACTGAGTGCCAGAGAATTGTTACTCTCACAGACACAAAATTGTTACTTGCACAGACACAGAATTGTTACTTGCACAGACACACAATTGTTACTGAGTGCCAGAGAATTGTTACTCAGGGACAGACAGAATTGTTACTGAGTGCCAGAGAATTGTTACTCAGGGACAGACAGAATTGTTACTGAGTGCCAGAGAATTGTTACTCAGGGACAGACAGAATTGTTACTGAGTGCCAGAGAATTGTTACTCTCACAGACACAAAATTGTTACTTGCACAGACACAGAATTGTTACTCGCACAGAGACAGAATTGTTACTCAGGGCCACAGAATTCATACTCAGGGACAGACAGAATTGTTACTGAGTGCCAGAGAATTGTTACTCAGGGACAGACAGAATTGTTACTGAGTGCCAGAGAATTGTTACTCTCACAGACACAAAATTGTTACTTGCACAGACACAGAATTGTTACTTGCACAGACACACAATTGTTACTCAGGGCCACAGAATTCATACTCAGGGACAGACAGAATTGTTACTGAGTGCCAGAGAATTCTTACTCAGGGCCACAGAATTCATACTCAGGGACAGACAGAATTGTTACTCAGGGACAGACAGAATTGTTACTGAGTGCCAGAGAATTGTTACTCAGGGACAGACAGAATTGTTACTGAGTGCCAGAGAATTGTTACTCTCACAGACACAAAATTGTTACTTGCACAGACACAGAATTGTTACTTGCACAGACACACAATTGTTACTCAGGGCCACAGAATTCATACTCAGGGACAGACAGAATTGTTACTGAGTGCCAGAGAATTGTTACTCAGGGACACCTAATCGTTGAATTAAATAGTATGTCAGACAACATGCAGAGGAGTGGCAGAGGAGGCAATGTTTTAGGAGCGAGCAGACGTGGCAGCAGAGGAAGGGGTCGAGGCAGCAGTATTCGCAGCCAGAGGCCAGTGCTCCCGGTGTCATCCAGCGGTCGTGTCTCCACCGACAACCCTGCCGTCATTGATTGGTTGGCTCGGTCGTCTTCCTCTTCCCAGGTCACCTCTGACACCTACAGCCAACGGTCGGTGGGTACGTCAGACACAACCGTTAGTTGGCATGGCCCGGGACCAAGCCCACTGAAATCACGTGTCCTCTACCTGCCCCTGTCCTTTGCTGTTCCCTCACCAAGCGAAGTATCGCATGCTGTGGGCTCAGCCCCACTGTACAGTGAGGAAGAGCTAACAGAGGGCGGTCAGGAACGGGGGGAGACATCGGCCTTTTCAGCAGCCAAGCGAACAAGTACTGGCGAGGAGAGTGGCTCGGTAGCCGGTCTAGAGACAGGTCTGTCTCCTGACCCAGACGCAGCCGAGGGGGCTAGTAGTGAGGCGGAGACCCTACTTGATGATGAGGAGGTTGATCGCACTTGGCAGCCTCGTCGTCATCAGGCAATTTCTTCCGCATCATCAGGAGAAGAGGGTGGCAGCTTGGCAGCGAGCAAAACAGTCGGTGGGTTGCCCAGGAGACAGCAGCAGGGTCGCATCAGTGTCAGTGGAGCCAAACGTCCACGGAGTAGAGCACCAGCTCCACTGCAGCCTACCACCACGGCCAGTAGTGGTGCCGGTGCGCACGGAGGAAGTAGCAGTCAGCCAGTGAAGAGTAGCGGGGGCAAAGTTTCCTACTCGGTGGTGTGGCAATTTTTCCTCAAGCCGCCCGAGGAAGTAAACGTAGCCGTATGTCGACTATGTGGCCAGAAATGCAAGCGTGGCCAGGGGGCCCATGTTGGGACTACAGCGTTGCGTCAGCATATGCAGCGTCACCATTCGGTGGCCTGGGAAAACCGTGATAAACATACGGCGGTTCTGCCTGCCCCAGCCCCCGCTCCATCACCCGCTCCGTTACTTGCTCCGTCACCCGACGTCGTCAATCGCCCTCTATCAGCCAGTCAAGGCTCCAACACCTCTGCTGAGGGGAGTTGTCGCTCATTGGCATCTTCCGCTCGTTCAGATGCTCCTTCTCCTGCTACTCCTCTTCTCGGATTCCGTCAACAGTCTTTCTTGGAATCCGTATCCAAGAGACAACAGTTTGCGAGCACGCACCCGACGGTGCAAAAGCTGAACGTCCTCCTGTCCAAGTTGCTGGTGCTGCAGTCCCTCCCTTTCCAACTGGTGGACTCAGCACCTTTCCGAGAAATGATGGCTTGTGCCGCGCCGCGGTGGAGAGTGCCAAGCCGTCATTTCTTTGCCCAAAAGGCAGTGCCAGCCCTGCATTCACATGTAGAAGAGATGGTGGGCCAGTCTTTGAGCATGTCGGTCTCTGCCAAAGTGCACGGCAGCGCCGACGTGTGGAGCTGTAACTACGGTCAGGGACAGTACATGTCATTTACGGCCCACTGGGTGAACGTGGTGCCGGCACAGCCGCACCAGCAACTTGGACAGGTCACGACGCTTTTGCCTCCACGTTTGCACGTCCTTGGTCCAGCAAGCATGTCCGCCTCTACCACCTCTTTTTCCGCCGTGTCCTCAGCCGCCACCCCCGTGCCAAGTCCCATTACCCGACCGGCATATCACATGTGCAGGGCGCAACGGTGTCACGCTGTGCTGCACCTGGTATGCCTTGGCGAACGTAGTCACACAGGGGAGGAACTGCTGAGTGTAATGAACAGAGAAATCGACAGATGGCTGTCTCCGCGCAAACTAAAAATCGGAACCATGTTGACTGACAACGGAAAGAACATGGTGTCTGCTCTGCGTCAAGGAAGGTTGTGCCATGCGCCATGCATGGCTCACGTGTTCAATCTGGTTGTCAAGCGGTTCCTAAAATCCACCATCCCACTGCAAGACATCCTTAAAATGTCACGTAAACTGTGCATGCATTTCAGCCATTCCTACACCGCAAAGAACACCCTCATTGAGCTGCAGCGGCAGAACGGAATTCCACAGCATCGCCTGATCTGCGACGTTGCAACAAGGTGGAATTCAACCCTACACATGTTAGACCGCCTTTACGAGCAGCGAAAGGCCATCACCGATTTCCTGATGTTACAAGCGGATAAAGGTACTCCCCTGTGTAACTTAGATGTCAGCCATTGGCAGCTCATGCGTGACACCTGCCGCTTGCTCAGGCCCTTTGAGGAGGCCACGCTATTCGTGAGTCGGCAGGACTATGGGATGAACGACGTCATTCCTCTGTTGCACGTCCTGGAACAAATGCTGTTAACAATGGCTGGTCAGGGTGCGGTAGACGTGGCGCACAGATCTCAACGCCACATGACCCCTGTGGGGGCAGGACAGGAAGAAGAGGAGGAGGTAGAGGAGGACATTTGTGCTCAGGAATTATTGAGTGAAATGGGTGGTTTTTCCACTCAGCGGACAGGAGTGGAGGAGCAGGAGCATCTGGTAGAGGAGGAGGAGGAGGAGACAGAGGACCCAGACGCACCGTGGCAGTATGCTGTGGAGATGGAGGCAGGGAGTCCCTCGCATTCCTTGGCACAAATGGCCCATAGCATGCTCGGTTGCTTGCGTAGCGACAGCCGAATAATAACCATCAGACAGAGGGATGACTTTTGGCTGTCCACCTTGTTGGACCCTCGCTACCGGTCCAAAATGGTGGCCTTTTTCACACCTGCTGAGAGGGAGGCCAAAATTACGTACTATAAAAACCACCTATGTAGTCAGTTGGTCTCTGCCTTTGTGCGCCAACGTCCATCCTCAGACACTGTGGGCCCTGTGCGCTCGCGTTCCGCTGGCATGGCAGCAGGGGAGGGGTGGGGTGGTAGGAGCAGTGGCAGCTCCACCAGCAGCGGCTGCCTCAGTCTGCAGTCGATGATGAGTAGCTTTCTTCACCAGCGCAGTGAGGAAACTACTAACCAGCCGCAGCAGCAGCAGCAGCATCAGGTGGACCTGGAGCAGGAGCTCAAACAACAGGCTTGGGCCTACTTGGACAGCACCCTGCCAACCGAGGTAGACAATCCCCTTGACTACTGGGCAACGAAACTTGACCTTTGGCCCCAACTAGCTGAATTTGCCCTTGAAAGGCTGTCATGCCCGGCCAGTAGCGTGGCATCGGAGCGCGTGTTTAGTGCGGCAGGAGGTATTGTAACTCCGCGGAGGACACGACTGTCCACCCAAAGTGTGGAGAGACTCACGTTTGTGAAAATGAATCAGGCGTGGATTAGTCTGGATTTCAAACCACCAGTTCCTGACACAACTGACTAAATCCGCCATGAATCATGCCTCAAACATGTGCCACTTTCAGGTCTCCTCACACTGCTGGTGTGTTGAATTTTTTGACATAGGGTGCTGGCAGATTACGGGCCTCCTATAGCTGCTGCCAGGCCCCTAATCTGCCATAGGCCCCTATATACCGCCTCCTCCTGCTGCTGCCAGGTCCAGAGTCTCTCATGGGTCCCTGTACGGCCTCCCATTGCTGCTGTCTCCATCGCCACACTCTGCTGCCATGTGCCACTTTCAGGTCTCTTCACACTGCTGGTGTGTTAAATTTTTTGACATAGGGTGCAGGCAGATTACGGGCCTCACATAGCTGCTGCCAGGCCCCTAATCTGCCATGGGCCCCTATATACCACCTCCTCCTGCTGCTGCCAGGTCCAGAGTCTCTCATGGGTCCCTGTACGGCCTCCCATTGCTGCTGTCTCCATCGCCACACTCTGCTGCCATGTGCCACTTTCAGGTCTCTTCACACTGCTGGTGTGTTAAATTTTTTGACATAGGGTGCTGCAAGATAACGGGCCTCACATAGCTGCTGCCAGGCCCCTAATCTGCCATGGGCCCCTATATACCGCCTCCTCATGCTGCTGCCAAGTCCAGAGTCTGTCATGGTCCCTGTACGGCCTCCCATTGCTGCTGTCTCCATCGCCACACTCTGCTGCCATGTGCCACTTTCAGGTCTCTTCACACTGCTGGTGTGTTAAATTTTTTGACATAGGGTGCTGCAAGATAACGGGCCTCACATAGCTGCTGCCAGGCCCCTAATCTGCCATGGGCCCCTATATACCGCCTCCTCATGCTGCTGCCAAGTCCAGAGTCTGTCATGGTCCCTGTACGGCCTCCCATTGCTGCTGTCTCCATCGCCACACTCTGCTGCCATGTGCCACTTTCAGGTCTCTTCACACTGCTGGTGTGTTAAATTTTTTGACATAGGGTGCTGCAAGATAACGGGCCTCACATAGCTGCTGCCAGGCCCCTAATCTGCCATGGGCCCCTATATACCGCCTCCTCATGCTGCTGCCAAGTCTAGAGTCTCTCATGGGTCCCTGTACGGCCTCCCATTGCTGCTGTCTCCATCGCCACACTCTGCTGCCATGTGCCACTTTCAGGTCTCTTCACACTGCTGGTGTGTTAAATTTTTTGACATAGGGTGCAGGCAGATTACGGGCCTCACATAGCTGCTGCCAGGCCCCTAATCTGCCATGGGCCCCTATATACCGCCTCCTCATGCTGCTGCCAAGTCCAGAGTCTGTCATGGTCCCTGTACGGCCTCCCATTGCTGCTGTCTCCATCGCCACACTCTGCTGCCATGTGCCACTTTCAGGTCTCTTCACACTGCTGGTGTGTTAAATTTTTTGACATAGGGTGCTGCAAGATAACGGGCCTCACATAGCTGCTGCCAGGCCCCTAATCTGCCATGGGCCCCTATATACCGCCTCCTCATGCTGCTGCCAAGTCTAGAGTCTCTCATGGGTCCCTGTACGGCCTCCCATTGCTGCTGTCTCCATCGCCACACTCTGCTGCCATGTGCCACTTTCAGGTCTCTTCACACTGCTGGTGTGTTAAATTTTTTGACATAGGGTGCAGGCAGATTACGGGCCTCACATAGCTGCTGCCAGGCCCCTAATCTGCCATGGGCCCCTATATACCGCCTCCTCATGCTGCTGCCAAGTCCAGAGTCTGTCATGGTCCCTGTACGGCCTCCCATTGCTGCTGTCTCCATCGCCACACTCTGCTGCCATGTGCCACTTTCAGGTCTCTTCACACTGCTGGTGTGTTAAATTTTTTGACATAGGGTGCTGCAAGATAACGGGCCTCACATAGCTGCTGCCAGGCCCCTAATCTGCCATGGGCCCCTATATACCGCCTCCTCATGCTGCTGCCAAGTCTAGAGTCTCTCATGGGTCCCTGTACGGCCTCCCATTGCTGCTGTCTCCATCGCCACACTCTGCTGCCATGTGCCACTTTCAGGTCTCTTCACACTGCTGGTGTGTTAAATTTTTTGACATAGGGTGCAGGCAGATTACGGGCCTCACATAGCTGCTGCCAGGCCCCTAATCTGCCATGGGCCCCTATATACCGCCTCCTCATGCTGCTGCCAAGTCTAGAGTCTCTCATGGGTCCCTGTACGGCCTCCCATTGCTGCTGTCTCCATCGCCACACTCTGCTGCCATGTGCCACTTTCAGGTCTCTTCACACTGCTGGTGTGTTAAATTTTTTGACATAGGGTGCAGGCAGATTACGGGCCTCACATAGCTGCTGCCAGGCCCCTAATCTGCCATGGGCCCCTATATACCGCCTCCTCATGCTGCTGCCAAGTCCAGAGTCTGTCATGGTCCCTGTACGGCCTCCCATTGCTGCTGTCTCCATCGCCACACTCTGCTGCCATGTGCCACTTTCAGGTCTCTTCACACTGCTGGTGTGTTAAATTTTTTGACATAGGGTGCTGCAAGATAACGGGCCTCACATAGCTGCTGCCAGGCCCCTAATCTGCCATGGGCCCCTATATACCGCCTCCTCATGCTGCTGCCAAGTCTAGAGTCTCTCATGGGTCCCTGTACGGCCTCCCATTGCTGCTGTCTCCATCGCCACACTCTGCTGCCATGTGCCACTTTCAGGTCTCTTCACACTGCTGGTGTGTTAAATTTTTTGACATAGGGTGCAGGCAGATTACGGGCCTCACATAGCTGCTGCCAGGCCCCTAATCTGCCATGGGCCCCTATATACCGCCTCCTCATGCTGCTGCCAAGTCCAGAGTCTGTCATGGTCCCTGTACGGCCTCCCATTGCTGCTGTCTCCATCGCCACACTCTGCTGCCATGTGCCACTTTCAGGTCTCTTCACACTGCTGGTGTGTTAAATTTTTTGACATAGGGTGCAGGCAGATTACGGGCCTCACATAGCTGCTGCCAGGCCCCTAATCTGCCATGGGCCCCTATATACCGCCTCCTCCTGCTGCTGCCAGGTCCAGAGTCTCTCATGGGTCCCTGTACGGCCTCCCATTGCTGCTGTCTCCATCGCCACACTCTGCTGCCATGTGCCACTTTCAGGTCTCTTCACACTGCTGGTGTGTTAAATTTTTTGACATAGGGTGCTGCAAGATAACGGGCCTCACATAGCTGCTGCCAGGCCCCTAATCTGCCATGGGCCCCTATATACCGCCTCCTCATGCTGCTGCCAAGTCCAGAGTCTGTCATGGTCCCTGTACGGCCTCCCATTGCTGCTGTCTCCATCGCCACACTCTGCTGCCATGTGCCACTTTCAGGTCTCTTCACACTGCTGGTGTGTTAAATTTTTTGACATAGGGTGCAGGCAGATTACGGGCCTCACATAGCTGCTGCCAGGCCCCTAATCTGCCATGGGCCCCTATATACCACCTCCTCCTGCTGCTGCCAGGTCCAGAGTCTCTCATGGGTCCCTGTACGGCCTCCCATTGCTGCTGTCTCCATCGCCACACTCTGCTGCCATGTGCCACTTTCAGGTCTCTTCACACTGCTGGTGTGTTAAATTTTTTGACATAGGGTGCTGCAAGATAACGGGCCTCACATAGCTGCTGCCAGGCCCCTAATCTGCCATGGGCCCCTATATACCGCCTCCTCATGCTGCTGCCAAGTCCAGAGTCTGTCATGGTCCCTGTACGGCCTCCCATTGCTGCTGTCTCCATCGCCACACTCTGCTGCCATGTGCCACTTTCAGGTCTCTTCACACTGCTGGTGTGTTAAATTTTTTGACATAGGGTGCTGCAAGATAACGGGCCTCACATAGCTGCTGCCAGGCCCCTAATCTGCCATGGGCCCCTATATACCGCCTCCTCCTGCTGCTGCCAGGTCCAGAGTCTCTCATGGGTCCCTGTACGGCCTCCCATTGCTGCTGTCTCCATCGCCACACTCTGCTGCCATGTGCCACTTTCAGGTCTCTTCACACTGCTGGTGTGTTAAATTTTTTGACATAGGGTGCTGCAAGATAACGGGCCTCACATAGCTGCTGCCAGGCCCCTAATCTGCCATGGGCCCCTATATACCGCCTCCTCATGCTGCTGCCAAGTCCAGAGTCTGTCATGGTCCCTGTACGGCCTCCCATTGCTGCTGTCTCCATCGCCACACTCTGCTGCCATGTGCCACTTTCAGGTCTCTTCACACTGCTGGTGTGTTAAATTTTTTGACATAGGGTGCAGGCAGATTACGGGCCTCACATAGCTGCTGCCAGGCCCCTAATCTGCCATGGGCCCCTATATACCGCCTCCTCATGCTGCTGCCAAGTCTAGAGTCTCTCATGGGTCCCTGTACGGCCTCCCATTGCTGCTGTCTCCATCGCCACACTCTGCTGCCATGTGCCACTTTCAGGTCTCTTCACACTGCTGGTGTGTTAAATTTTTTGACATAGGGTGCTGCAAGATAACGGGCCTCACATAGCTGCTGCCAGGCCCCTAATCTGCCATGGGCCCCTATATACCGCCTCCTCATGCTGCTGCCAAGTCCAGAGTCTGTCATGGTCCCTGTACGGCCTCCCATTGCTGCTGTCTCCATCGCCACACTCTGCTGCCATGTGCCACTTTCAGGTCTCTTCACACTGCTGGTGTGTTAAATTTTTTGACATAGGGTGCAGGCAGATTACGGGCCTCACATAGCTGCTGCCAGGCCCCTAATCTGCCATGGGCCCCTATATACCGCCTCCTCATGCTGCTGCCAAGTCCAGAGTCTGTCATGGTCCCTGTACGGCCTCCCATTGCTGCTGTCTCCATCGCCACACTCTGCTGCCATGTGCCACTTTCAGGTCTCTTCACACTGCTGGTGTGTTAAATTTTTTGACATAGGGTGCAGGCAGATTACGGGCCTCACATAGCTGCTGCCAGGCCCCTAATCTGCCATGGGCCCCTATATACCACCTCCTCCTGCTGCTGCCAGGTCCAGAGTCTCTCATGGGTCCCTGTACGGCCTCCCATTGCTGCTGTCTCCATCGCCACACTCTGCTGCCATGTGCCACTTTCAGGTCTCTTCACACTGCTGGTGTGTTAAATTTTTTGACATAGGGTGCTGCAAGATAACGGGCCTCACATAGCTGCTGCCAGGCCCCTAATCTGCCATGGGCCCCTATATACCGCCTCCTCATGCTGCTGCCAAGTCCAGAGTCTGTCATGGTCCCTGTACGGCCTCCCATTGCTGCTGTCTCCATCGCCACACTCTGCTGCCATGTGCCACTTTCAGGTCTCTTCACACTGCTGGTGTGTTAAATTTTTTGACATAGGGTGCTGCAAGATAACGGGCCTCACATAGCTGCTGCCAGGCCCCTAATCAGCCATGGGCCCCTATACCGCCTCCTCCTGCTGCTGCCAGGTCCAGAGTCTCTCATGCCATGTGCCACTTTCAGGTCTCTTCACACTGCTGGTGTGTTTAATTTTTTGACATAGGGTGCAGGCAGATTACGGGCCTCACATAGCTGCTGCCAGGCCCCTAATCTGCCATGGGCCCCTATATACCGCCTCCTCATGCTGCTGCCAAGTCTAGAGTCTCTCATGGGTCCCTGTACGGCCTCCCATTGCTGCTGTCTCCATCGCCACACTCTGCTGCCATGTGCCACTTTCAGGTCTCTTCACACTGCTGGTGTGTTAAATTTTTTGACATAGGGTGCTGGCAGATTACGGGCCTCCTATAGCTGCTGCCAGGCCCCTAATCTGCCATGGGCCCCTATATACCGCCTCCTCATGCTGCTGCCAAGTTCAGAGTCTGTCATGGGTCCCTGTACGGCCTCCCATTGCTGCTGTCTCCATCGCCACACTCTGCCATGTGCCACTTTCAGGTCTCCTCACACTGCTGGTGTGTTGAATTTTTTGACATAGGGTGCTGGCAGATTACGGGCCTCCTATAGCTGCTGCCAGGCCCCTAATCTGCCATAAGCCCCTATATACCGCCTCCTCATGCTGCTGCCAAGTCCAGAGTCTGTCATGGGTCCCTGTACGGCCTCCCATTGCTGCTGTCTCCATCGCCACACTCTGCCATGTGCCACTTTCAGGTCTCCTCACACACTGCTGGTGTGTTGAATTTTTTGACATAGGGTGCTGGCAGATTACGGGCCTCCTATAGCTGCTGCCAGGCCCCTAATCTGCCGTAGGCCCCTATATACCGCCTCCTCATGCTGCTGCCAGGTCCAGAGTCTCTCATGGGTCCCTGTACGGCCTCCCATTGCTGCTGTCTCCATCGCCACACTCTGCCATGTGCCACTTTCAGGTCTCCTCACACTGCTGGTGTGTTCCATTTTTTGTCATAGGGTGCTGGCAGATTATGGGCCTCCCATAACTGCTGCCAGGCCCCTAATCTGCCATGGGCCCCTATACCGACTCCTCATGCTGTGACGTTGCAACAAGGTGGAATTCAACCCTACATATGTTAGACCGCCTTTACGAACAGCAAAAGGCCATCACAGATTTCCTGATGTTAAAAGCAGATAAAGGTACTCCCTGTGTAACTTAGATGTCAGCCATTGGCAGCTCATGCGTGACACCTGCGCTTGCTCAGGCCCTTTGAGGAGGCCACGCTATTCGTGAGTCGGCAGGACTATGGGATGAACGACGTCATTCCTCTGTTGCACGTCCTGGAACAAATGCTGTTAACAATGGCTGGTCAGGGTGCGGTAGACGTGGCGCACAGATCTCAACGCCACATGGCCCCTGTGGGGGCAGGACTGGAAGAAGAGGAGGAGGTAGAGGAGGACATTGGTGCTCAGGAATTATTGAGTGAAATGGGTGGTTTTTCCACTCAGCGGACAGGAGTGGAGGAGCAGGAGCATCTGGTAGAGGAGGAGGAAGAGGAGACAGAGGACCTAGACGCACCGTGGCAGTATGCTGTGGAGATGGAGGCAGGGAGTCCCTCGCATTCCTTGGCACAAATGGCCCATAGCATGCTCGGTTGCTTGCGTAGCGACAGCCGAATAATAACCATCAGACAGAGGGATGACTTTTGGCTGTCCACCTTGTTGGACCCTCGCTACCGTTCAAAAATGGTGGCCTTTTTCACACCTGCTGAGAGGGAGGCCAAAATAACGTACTATAAAAAACACCTATGTAGTCAGCTGGTCTCTGCCTGTCTGCGCCAACGTCCATCCTCAGACACTGTGGGCCCTGTGCGCTCGTGTTCCGCTGCCATGGCAGCAGGGGAGGGGTGGGGTGGTAGGAGCAGTGGCAGCTCCACCAGCAGCGGCTGCCTCAGTCTGCAGTCGATGATGAGTAGCTTTCTTCACCAGCGCAGTGAGGAAACTACTAACCAGCCGCAGCAGCAGCAGCAGCATCAGGTGGACCTGGAGCAGGACCTCAAACAACAGGCTTAGGCCTACTTGGACAGCACCCTGCCAACCGAGGTAGACAATCCCCTTGACTACTGGGCAACGAAACTTGACCTTTGGCCCCAACTAGCTGAATTTGCCCTTGAAAGGCTGTCATGCCCGGCCAGTAGCGTGGCATCGGAGCGCGTGTTTAGTGCGGCAGGAGGTATTGCAACTCCGCGGAGGACACGACTGTCCACCCAAAGTGTGGAGAGACTCACGTTTGTGAAAATGAATCAGGCGTGGATTAGTCTGGATTTCAAACCACCAGTTCCTGACACAACTGACTAAATCCGCCATGAATCATGCCCCAAACATGTGCCACTTTCAGGTCTCCTCACACTGCTGGTGTGTTCCATTTTTTGTCATAGGGTGCTGGCAGATTACGGGCCTCCCATAGCTGCTGCCAGGCCCCTAATCTGCCATGGGCCCCTATACCGCCTCCTCATGCTGCTGCCAAGTCCAGAGTCTCTCATGGGTCCCTGTACGGCCTCCCATTGCTGCTGCCTCCATCGCCACACTCTGCCATGTGCCACTTTCAGGTCTCCTCACACTGCTGGTGTGTTCCATTTTTTGTCATAGGGTGCTGGCAGATTACGGGCCTCCCATAGCTGCTGCCAGGCCCCTAATCTGCCATGGGCCCCTATACCGCCTCCTCATGCTGCTGCCAGGTCCAGAGTCTCTCATGGGTCCCTGTACGGCCTCCCATTGCTGCTGTCTCCATCGCCACACTCTGCCATGTGCCACTTTCAGGTCTCCTCACACTGCTGGTGGGTTCCATTTTTTGTCATAGGGTGCTGGCAGATTACGGGCCTCCCATAGCTGCTGCCAGGCCCGTAATCTGCCATGGGCCCCCGTACCGACTCCTCATGCTGCTGCCAGGCCCGTAATCTGTCATGGGCCACTGTTGTCGCTTGTTGGCATATTCCGCTCGTTCAGATGCTCCTTCTCCTGCTACTCCTCTTCACGGATTCCGTCAGCAGTCTTTCTTGGAATCCGTTTCCAAGAGACAACAGTTTGCGAGCACGCACCCGACGGTGCAGAAGCTGAACGTCCTCCTGTCCAAGTTGCTGCTGCCAGGCTCGTAATCTGTCATGCGCCCCTGTACCGCCTCCTCATGCTGCTGCCAGGTCCAGAGTGTGTCATGGGCCCCCGTACCGACTCCTCATGCTGCTGCCAGGCCCGTAATCTGTCATGGGCCCCTGTACCGCCTCCCCATGCTGCTGCCAGGTCCAGAGTGTGTCATGGGTCCCTGTACGGCCTCCCATTGCTGCTGCCAGGCCCGTAATCTGCCATGGGCCCCTGTACCGACTCCTCATGCTGCTGCCAGGCCCGTAATCTGTCATGGGCCCCTGTACCGCCTCCTCATGCTGCTGCCAGGTCCAGAGTGTGTCATGGGTCCCTGTACGGCCTCCCATTGCTGCTGTCTCTATCGCCACACTCTGCCATGTGCCACTTTCAGGTCTCCTCACACTGCTGGTGGTTTCCATTTTTGTCATAGGGTGCTGTATGGCCTCCCATTGCTGCTGCCTCCACCGCCACACTGTGGCTCCACACTCTGGTTTTGGCCCCGTGACTGCCCAAATGAGTGAAGTGTGCGGTGATTCTAAGATCGACGGCACTCATCTGCATGTCATACTGACTGACAGTATTATTTCTCTTCCCCAGCAGACTCCAAGGGCATTTAAATTAAAGGTACAGTGTTCTGCACTAATATTAAGTCTCTCTGAAGCCTAGAAACACCCTTTTTTAAGTTAAATTCACAGCGAATTTATTCGACTCGAATCGAATATTGTCCACGAATTCGCCGAATCAGTCGAATCGAATTTTTCATTTCTTCGCTCATCTCTAATCAAGACATATGGTTTCTATCAAATGATGAAGCATCATTAAGACCACCAATTCATCTGTAATACTTGACTGTCTCCAGTGGATAAATCAGGAACATCTCTAGGTACGCAAACTGTTTAACCGTCCAATCAACAAGTCTGTTGGGTGGTCCCTCGAAACAAAGGACTGGTATAGTTTAAAAGACCAGACACCTCAAAGTGAAAGGGATCCATGAGTCCTTCATTCCATGAATCCATCGATCCATCCATCTGAATCTGATCTGAATCCATTCATCTACAAGGAATCTGAATTTCTTCCAAGCTTCCAATCTTCTGATCTGCTAAAACGTCTGCAGCTTCTAAGACTGCTATAACTTCTAAACTATCTCTTATCTACCATGTTGCTACTATATACTGCACTATACCTCACTTGCTACCTGCGGCCATTTTGCTGAGAACTTCCAGCTGCCATTTTGAAGGAAAAGATTTCCACCAGAGATGCTGATGCTCAGTTAAATTCTGGGAGTGGTGAGACTGTGCTAGAATATTATAATTTTCTTTGATATTTCAAATTTTCTA
This sequence comes from Staurois parvus, assembly GCF_062004578.1. Classification (NCBI taxonomy): domain Eukaryota; kingdom Metazoa; phylum Chordata; class Amphibia; order Anura; family Ranidae; genus Staurois; species Staurois parvus. Next base: position 15,312,122 of record NW_028317941.1, on the reverse strand, counting down.
AAGACTTATAACATTTATTTGTTAGGAATGTATTAAGGTCCTCTGAATTATAAATTGGTATTAGATTATATATTGCATATTAATTAATTTGTAGTGTTGTGGTACAATTTATCAGAGACACTTTCTTATTTTCCTATGGCCACGGAAAATGAGAAATAATATCTGAAGCACTATAAGGTTCCAACTTATCCCTAAGAAAATGTTATCTTCCTTTAAATTGAAATCATATATTGTTTGATAATATAGATATTAGCATATTATATTTTTGATTGTGTGTACGAGTATATATTCATCACCAGTATTTTGCGTTTGTATTAATATATATATAAATTTTGTACATAAATAAATTTATTTATTTATCAAAAAGGCAACTTTTGTGTATATGGTACGAAATCATATTGGCGAAAGGACTCAAGGTAAATTATTAAGTGGTGATCAAATTATTAAGGTGTCCAAATTATTGGTTCATTAAATATTTGCCGTATTTTAACGGCTGGAGGCACTGCAATATTTTGTTTAAGGGAGAGGACACCGCCCTACGTATTTAGAATAAATTATTACATAAACCACGGCACCACTATACTGCACGAAACCACTACTATACTGCCCTAACCCACCATTATACTGTCCTAACCCACCACTATACTGCCACTATACTGCACTAAACTACCACTATACTTCCCTAACGCACCACTACACTGCCCTAACCCACCACTATACTGCCCAAACCTGTCACTATACTGCCCTAACTCACCACTATACTGCACTAACCTAGCACTATTCTGCACTAACCCACCACTATACTGCACTATACTGCCCATACCCACCACTATACTGCAGTAACCCTGGTCATGGTAGTGGCAGTCTTTCTGGTCCACATGAAAATAAAAATATAAAGACTAAGCAGACTGACCATTATTTCCTATGGCAGGACCCCCTCTGCAGCTTGGCATATTTGATCAATTGTAGTGGGAGGAAGAAGTGCTAAACTGGTAAATACTGTACTGCTTTAGGCAAGCTGGCCAATGACTTTTGCTGTCCTGTGGTATACTGTTAAATATATTTAGCCAGTATACTGCCCTAGCCTGCCACTATATTGCCCTAACCCACCACTACAGTGCACTAACCCACCACTGTACTGCCCTAATCCACCACTATACTGCACTTTCCCACCGCTATACCACCTTAACTAACCACTATACTGCCCTAACCCACCACTATACTGCCCTAACCCTGGTCCTGGTAGTCTTCCTGGTGCACATGAAAAGAAAAAGATAAGGACTAGACAGACTGACCATTATTTCCTATGGCAAGACCCTTCCTGACTTTGCTCAAGGATGCTATTTAAGGACGTTCTGTTCCCATCTGTAACTAGTTCTATTATTGGAGTATCCTACTACATTCCCCATTCCTGTCCAAGTTCTCCAATAATAAACAAAACAACAAACCCTAGACTCATTATTGGAGACAACGAGCAAAAGTGTGTGTGCATCTAGCTGTGAAAGTACTTCGTGCCTGGCTGCAGGGGAAAATTAGGGAAGAACTGAACATTACTACAGTGGCTCCAATGGGAGTAAGCTCTTCATATACTTCATGCAGAGTTCAAGGGTGGAGAAAATACTAATTTTATGTAAAAAAAAACTTTTCCTTTCACTTACTTGATAATGCAGTATCAGAAATAATGTACATACATCATAAGACACAGTAATGTTATATATAAAAAAAAAAAAAAGACTCTGGTGTGTACCATTCTACTTCTTAAGCTGTTTATTTCCCAACATACTTAGACAGCTGAGTGACTGCTCTGTCAGCTTTCTTTAGAAATAAATGTATTGTGCAGCCTGCACTTAAACAAAGTTATAAAAAATGAGCACTGCATTGTTAAAAATGTGATTTTTTATTCTGACGCTAACATGTAATTCAAATTAAAATGTCAAACTGAACAAGCACTCTACTGTCGATTTGGTTACTCAAATATTATCAACCTGAAAGGCTTTCATGCTCCTAAAATAATTTGTCCTGCAGCTGCAAGGGGAGAAAGGCCCTCTAGTGTGAAACAAGGAAACTGCCAACAACATAATGCAGATTGCACAATTTTTCAAATTACATAATGATTTAAGATTGATGAGAGATCTTTTTTTTTGTCCAACAGTGTCTTTAGTTTTGCATTTTGTAATATTTATATAGAGGGGAATAAAAGCTTGTTTGTTTCTGATTCCTACATTGATATAAATATTACGTTTAGACAACATATGTTATACAATTATAAGCAGTCCTACTATATAAAAAAAATAGATGTAACCCTCATTAACTAAAATCTAATATACACTTTAGCATGTATTTTATAATTATTAAAAAGTTGTTTTCAGTCTTCTTAACTACTTGAGCTCCAGATTTTACCCCCTTCATGACCAGGCCATTTTTTGCTATTTGGCACTGCACTCTTTAACTGGAGTGGTCAACACTGTAAGCAAATTAAATGTATATAATTTTTTTCACACAAATAGAGCTTTCTTTTGGTAGCATTTGATCAACACTGGGTTATTTATTTTTTATTATATAAATGAAAAAAGACCAAAAATTAAAAAAAAACTATATTTTCTACTTTCTGTTATAAAACATATCCAATTAAAAAATAAAAAAAAATCTAATTTCTTCATAACTTTAGGCCAAATGTATTCTGATGCATGTCTTTGGTAAAAATCACAATAAGTGTATATTAATTGGTTAGTGTGAAAGTTATAACATCTACAAACTATGATATATATATATATATATATATATATACACACTGTATATATATATATATTTGAAAACTGATCAGTCCTGATGTACTGATGGCCTATCTAATTTCTTCAGGCCCTGAAATGCCAGGACAGTACAAATGACCCCTTTTTGGAAAGTAGACATTGTGGGCTATTAGTAAGAGGTATGGTGAGTTTTTTGAAGTTGTAATTTTTTTGCCAAAATATTTGGGAAAATTAAGAAATTAAATATTTTTTTGCACATTTTTCTTTTACATACTGTCACCAGTGCAGAATAGTGTCATCATATGACTGGTGTGGTAGTGATCAGGGATACTGACTGATTACAGTATGTAAGAAAAAATGTAAATAAATAATATTTATTTCACTGTTATTGCTTGTACAATGATGATCACTGTATGAGCAATAGTTTTAGCTTGCATGGATGAGTTTTATTCATGAACGGCTTGCTTATGGTTGTGATCTGTGATTAGCTACAACTAATCACATGGTACAGGTAGACAGGTACCATGTAATTGCTGTGGGCCAAACGCAGATCACAACAGTAAGCAAGTTGGTAATAAATGGAAAGCCATTTATGATGTTAACATTTTTATCATGTGATTGCTATTACCAATCATAGCGATCAAATGATACCCAGTTACCAGTAGCAATATTTGGACACAGCAGTCACAAGAGGGGCGCTCTGATTGCTTCTAACCCAGAGCAGGCCAGATCACTGCATGTGTCACCCTGCCACAGTAAGTGTACCGTGGAGGGGTGGCAAGTGGTTAAATATGCATTTTCCAATAAACAAAATACTTGGTGATCCTGTCATAAAGGTCCTTGTTATCCATTCCAGATATGTGCTGGAGATTTTTACAGGTCCCTGGTACTATGACTAACCTGTGGGGCACTGGTCTCCACATCATTCCCTTCTGGGATAAGATACTACAGCTATATGATTAACTTGTGTGTGATAAATTTCCAAACACATTTCAAACTACTGTACTGTCTATGGTTGATACAAGGTTTCTATAAACAATTTAAAAGGAGTCTAACAGAAGTCAACATTTTTTAACAGCTGCACATTTGGTAACACCCAGACACTGGTGAAAATCCAAAACTCCTTCTTCAGCTGAATGGGCCTGCAAAGTGGAAAAAAAATAGTCATGTGGAACACATGATTGCCTGGGAAGAGAATAAATTTCAAGTCATATAAGCTCATGTGAACTATATGGTTCCATTTCCAATATTCTTCAAACTTTGAACATTTCATATCCTGAATTGCTAGAGGTTTTGGCCATTTCTGGGATTGCTCATGCTTGGTTATATATAAGTACTGTATACTTGTGGTTAAGACATTACATCTTCTTTTCATATGCGTCATATCACATATACTTCTTTTCTTGAATCCTGCAATTCATTTATATATATATATATATATATATATATATATATATATATATATATATATATATATATATATATATATATACATATATACATATAATACGAATGTACCCAGAGCCCTGTAATTTTGCTAATACATAGGGTATATTTATTTTATCTATCTGTGATGTACCATTGAAATATTTAATAAAAAATAAGACTAACCATAAAGGTTCTTGTTCAGGTGTTTAATGTTTCCTGGAATGACAGCTGGCTTCCAGTTCTGCTACTGTGTTGTAACCCTGTCTCATGTACCCCTGGTGAAGACTATGAGCTGCTGTGCTAACACTTATGTAAGCATGGTCCACATTTATCAGAAAGCTATGCCAGAGCACTAATATGCAGCCAAATCTAGAGTGAGTACATGTGGATAGAAAGTCACAAAAAAATCTGGGGGTGAATAGAAGAATCAGGAAGCATATTTCATACAAAAAAACATATAAATTAAACATAATTGGGCAGACTCAATGGTCCACATGGTCTTTTTTCTACTGTCGATTTCTATGTTTCTAAAAACATGATAATTATTTGTGAATCCGTATGCTTTAGCATTTCTGTATTTTATCTAGAGTAAACAATGTTAAGGGTTCAGTAGATAGCAGGCACCCCTATAGTGGTAAGGCTTACATTCTCCATGCTATCCTGCTGCCAAAAAGATCTGCCGAAACTCAACAAAAAACAGTACTTACAGGTGGGGCCAGATTTAGACCATGGAGGGTGTGAGGCACTTCAGGTTCAGTTGGCCTCTCAGTGCTGATTTACATTCTGACAGACACACATTTTCAAAATGCATGACACAACATCATTCTAAGTTCACATGTGCACACACGCAGTCATAGGCCACCTTCTTTAAAAGAGTAAGTATTTTCTATGTGTGGTTTGCTTGAGCTGCCAAAATTTGTTTTTAAAAACAATACAATATACTAGTCTAGGGTAAAACCTGTTACAAAGGATGGTAGAAATTACTTACCAAGATACATTTAACAAAAGAAATGATTTTTGTATTATATATTTTTTAATATTTTATATATTTTTTATATTGTTTTATATTATTTTTGTATAGAGGAGGCCCCTTCTGTCAGGGGGCCAAGGGCAATTTCCCCTTTTGCCCCTTATAAATCCAGCCATGCTTACAGGTATGAGGAAATATGTAATATTGCCTCTTGCCTTCCACAATGCAGTGTTCAGTGCCTAAGCAGCCAGTCACCAGGTCCAAGTTCTGCGAAGATGGTGGGAAGCATGCATAGCCCTATATTTAAGTTTATATTAAGTTGAAATGCTGGGTTTGTTCTGAGATATCATCGTAAGAATAAATATACAGTGGGTAAAATTTCTCAGTAAATATATTTCTAAAGGTGCTATTGCCATGAAATGTTCACCACATGTCAGTAACAACCCATGCAATCCATACATACAAGGAAACCAAAACAAATAAGTTCAGACATTAAGTTATGTTTAGTAAAATGGAATTACACAGGGAAAAAGTATTGAACACACTAACTGAAATGTATTTAATACTCTGTACAAAATTCTTTGTTGGTAATGACAGCTTCAAAATGCCTCCTGTATGGAGAAACTTCAGATCTTAAAGATTCCATGGGCCTCTTCTATGAATTCTGATATTTAGTTCTTTCCTTAGATTTTCTATTGGATTTAAGTCAGGTTATTGGCTGGGCCATTCTAGCAGCTTTATTTTCTTTCTTTGAAACCAATTGAGAGTTTCCTTGGCTTTGTGGTTTGGATCATTGTCTTGCTGAAGTGTCCACCTTTGTTTCATCTTCATCATCCTGGTAGATGGCAGCAGATTTTCTTCAAGAATGTATTGGTACATTTTTCCATTCATCTTTCCTTCAATGAAATGAAGCTTGCCAGTACCATATGCTGAAAAACAACCCCACACCATGATGTTCTCACCTCAAAACTTCACTGCTAGTATGGTGCTTTTGGGGTAATGTGCAGTGCCATTTGACCTCTAAACATTGTGTGTATTATGGCATCCAAAGAGTTCAATTTTGGTCTCATCTGGCCAGACTGTATTCTTCAAGTATTTCACAGGCTTGTCTAGATGTTGTGCAGCACACTTTAAAAGAGCTTCTACATGCTTTTTCTTCAACAATGGAGTCTTGCGTGGTGAGCGTGCATATAGGCTATGGCAGTTGAGTGCATTACTTATTGTTTTCTTTGAAACAATTATACCTGCTAATTCCAGGCCTTTCTGAAGCTCTCCACAAGTGGACCTTGGCTCTTGGACAACTCTTCTGATTACTCTTTTAATTCCTCTGTCAGAATTCTTGCGAGGAGCACCTGGTCATTTATGGTGAAATGATGTTCTTTCCACTTCCGGATTACGGCTCCAACAGTGCTCATCGGAACATTCAGAAGATTAGAAATCCTTCTGTAACCAATGCCATCAGTATGCTTTCCAACAATAAGGTTACAAAGGTCTTAAGAGAGCTCTTTGCTTTTACCCATCATGAGATGTTTCTTGTGTGACACCTTTTTTATAGGCCATCAGTTGAGACTTAACCAGCTGATATTAATTTGCAATGACAAGAATCAGGATTGATTTCTAGTTACTGATAGATTTCAGCTGGTGCCTTGGCTTTCCATGCCTTTTTGCACCTCCCTTTCTTCATGTGTTCAATACTTTTTCCCTGTGTCATTCCATTTTATTACACATACCTTAATTTCTGAACTTATTTACTTTTGTTTCTTTGTATGTATGGATTGCATGGGTTGTTACCAACATGTGGTGAAAATTTCATGTCAATAGCGCCTTTACAAATATATTTACTGAGAAAAATGGTGACGTGTTCAGTACTTAGTTTACCCACTGTATGTAAGAATAGATTTTAATTGCAGAATAACAGTCTATTGACAATATGCAAATGTTTAGGTCTTGCAGGCATTATATACCAGGTAGATTTTATTCCAGTAAGTAATTTTATGAGGACTCTCAGTAACATTGGTAGCTCAGTCATTTGCATGAACCATATACAATAAAGAACAGCTGGCCAGATTTTATGTAGTATTGATGGGCACATTTACTATGGAAATAACAGGTTTGTTCACTGTGACAGTGATACTTATTCACTGTGATATGACCTGCGCACATTCACCAAGCCTTGATGAAAGAATATTATATTAATATAAAAAATAATATTGTACCAATTGTATTTACAAGGGTATAATGACAAAGTATCAAAATTATAATAAATAATTATTTGATACCCAAAGTCTATTATGCTAAATCACTTTAGAAATCCATTGATTGTTCTTATTCATAGGAAATTATTGTACTGCTCCCAAATAGCATATTACATTTAATTTAAAGGGCAAACTCTAATTTAACTCTAAAAAAATGGTTTTTGACATTATTAAGTGCAGTTAGTTTGTGATTGTGTCTGCCACTGGCTGATTGTAACTGGATGTCCACTTTAAGTGAAACACAACCCCTTCCATACAGAAACATACAGTACATAAGGATTGGTCTTTGGGGGCCTTTAGTCCAGTTTTAGCAGAGCACTGTGCTGAAACTCATTCCAGGGAAACTGATTTAATAGAAATATAATATTCCAAAACACAGTTTCTAAGCATTAGAGTAACTATAATGTCAACTCTGAGCAGGCCTGGCCAATCCATGATTTAATAAATGTAAAGCATGGGGGGGAATTTGAGAATTGTCTCACACTGTGCAATTTCCCACAGGGAATGCATTAGTGCTTTGCATTACCTAGCCATGTCATATCAGCAAAGAAACACTTGGTGAAATTTTCCTATTTGTACTGTAGATTTGCTGATTATAATTCTACCACTCAAGAACATTTTTGGAAACCCTCTTTAGCCAATAATGTGATTATAATGACATATATTCGGAGTGCCCTAACCTTATTCCACCGATGGCTTGCAGTTTCGAACTAGTAAGCCTATTAGTAAACCAATGACTGAACATCCTATACAATATTCTATAGCATCTGTTCTTTTTTTCCTTCTGTTCTGTTGCAACGCAATTCTACGTCCGTGCACTGCCATGATTGGTGCTACTGGGCAAATTAGACTTGAGATCAAAGCGAGCTGACCTTTCTGTAATTGGCTGAGTGGCTAACACCGAATCCATCACTGTTTATTTCAATTTGGAGGGGTTTCTTTTATACGATTGCCCATGCAGACAGTTAACCCATCATTTTAGAAGACAATTTGGACAATTGTGGTTTCAGAATAAGAGCTGTATAGAAAAAGAAAACTCAAAGGCTTGCCACTGAAAAGAACTCAAACCAGCAACTAATGGAGCATTACAGTAACCTCGTCCTGGATATGCTGTACCGTTATCAGGAAAACTGCACGCAGGCTAGTTAGAAAGTAAATAAGCCATTCAAAAGCATAGAAGATAGAGCTGAAAATACTTAGTTGATTTGCTGATTCGAAATTGCTTCCCAATAGCGCTTAATGGTGATCTCCCACTGTGCTCAAATCATTCAGAACCTCTTTCAACTGAGAAAACCTTTGTTAATGTTAGAGTGTGGCGAAGAATACAGCACCATTCTATGTGTGACCTGAATATGTGGAGTCTGCAGCTTTGTATGGTCAAAAGGAGAAAGCGTCTTATTAGTTAAAAGCATTTTGAAAAAAGATAAAGGAGACATAGCTGGATTGGGGATGAGTCAAAATATTTCTAGTTGTTGCCATTTACGACACTTTCCCAGTTGCTATTTCTCTATCTACCTTTCCTTCTCATTTCTTGGTGCTGAAGGATATTTTTTCTTCCAATACTATATGGCCACTGCAAAGAAATCATATATTATGCTGTATTTCATCCTTGGTACATCAATAATGAAATAATTTCCTTAAGAAACAACCATGGTTATTTTTTGTGGATAACATTTCATCAATTTTCAGACTAGAACACTTACAACATGGGATGATAACATTAAGGGGAACTAGGTTTCCCATATCTGTCCTCAAGTCCCACCAACAGTGAACATGTTATTGGTTAAAGAATGTACATTAGCTACCAGTGTGGAAAAAAAAAATGTTAGGACACTTCCCCGTAGGCACACTAGTAAAATTAGAAAAAATACAATTTAAATAACAACATTATGACAGCCATACTGTTCATAATCAAATAGTGAATAGATAATTTATTAAACAAAGTATCTTTATTAGAGTGCAATTGTATTGAAATTCTTAAGTCCAAATAAAGAACAATTTAATTTAATACTTGATTCTAAAAAAGATATTGAGTTAAGTAATTTATGTTGACGAAAGATACATCGAAACAAGTATACACCTAAAATCAACTGGTTATATGAACAGCACTAAATGATCAACAGTTGTTTTTTTTTCTTTTAATCAATATTTACTGAACAACAAGTACACATTTTAATACATCAAGTCACTTCTTCTAGAAACATCAAATGTAAAGTAGCCTCTTGCATTTGTAGAAATGGGATACCATACACTTGCGATCAGTAAATTAAAATGTTATATAAAATGTATATATAGATATATTTTATATAGATACTGTATATAGGTATTTTCATGTGTGTGCACGGCATGGCTATAAAAAAAAAGAAAGTATAAAATAAAACAGAAAATTATAAACTGTACTTTAACTAGTAAATTGATTACTTTTGTACTGACCTAGAATTAAGTTAATTTAGATACCCTGGTTGTTTGATATTAATTGCAAAAGCATAGTAAATACTAGTTTCCTGCTCAGACACAATACAGCAGGTTATGATTACATTCCCCTTTTTAACAAAGAACAGCAACCATTCAAAATTCATCACATGACTTCATAAATTGTATTCCCTGCTATGGGTTACAGCACCTTTCACTTCACCTTTGTACAATGCAATCGTTTTCAGTGTGGAATCTAGATTTATCTGTATGTCAAAACCAGATCTGTGAAAAGGAACACAGCTTTCAACATTAGTTTTGCATACAGCTGCATAATAAAAGAATATAAAGAACTGATAATGTTTATGGAAACAGTATCATAGAAACATAAATCTGCCCACTATAATCATGAAGATTTTTTTACTAAACCAATACTAGGTTGATAAAGAATGAATTAGGCTTTGATGATAGGAGATGTATACTAAATAAATTTACCTATTACCTAAATATACCTAAATCAGATTAGCACTCTCTAGCAACACTGCAATTGGCTGACAATGAAACAATAGAAAATTATATTGTACTTTTAAATCAGTTTTTTGGACAATAGTAGAAAACAATTGTTGCTGGCCTCACCTTCTGATATTGCGGTTTGTCTTGCTGTTATTCTGGTTCTTTGGCTTTAGTACTTAATACAGTAAATCACTGACATGAAACATGTATAAAGGTAAGACATTTGGGCTTTTATCAGAATTCCAGGTGTATGAATCAAAACTATTTCAAGCTGAAATACGGGGCTAAACATTATTGACTAAATCTCACCAGATCTTGCCAGAGCGCGGCCAGGAGGACGTCATGGCACCCACCCAGATCGACAAGAGTCTCGCTCGGTCGTCATCTTGCTATTGCCTGGGCGGGAACTGGTTAAAGTGTTGCTGAACTCAGGACCCTGCATTCACTATATCTGGTCTCCTACAGTACACACAACATGAAAATGCAATTAGTTTAGTAAATATAAACTGATAAATATCTTTTCTCATCAGCAGTTAGAACAGTCTTGTGCCTTCTATCAGTGTCCAGCAGAGCACTGGTTAAAGCTTGTAGGAGGAGTTTTCATTCTCCCCTGATTGTGCTATGAGGCTGCATAACCCCTGAATCTTTGTCTCGATAGTGCTGATTGGCCCTGTACTGATCACAGGCACTCTCCCAAGAAAACAAAAACTCTCTAGCAGTACACACCAAACAGCAGATGGATGGGGGGCAGTAGAAGAAGTGGAGTATCAAAGAAGACAGGATCAAACAGCCTTTTTACACAATGGACAGGATTAACCCCTTAGGTTCCACAGTGAGTATAACAAGCATAATTTACTGCATATACAGACTGATTATACTGTTGTGGGTTTAGTAACACTTTAAATCTCGGTGTTCTTTGTGTACTTCTAGACCCGTGGAGTAATGCACTTGTACTTTACCACTGTGTAGGAACTTCCTGTAATAAACTAAACTGACAATCGCCCAGGTCGATTTATACCTAGCATAAGTAAGGTGCACTTAGGCATGGCTGCTCAAAGAATAATACCATACATTTAGTGCCCATGAACAATTATCTGCTAGTCAGCAAAAAAAACCTCTAAATTGCTTTAACAATTTGCATTAAAATTAGATTTTTGTTGCATACATTAGTACATATGTGTGAAAGCTACATTGCCACACCAAAGCACCTTTGTCATGTGTGGTCCCTATCTGCCCACTAAGGGAGCTCCCATCCTAGAACATATATTAGCAATTAATAAATTGGGGGCACTTATTCTTTGAAGGTAGTCCATTCCTCCTTCCTGAAATAAAGACCGGTTATTGTTGCTCTTTTTCCTCATGCAGGGTAACAGGTTTTGTCTTCTCCCCCTCCTATAGTTTTCTGCAGGAAACCCGAAGTAGGTGGAGCTGCTGGTTCCCTCCCACAGCTCTGAGGTCTGCACAGGCTATGCACAGCAGTGATGATATCAATTCTACATTTACATTTGCAAATATGTGGCCTCTCAGCGTCTGGACCTTGACGCCGAGCAGCCGTATATTTGTGTGCAATTAGAAAATACATCTGTGCTGAGACTATGCGCTCACAGCACATATGTCAGTGACTCACGGAAAGGTCCCGATCTCCCCTTTCGATCGGGACCTTTTCCGATCATGTGACAGCGAATCACGGTGGTCACATGACCCTAAAACCCCGCCTGCCTCCTGGTTTCTGAAACTCTTAAAGGGCTGGGAGGCGCCGGCGCTAAGAGGTTAAGCAATATTTTTAAATGAAAAATTTCAGTTGTTCGGCAGTAAAGTCAAACACTGCCAGGCAATTATTCTGGATTAACAAGAAAAATCTTCAGTTTGAGAGGTAGGGAGGGCTATCAGTATACATGACAACAATTCATATTGATAACAAAGAAAATGAGGGAGAGAGATTGCTTTGTTGAAGACACGGAGCCCTGATAAACTTCAATTTTCACAGATGCTTCCATTTGAGAGGCTAATAAAGAGAGACACCATCTAGCTATGAACTACCCCAGAGAGAGAGAGAGAACAACTGGATAGTTTGCTCTGCCAGATACTGTCCACCTATGTGAGAAACTGCCATGGCAGAGGTTTCCTTGTAATACAAAGATTTGTCTGGAAGGGGTTACCATGTAAAAGACTTCCATTTCTCTATGGGAGTGAGTCTGGCTTGTTGGAATAGAAATGGCCTCTCTGAATAAGAGCAGCCCATTAAGGTCTGTTCCTCTTTAGACAGACTGCTTTGTTAGAGAAGAGGCTGGCTTGTTAGAATCTAATCTACATCACTACAGGGCACAGAGAGAAGTTTCTCTATTACGGGATGCTTTTCCAGCGATAAAGAGACTGCCCTGTTGAAAAAACAAACTGCACTGTTAAAGAGAAGGATCCCATATTAAAGAGAATACCTTGTCATAGAAAAAGACTGTGCTGTGTGATAATATTGATTCTATGGATTAGTAATCTCATTATTTTACGTATAGAGCTACTGTATGCAGCAAAGCTGCCCTTTGAGCCAACAAGTTCTGAAAATTGTACTTAGTTAAGCCACATGATATGGAATGTCTGGAAGTGTCATAGGAGGTTTGCTGAACAGTTACAGCTATATGTAAAATCCACAGTATGGGATGCTCAACCTAAGTCAAGGGACAGATGTTGGTCAAAACACCTGAGGCCAGCAGGCAGAAAGTTGGAAATTATGTCAGATGGTGGGGCAGCAAGATATAAATATACAGTATATTTATTCTGTACATTTCCCTCTACCCTTTCTGCCTAATTTGCACAGTATGTGTATTGGCAGAGAACTGCACTGATGATACAGCGTTTCCCCGAAAATAAGACCTACCCCGACAGTAAGCCCTAGCGGTACTTTTTGATGTACCGCTAATATAAGCCCTCCCCCGAAAATAAGACCTACCTCCAGCAGGGGAAAACTGACCATTCGGGCAGAGAGAGTGAGAGAGAGAGAGAGAGAGAGAGGGCAGAGAAAGAGAAGGCAGAGAGAAAGAAGGAAGAGAGAAAGATGAGACAGAGAGAGAGAAGGCAGAGAGCGGACAGAGAGAGATATAGAGAGGAGGGGGCAGAGAGAGAGAAGGCAGAGAGAGGGGGGGCAGAGAGAAAGAGAGGGCAGAGAGAGAGAAGGCAGAGAGAGGGCAGAGAGAGAGAGGGCAGAGAGTGAGAGAGAGGGCAGAGAGGGGGGGGGGGCAGAGAGAGAGAAGGCAGAGAGAGAGAGAGGGCAGAGAGAGAGGGGGGGGAGATAGATAGATAGATAGATAGAGGGCAGAGAGAGAGAGAGAGAGAGAGAGGCAGAGAGAGAGGGCAGAGATAAAGAGAGGGCGGAGAGAGAGAAGGCAGATAGAGAGGGCAGAGAGAGGGGGGGGGCAGAGAGAGAGAGAGAGAGAGAGAGAGAGAAGGCAGAGAGAGAGATAAAAATAAGACCTACCCGAAAATAAGCCCTAGTGCATTTTTTTAACCTAAAATAAATATAAGACAGTGTCTTATTTTCGGGGAAACACGATATAATGTAAGTACTGGCCTGTGTGGCACCAAGGTCTGCTCACCACTGCTGGAGGAAAACCAGAACCCATGTTCTCATGTAAGCAGGCAGAGAGCTGGAAAAAAGATATGTATATTTGGTGGGGAGTGAGATGTGCTGCCCAACCTGCCGGGCGTTGGTCTGTCAGGATGTTATCGGAAACAGAGATGCACATGCACCAAGACAGAGGTCGGGAAGTTCTTTCAGTAACCCGCATGGGCACATGGGCTTGTGCAGCAACGTGCATGCATGTGTTGCACGGACATCTGCTTATATTAGTATACGTCTGCACATGTCCAAATCAAGAAATTGTGCCAAACACCCTATTTAAGGAAAGGAATAGTTACTAGTAATTGCTGGATGATCTTCAGATAGTCCATGATCCTGTTCCTGTGTATCACGATGTGTGTGTGTGTTACTCTAATTACCTTTTACTGACTCAGCTTGCTTTTGGACTTCTCCCTGCCTGACTCCTGATCATGACCTCAGCTGGCTGAAAGACCTTGCTTCCATTTGATCTCCTGTGTATGACCCTGGATTTTTTTCTGACCTCTTTACTGTCTCCAGCTCACATGTGTATGACTTCAGCTCGGCTCCTCCAGACTATGTCTCCCGCATCCATTCCTTGTCACTTACCTGTGTATGACCTTGGCTCGGCACCGGGCAATGTCTTTCTTCTACTTACCTGTACATAAACTTGACTAGACCTGGACCTCAACATGGCTGTCTGAAAGACCAGCCCTATGTGTTCTGCTCAGCGTCATCCTACCATGGGTGTATAGATTGCCAGCTGCAGATCCCCCTCAGGACTCCTTGAGACTACCGTCTGCTGCATACTGTAGATACAGTCTTTCCTGACGACCTTCATGGGCAACTATCAACAGCCTAGATCCAGGGCACTTATGCTACTTTGTTCTTTGCATGCCCTGTCACCATATTCAGGGTTGTCCAGACCAGAACAACAAAGAAAGCCCTCTTGTTACTTTGGCCTTCAACCAGGTATGTGACATGGTCTTTAAGGTGACACTAAACTATTTCTCTGTTATCCTAAATATATGTCATACACATCCACTACTGAACAGCCCTGTAAGTCAGTTTTCATGAACTTGTTTTCTTCCTGTGTTTTTCTGCCTCATTTTTAACATCCTCCATGGACTTCTGAACCTCTTCTTCCCACCCCCTCACATCTATTTGTTTGGAATGAGCAGTGCACATTAGTTGCACGCTACACTTCCTTTAATCTGTAGTCCATAGTCCCTGTTCCATGTTGGGAGTGAACAAGGCAGGGTGGCTATGTTTGCACACACACCCTCCCGATCTGTGCTGTGATTCATTACAGCACACGTTTATCAACAGGTTCCGGCCAATGATTTTGCCAATTTTATCCAATCACAGCACAGATTATGTCAATGTTTACAAACATAGACACAAGTTCTGGCCAGAACTTCTCTTTCTTAGTCCTTTCAGTTTCTGAGAGAGAAGAAGCCAGATGTGTGTGAGTAAAATCAGCACATTTACACTTGCACACACTTAGGCACATTCAACCTTTTGATCGCCCTCCAGTTAATTCTTTAAGTGCCTTGTTACAGTGTCATTAGTATAGCGTACAACATCTTTTTTACTGATCACTATACTAGTGTCACTAGTAACCTGAGATAGCATCAGAGTCAGTTAGTGTTCCTCTCAGCTAGCGTTAGCTAGCATCAGATTTCTCGCCACACTATCGCCATCAACTTTTAACCTCATGATTGCCAGCAACACAGTCACACTATAACTGCCATTACTACTATAGTGTCTGAACATGAATCAATGTCTTGATCATGATCAGGCATAATGGCACTCTGAATGGCAAGGAGAAAGTCACAGCAGAGCTCTGCCTATGTAAACAAGGCATAGCTCTGTCCTGTCAGCAGGGGTGTGCTGGATTTTGTTTCCCTGCAGGGAATAAAATCCAGCACATCCCTTAGTGAAAGCACCTGAAAGTACACACAAAAACTCTTCTTCGGCACACATTTAACCCTTTGATCACCCTAGATGTTTAACCCCTTCCCAGCCAGAGTCATAAGTACAGTGTCAGTTCATATTTTTAGCAGTAATCACTGTATTAGTATCACTGGTTCCCACAAAGTGTCACTTAGTGTCAGATTGTCCCCTGCAATATCGCAGTCCAGCTATAAGTTGCTGATCGCCACCATTACTAGCATAAAAAAATTATAAAAATTCCAGTATAAACCATCATTTGTAGAAGCTATATTGTTCGCAAAAACCAATCTATATACAGTCATGGCCGAAATTGTTGGCACCCTTGATATTTCTCCAGGAAATCATGTATTTCTCACGAAACGTATTGCATTAACACATGTTTTGCTATACACATGTTTATTCCCTTTGTGTGTATTGGGACAAAACAAAAAAAGGGAGGAAAGAAAGCAAATTCGACATAATGTCACACAAACCTCCAAAAATGGGCTGGACAAAAGTATTGGCACCCTTTCACAACTGCGGATAAATAAGAATGTTACAAGCATGTGATGCTCCTGTAAACTCACCTGGGGCAAGTAACAGGTGTGGGCAATATAGAAATCACACCTGAAAGCAGATAAAAAGGAGAGACGTTCACTTAACCTTTGCATTGTGTGTCTGTCTGTGCCACACTAAGCATGGACAACAGAAAGAGGAGACGAGAACTGTCTGAGGACCTGAGAACCAAAATTGTGGCAAAATATCAACAATCTCAAGGTTACAAGTCCATCTCCAGAGAACTAGATTTGCCTTTGTCCACAGTGCGCAACATTATCAAGAAGTTTGCAACCCATGGCACTGTAGCTAATCTCCCTGGTCGTGGACGGATGAGGAAAATTGATGAAAGATTGCAACGCAGAATAGTCCGGATGGTGGATAAGCAGCCCCAAACATGTTCCAAAGACATTCAAGCTGTCCTGCAGGCTCAGGGAGCATCAGTGTCAGCGCGAACTATCCGTCGACATTTAAATGAAATGAAACGCTATGGCAGGAGACCCAGGAGGACCCCACTGCTGACACAGAGACATAAAAAAGCAAGACTACAGTTTGCCAAAATGTACTTGAGTAAGCCAAAAGCCTTCTGGGAAAACGTCTTGTGGACAGATGAGACCAAGATAGAGCTTTTCGGTAAAGCACATCATTCTACTGTTTACCGAAAACGGAATGAGGCCTACAAAGAACAAAACACAGTACCTACGGTAAAATATGGTGGAGGTTCAATGATGTTTTGGGGTTGTTTTGCTGCCTCTGGCACTGGGTGCCTTGACTGTGTGCAAGGCATCATGAAATCTGAGGATTACCAAAGGATTTTGGGTCGCACTGTAGGGCCCAGTGTCAGAAAGCTGGGTTTGCGTCCAAGATCCTGGGTCTTCCAGCAGGACAATGACCCCAAACATACGTCAAAAAGCACTCAGAAATGGATGGCAAAGAAGCGCTGGAGAGTTCTGAAGTGGCCAGCAATGAGCCCAGATCTAAATCCCATTGAACACCTGTGGAGAGATCTTAAAATTGCTGTTGGGAAAAGGTGTCCTTCCAATAAGAGAGACCTGGAGCTGTTTGCAAAGGAAGAGTGGTCCAAAATTCCGGGTGAGAGGTGTCAGAAGCTTATTGATGGTTATAGGAAGCGACTGATTTCAGTTATGTTTTCCAAAGGGTGTGCAACCAAATATTAAGTTAAGGGTGCCAATACTTTTGTCCAGCCCATTTTTGGGGTTTTGTGTGACATTATGTCATATTTGCTTTTCTGCCTCTGTTTTATATTTGTTCCAATACATACAAAGGGAATAAACATGTGTATAGCAAAACATGTGTTAATGCAATACCTTTTTTGTGTGAAATACTTGATTTTCAGGAAAAATATCAAGGGTGCCAACAATTTCGGCCATGACTGTACGATTAATTGGATTTTTTTTACCAAAAATATGTAGCAGAATACATATTGGCCTAAAGTATGAAGAAATTAGATTTTTTAATTTTTTTATTGGATACGTTTTATAGCAGAGAAAAAATAAATATTGTTTGTTTTTCAAAATGTTTGGTATTATTTTTGTTTATAGCGCAATATATAAAAAAAACAGTGGTGATCAAATACCACCAAAAGAAAGCTCTATTTGGGGATAAAATTGATACAAATTTCAGTTGTGTACAGCATTGCATGACCGCACAATTGTCAGTTAAACGCAGTGCCAAAAAGCAAAAAACGGAGGTCAACTGGTTAACCAC
Source organism: Staurois parvus (assembly GCF_062004578.1). Taxonomy (NCBI): domain Eukaryota; kingdom Metazoa; phylum Chordata; class Amphibia; order Anura; family Ranidae; genus Staurois; species Staurois parvus. Next base: position 15,293,987 of record NW_028317941.1, on the reverse strand, counting down.
TTGCCCTCCAGAGGATTTACCCTCCTTCCTGACCAGGCCATTTTTTGCGATACGGCTCTGCGTTATTTTAACTAACAATTGCAACGCTGTACCCAAATTAAATTTACGTCCTTTTTTCCCACAAATAGGGCTTTCTGTCGGTGGTATTTGATCGCCTCCGCAGTTTTTATTTTTTTGCGCTATAAACAAAAAAAGACCGTTAATTTTGAAAAAAAAAACTATATTTTTTATTTATTGCTATTAAACGTGTCCAGTAAAAAAAAAAATTAACAATCAAATTTTGCCATAAATTTAGGCCAGAATGTATTCTGTTACATGTCTTTGCTAAACAAAAATCCCAATACATGTAAATTAATTGGTTTACATGAAAGTTATAGCGTTTACAAATGGCGGTATATATACTGGAATTTTTTTTTTTTTTCACTAGTAATGGCATTGACCAGCGACTTATAGTGGGACTGTGGCAGGCATTCTGACACTAGGGGGATCTGATTTGGTGTCACTGACATTCCCAGTGACACCAATACAGTGATCAGTTCTAATAAAAAGCACTGACACTGTACTAATGGCACTGGGCAAAAAGGGGTTAATATACGGGGCGATCAAAGTATTAACTGTGTGCTGTTTTACTGTGTGCTGTGTGTGTGCTTTACACTGTAAGAACACTGCTTTGTATAGCTCTGCTATTTCCCCCATTCACAGCCCCCATTCACAGCCAAGCCCAGGGTTCAGGTGGAAACAGTGAACTTAACAATCCCCCTTACAATTTGATTGTGGACCAAAGTAATATTTATTCCCAACAATATATCGTCGCCAACCCAAATTCATACCTTGCCAGGCCAGAAACCTATCACAGTTACCAAATTTAACATTTTTATGGGTCTAACCCTTAACATTACAGCAGGCATTACAAAAAAGAATGAATTGCGGTCATATTGATCCTCAGACCTGATTTATCATGCCCATGTTCTCTGCTGCAATGGCCAGGAAAAGATGAGCATACAATGCGTTGAATGTGTTTCAATGACAATATCCTCTGTCATCTTTGGGGTTACCCTGACTATGATTGGCTCCACAAAATTTGGCCCCTCATAAACTACCTCTCTGGAACATTTGCAGATATGTATATGCCCGAACAAAACATCTGCATAGACGAGGCTCTCATATACTTTACTGGCAGTATTTTACTGGTTTATGAGGGAAACAAAAGTCATGTGGAGCCCCCCGAATGCCCAGTCTACATGGGGAGTCTACTTTCCAAAAAGGGGTAATTTGGGGGTGTTTGTACTATCCTGGCATTGCTCGGCCTCCAAAAATGTGATAGGTATTCAGGAAATGAAATGAGGAAATTACACACTTTGAAAGCCTGAAGGTGGCTATTGGTTTTGGGCTCCTGTACATGGCTGGGTTACCAAAAAGTCTCACACATGTGGTGTCCACATACTGGGGAGAAATTGTTTTCGGGTGTAATTCCACATATACCCATGGCATGTGTGAGAAATAACTTTGTATCAAAAAAAGAAAATTTCTTTCTTGTCATTTTCCAAAAACCTGTGGCAAAATAATCAAAATTTTTCTGTGGACTCAACATGCTTCTCAGCAAACACCTTGGGGTGTCTACTTTCTAAAAAAGGAGTCATTTTGGGTGGTGTTTGTACTATCCTGGCATTTCAGGGCATCCGAAACTGTGATAGATAGTCAGGAAGCGAAATTAAGTTACGCCCTTTGAAAGCCTGAAGGTGGTCACTGCTTTTGGGCTCCCGTATGCGACTAGACTCTCAAAAAGTTTCACACAAGTGGTATCCCCATACTCGGGAGAAGTAGCAGAATGTGTTTTGAGGTGTAATTCCACATATACCCGTGACATGTGTGAGAAGTATCTCATCAAAATGACAACTTTGTGATGAAAATGTTTTCTCTAAAAATGTGTGGCAAAAAATAAAATCTTCTATGGACTCAACATGCCTCTCAGAAAATACATTGTCTACTGTATAAAAAGGGATAATTTGGGGGGTATTTGTACTGCTTTTGCATTTTACAAATGCATTTAACAAATGTGATAGGCAGCCAGTACGTAAAAGCTGCTAAATCTCAGTATATCTAGTATAGTTTGTAGATGCTATAACTTTCACACAAACCAATTAATATACACTTACTGGGATTTTTTTTTTTACCAAAGACATGTAGCAAAATGCATTTTGGACTAAATTTATGGCAACATTTTATTTTGTTTTATTGGATTTTTTTTAAACACTGATACATTCTGCTGTTCAATAAATTGGCAAACTATTGCTAGTGCAGATATAAATACAGATATCTGAACTATTCTATCACTGTAGCTTCACCAGAAATGTGTTTTATTTATGTATTTTTAAATATCTTTGCAGGAAAAAGTTCACGTTGCAGCTTATGAAGTCATAGAGCTCTTCACTACACCCTCATTTTAAAGCTATTTATTCTCAATTATAAGTCTTGATCTAAGGCTCAAAGAAAATGTTATAAATAATACCCTGTAGAAGTACATTACTGACGTGAATCATTTAATGTAATATATTTTACACATTTTGTATAGCCCTTTTCATCTCCTATCTTTATGCAAGCTTTCATTTCAAGCACAAATGCATACACAATTCTTGTACTCCACAGAAACTGACCTTTGATATCTACAGGATAGAGGAGCATAATGTGCAAAATAATCAATACCTACTGTACATCTATGATATTTCTTTAATTAGATTCAATTTAAAAAAAATAGGTCTTTGACTGTGACTTACAAAGCATGGCTTTTGAAGAAGGTTAATAAATCTGTCAGTTTTACCAATCATTTAGAATGGATATTATTTGGAATTGGTGTATAATATTTCAAACTGTTTTTTATATTTATATCTCACAGGAGCATGTGGTCTATTGTAATGTATAAATGAGTTTGCTGAATATGCCATAATGCTTTTTTGAATCCCTTGTGTCTCATATGCCATTTTAAAACAGCACGGAGACAATGGCTATTCATCCCAGCACCATTTTTAAATGGCACCTGGACTCAGTGGTCCCAGGCCGCCATGTAGACTGGAGCTCCTGGCAGTTAGTGATGGCTGGCATTCAGCGGTAAACTCAGGAACAGAAATGGTCAGCTCCTGGGCTTCAGATTGCTTCATAAGAGAGCTTGTGGGAGATGTAGTAATGGAGTTAGTAGGCCTTTTTGGGTCAATAAACCCTGCCTGAACCATTAAATTCTGTGCCCCATGGGTGCCACTTGTGTTAAGACATATATGGGAGCAAGAGTATGAGTGTAAGGTGTTTGATATATCTCCAGTGTATAGGACAGACAAAGGTTCTTCTTCTCTGCTTGGCCTTTTCCAGTAGGAAAATGAAGTCCCCAATGTAGTCATCTAAGTGTGTTCCCCCCCTTGGGAGGGTAAAACTGTTATCATTCTTTATTGTAAGAAATGCCAGGACACCATTTGACTAGTGGCGTGGGTGCTGGTCTCACTCCTCTAAAGACATTTGCAACCAATGGGGGATTATTTGCAGGCATTGACCAGTGTCTGGGGACAGAGCAGGGCCCAATATGCAGGTTAAGTGGGTTCAAGGGAGTTGGCCCTGCATTCTGGTCACTAGATCACTGCTCTAGTGATTTCTTGGTGGCTGACTGCAGTATGTTGTAGTAGTAAGTTGTTGCACAGCCTCATAGACCAGATCCAATCCTCCTTATACTGGTAAAAAAAGGGTTAAAAAACCCCAAGCTGCGATGTCAGCCTTTCCCTGTTCACCACTGCTGGAGTATAGAATATCTCCTCCTCCTCCCCAGAAGGACTGGGCAGGACTGCCAACACCAATTTTGGATTTCAGTGCAACAAATGCCGCCGTTGGCTGAAACAGGAAGATTCATTTAGGAACACACTGGATTTCTGGCAAATTAACAGGTACTTTCTGTACTTACAGTGTTTTTAAAGGGATAAAACAACTTTGGAAATCAGACTATTATGTTAGTGTTACTAAACCCAGGACCCTGCATTCACAATATCTGGTCTCCCACAGTACACAGAATATGGAAATGCAATTATTTTAGTAAATATAAACTGCTAAATACCTTTTCTCATCAGCAGTATATAGCAGTCTTGTAACTTCTATCTGTGTTCAGCCAAGCACTAGTTAAAGCTTGTAGGAGGAGTTTTCATTCTCCTCTGACTATCCTATGAGGCTAAATATAACCAAAATCTGCGCTTAGAAAAATAAATAAATATTTATGGACACTGTACCCTGATACCAAGCACCTCATATACAGTATTCAAATAAAGTGCAACGCCCAAGTATATCAAGCAAAATGAATTAATCATAGTGATGATATTGTGTGAAGATTTATAAAAATTAATTACAAAGTGTCCATAAATAATATAATCATATGGTGGAATCAAAATAGAACAATCCAGTCCCAAAACCATGGTGAGATCAGAAGACTTCCAAAGACAGCCAATATGACACCATCCACTCACATGCAAGGCTTGCCAGAAGGCATGTGACCCCTACTACGAGTGGTCAATCTGTACTTTGTGGGATACCATAGGTAACATCAAGGGAAATACACGATAAACCCAAGGAATTGATCAATGATCCTCCTATAGATCCAACCATTCCCAGATAAGTTAATGGACCAAGAACTCCTGGTGCAATACAGGCAATAAAAGATGTATCCACATAGTGTAAAACCACCAAAGATATCAAGTTTATTGAATAGTAATTGCACTCACATGGTAAAAGGCACAATTTGGCATATACAAACATAAAAACAGGTCATTCCAGCATCCAAGATGGCCACTGGCCGGTTGCGCATGCATGGTAGCATGTGTGCATGGCTCCGCTCTATGCGTTTTGTCATATGTGACATCATCAGGGGCACACACACACACACCAACCCATGCCCTTATATAGGAAAGAGCAGCCACAGAGAATGAACACCATTGGTTTAAAGCCGCAGGGAGAGGTGTACAAACACCTGCAGCATGATTAGACCACCATACATGAATAGCCAATCTAACAGCACTAATATCCAATGGCACCATCTTGTGATGAAAATCATATGGTGTCAAAACACATTAAAATAAAATATCCAATATATGACTAATAATTTGTGGATACACCACAACGCCATCTAATGGCTAACTGATCTAAGGCCTATCAAAAGATGTGACTACTGCTTAAATGTGCCATAATGCCATCCAGTGGCTAAAATGTATTGGCCAAATTAAATGTGCCATAATGCCATCCAGTGGCTAAAATGTATAGGCCAAATTAAATGTGCCATAATGCCATCCAGTGGCTAAAATGTATAGGCCAAAAATTATACAATCTAAGGCTAATTAAAAACAAATTAAAAAGTTAAAATAATTAAAAAATAAAAAATTGATATCAATCCTCTGTAACTAAAACTAGAATACAAAATTGTACAGACGCAATATAATATATATACAGTACAAGGGAAGAATCATGTTAGAGTGAGTCAAGATTTAACTGGTATTAATAAAACAATTGATGTCCCATTCAATATTCAAACCCAAAGGGGCATAGGTCTTAAGTCGGTAAATCTGAATAGTTTTGGCTTTTGAAATCATTCTTTTGGCATTACTACCTCTCCAGTTAGGGATATATATCTCCACTGCAATGAAACTGGTACCCTTAGGATTATTATTGTGTTTTAAAGCATAATGTTTTAATACACTATGTTCTTTATAGCCCTTCTTTATGTTAACAATATGTTACCCTAAGCGGACATGGAGGGCAGTAACTCAACTATTTTTGGCACAAGGGTTCCTATTATTTGCAAAAAAAGGGGGTGGCCATGGCAGCCAAGTTTGCGCACAGCATGGCCAACCTTTTTATGGCTAAATGGGAGGAGGATGTAGTTCTGAACAATAGAAGATCCCAACTATTTTTTTGGAGGCGATTCATTGATGATATCCTCTTAATTTGGGATGGTGACTTTGATTCATTGGATATGTTTTTGAAATGTTTGAATGATAATCAGAGAGGTATAGTCCTCAGCTATGAAGTCAATCATTTTTTGGATTTAACAATCTCAATAGTGGATGGGGTTCTTACCACAGCCACGTTTTTTAAAAAAACAGATAGGAACGGGTACATCCCACTTGATTCCTGTCATCACCCCTAATGGTTATTGGCAGTACCTAAGGGTCAATTTTTGTGCCATAGACGTAACTGCACTTATAGAGAGGATTATGAAAAAGAAGCCTTGATTTTAAAATCAGGGTTTTTGGAAAAAGGGTATAAGTTAGAGGATTTGGACAGATCAATAAAGGAGGTGGGATATCAAGACCGGGAAAATCTCATTATGGATAAGGTACTGGCTCAGAATAGCTCTGATCATTTTGGCCTGGCCTTCATTACCACCTTTTCTAGCCAGCATTATCTTATTAAAATATTATTTGAAAACACTGACCGGTTTTGATGAATGATTGAATTTTGGGTCCCATGTTGCCCGAACATCCCACTGTTATATTCAAGGGGGCGGGTAACCTTAGAAACAGGAGGAGGCTGTCTCAGAGACGGAAGTGACAGGCTGGGTTGTCTGCCAGTTCTGTTTGTTTCATTTGTAAACAGGGCTTTTGTAGGAAGGCTCCATTTTTATTGTGCGACACCAAGGCCGACATGGGGGGAGTCCTGGGCCTGTGCACCGTGGCCAGCTAGCTGCTTGGAGCATCACCTTTGTTGTAAGGAGAGCCTGGTATTAAGAGCCCATCTACTATTGCTATACTTGGAGCTTTGTGAATATCCACTGAGGACAATTATCTATGGTTTGCTGATGACCGAGAGATATATTATAGGAGAGCCTGCTGCTGGTCTTCAATTCTTATTTTAACAAAGCGATATCTGACCACCTTAATTGGGGTCAATTGTTTCTAGTGAGTGAGAAATTCACTTATTCTTCTGCATGTGGTGAAAGCACACATTTTAGGTCTACAGAAATATATCTTCATGGGACTGTCACCATATGTATTGCGTTCACTATTTATTACGGTTATCATTTGTCAGATGTATATTTTTTGATAGATGTTATTGAGATTATACAATATAATCCAACATAAATCACATCAAACAATATAGAACACCTAACCTTAGTTGCTAAGGTCTCTTCCCACCCAGGAAGTCCAAAATAAGATAATTCCCAGCATCCAATCCAATCCACTTCCTAAATGTGTATCCTTCAGTATCTTTCCACTTCTTTAAATTCCTAATAAAGTGACAGCCTCCCCTTCTTCTTTTAACCCTCAAAGAAATATCACATGGAAAGCACACATAGTTCATTACCTATGCCATACCATATAAATCCAACAAAAATACACTCATAAAAAAGTGCTCCAAACAGGCAAAAATTTCACCACGTGTCCATCCACATGTGATATCCGCAATTCCTACTCTTACCCTCAGGGTATGAATAACTCTCTCAAATTAATTCCCAACTTGGCATTCTTGCTTCCAAATCACTCCTTCTGAATTATTGTTCCTTCCAAAATTAAGGCACATATAGTGTAGTATTATCAACACTTAATATCGTGCTACTTTGTGCTCCCATGGTAATAAAAAAATGACCACCAATGTGTGAGACAAAAATCCACCACCTTCCAAACCATGCACCTTACCAAATAGTAAAGCAAACACAGCTTTTCACAAATAGACTGCTCATTGACCAATATTACTCTTGATGTTCCTTTTCAATGCCTATATGTATAGGTCAAAACAGAATAGACACCATCGCGTAATATATAAAAAATCCTTAATTTATTAAATAAAAAAGCGCTTACATTACTGTGATGCAAATCAGCATTTTCTCAAACCATGTAGACCGGACCTCATCCAAAATGGCCACTGCGCAACTTCTGGTTGGCGTCCGACATCACTTACTGACGCATTTCATCATTACAACTTTGTCAAAGGATCCTAGGTAATGCACTATGTGCGTTCTCTATGTGATAGATATGCCAATCACATGCACCCTGCTTTATTTTATTTACTTATTATTTATTTTACTGTTGTGGATTTAGTAACACTCTAAAGCCTTTAAGAGATTTTAGTAATTGGGCTTAGATTGAGTCTCTAGGCTTTTTTCTCCTGTAAAGCTCAACTATAGATACAACAAAAAAAAAAATCTACCTTTGACATGGGGCCCCCAAATCCCTCTATCAGGTAAAGAGGACTCCCTGCACAGTTCTCCCTGTAATTTCTTCCTTAAAGGTTAGATTAATTCTGAATCCATGCCCTAATATTTTATTTCCACTGTTTCAGGGGCACAATCATCCGATTCCCTTGTTTTAAGGGAGATATATTCATCAACCATTTCTGGTTTGCCTGATTAGCTTTCAGGCATCCCCACTAGTTTAAAACACCTGGGACGCATGTGTGTTGGTTCTCTCCTTCCCCTCCCCGACTTTTGCAGGGAGAGAAGTGTTGGAGGATCATCCTCAGCAGAAGGATAAGAAGGAGGAAAAAGCTGTTGAGGATCAGGAATCATCTGTAATCCATTCAGAATAGCATCACATTGCACCAGTGTACTTTACTACAGCTCAATAGTGTGAACGGGCCCTAAGGCATCGCATCTCACCACACCACATTTGCACAGTGCAGTAGTGCAAAATGCTCCAAGACAGCTCATTCATTGCCACCAAGCATTGCTGTGCAGAGCAATACAGCTGCATTGGGGTGCTATTAAATATAAATGATACTACAGCACACAATAGTGCGTTACGCACTTTGTGAGTTTCTGCAACATACAGGTGTGAATCCAGCTTAACTACTGGACAAAAAAAATATTTCTAAGTGTTAAAAGGTGAAAGAAAGAGAAAAAAATACAAAGTGATTATGTTCTGTATATTGTATATCATCATTGTGTTGTGTAGGGATCCATCCATTGGGCATTTACTGCAACTGCACCTGTTTGTATTATTTGTTTCAACATTAACAGGAAGTGTCTTGGTTTGTTAAAATAAAGATTTCCCATCCATCATTGCAAAGCCATTTGGCTTCCTAAAGAACACCAGTGAAGGTCTCCATTCTCTCTTTGATATACATATGCATGTGAGTTCTTTATTGTGTTTATTAAAGTAGAACTATAGGCAAAACTTTTTTTTCACTTTTTTCACTGGATAGAGTAAGGGGAGGTTGTATCCCCTGTCAGATTTTTTTTTCACCATCTATGTCCCTATATGGAGATTTCCTTTCACTTCCTGTCCCATAGCCAAACAGGAAGTGAGAGGAAATCCCTGCAACTTAAGGGAATTCCTTGGGGGAACCCCAGGTCATCAGAACTAGTGTACCCATTAAAAGATATCCCCTCTATTACTTTTCTGGGGACAACCCAAAATTTGGGATTTTCTTTTACTTTCACTTTCAATGATAATGGAAAACAGGACAAATAGAGAAGATGTATTTCCTTAACAGGTGCACAAACAGCAATAAAAACTGACAGGTGTTCTAATCCCTCTCCACACTATCTAAAACTAAAAAAATAGTTTTTCCTTCAGTTATGCTTTAAAGTCACATACATAGCCAGATCACATTTAAATACATGCAGTAGCTGTTTGCAAGAAATGTGTTCTTTATATGCATTTGTAATAGACATGTGTACAATCATACTGTAACTTAATTTTATGTGATTGTTTTGCATTTTTGCAGAACTATTGACAGAAGTAAATTAAGTTTTGGAATGAAACACAATGTTGCTTTTGTCAATTTTGTTAGCTAGCTCTCGGCTAATCGTTAGTAGGACATCATAGCAAAGGCATACATATACAGGCAAAGACAAGGGAAGTAAAAAGGCATCTGTATACAGGCGATGATAGAGAAAATTCACAGTAAAAAGGAATCAGTATACAAGTGATGATATAGGAACTTCACAGTAAAAAAACATATATATATATATATATACACAGGTGAAAATAAGGAACTTCATTTGAAAGTGAAAGAATCCACATGAAAACTGTACTTGTTACTGTACTCCCCTTTAACCAATTCACGCCCGGCTAATAGCCAAAAGGCGGCAAGCAAAATGTACTGGATTTCCGGGTTGGACACCAAATGGCATCCTCCCGCACATGCGCACTTTTCACGCTTGCAGAGCCACGCAGCGGCGCGATCTGTCACCGGCCATGTACCTCACAGCAGGTCACATGACAGTTGTATACAATGGATGGCTTCATTCATGCCATCCATTGTATACTACTGTCTAGCTGTGAATGGTCACAGCTAATCACATGCACATGTCATGTGATTAGCTGTGGCCAAATCACAGCTAAGCACAAAAAAAAAAAAAAAAAAAAAACCCTGAGTGAATCGATGTCATTCAGGTAAATGCTTGCTTATAGCAAAGTAATTCTTTGCTATAAGCAAATTGTGTAAAAAAAAAATACTGATCATTTCCCCAAAGTAGTACAATGTTACTATGGTAACATTGTACTACTTTGGACATAGTGAAATATGAAAAAAAATCTTCAAAAAAAGAAAAAAAATGTAATAAAAAATTAAAATAAAAAATAAAACAAAATATATATATATATTTTTCATACTGTCACCAGTCAGTGTCCCTGTTCACCGCCATGCCAGTTATATGATGACGCTGTACTGCACTGGTGACAGTATGTAAAAAAAAAAATAGTGAAAATAATTTTTTGCATTTTTTCATTTTCCGAAAAATTATGACAAAAAAAATACAACTTCAAAAAACTCGCCATGCCTCTTATGAAGTATGTTGGACTGTCTACTCTGCAAAAAGGGGTCATTTGGGGGATATCTGTACTGTTCTGACATTCTCGGACCTCAAGAAATTAGATTGGCCCTCAGTACTTCAGGATTGATCGATATTCAGATCTATCCCATAGTTTGTGAACTCTATAACTTTCCTACAAACTAAAAAATACATCCTAATTTGGGTTATTTTCACCAAAGAAATGTAGCAGAATACATCTTGGCCTAAATTTATGAAGAACAATTATTTATTTGCAAACTTTTATAACAGAAACAAAGAAAAACGAGTTTTTTTTCAAAATTTTCGGTCTTTTTTTGATAATTTAGCAAAAAATAAAAACCCCAGTGGTGATTAAATACCACCAAAAGAAATCTCTAGTTGTGTGAAGAAAATGATAAAATTTTAGTTTGGGTACAATGTTGTATGACTGCGCAATTGTCATTCAAAGTGTGAGAGCGCTGAAACCTGAAAAATGGCCTGGGCAGGAAGGTGTAAAATTGCCTGGTATTCAAATGGTTAATTCATACATAATGGATCCAGGTAGTTGTATGGACATTCCACATCAAACTTAAGAGACCAGGTCTCACATGTCTGCCCCCGAAATTCTGTGTATTCCAGCAGATCATCAGCCAGTTCTGCAGGCCTCAGAGCAAAAGCAAAGGCAGAAGCAGCGTGAGCAGAGGCCTTATATTCTCAAAAAGAAGCTGACTTGATGAGGCAGAAAGCAAAGTTAGAAGCCAACTCCTTGAGACAAGAAATGCCCAAGGGACTTTAAGAGACACATTAAAAGTAATAAAAAATCTTTTTACATTTTTTTAAGATATACACCTTAAATAATTAATACAGAATTTTAAAAAATGACTTGATATTCATATGTTCAAGATTGATGAAAATTTAACTTGCACAATACTCTTGATACATTTTGCGAGACAATGCCCGCTTCCTCAGGAGATGCAAAAACTTCAGAAAATGTCTACAGGGAAATCAGTTTGTTAAAAAGAAAAAAAAAAACACAACCACCTGTACTGTCCCCTGCTTTCCACATTAACTCTGATGCTGTCCCAGGACCAAGGGTACACGTTCAAGAAAACAAAGACAAAGTTAACCCTCCGCATCTATCACATGACATGAGTTATCATGTATCCTCCTTCGGAAATGGTCTGTTAGGATGCTCAGGGACACCTGATCTAGCAAAGCATTTAATTTGGTGAGAATTAGTGAGCACCTGGCTTCTAACATTTGATGATTGCCCTGAAAACTATTGGGCATGGAAGACATGTTTCCAAGGCATCATTGGAGATCTCAGTCTTAAAGCTACAGAGAAGCTTGATTGGCAAAAAAATTGGCTTGAATCAGAGTCATCTTGACAGGCCAAGAGAATCAGGTCTGTACACATTCATGATCCAGCTGCTGGGGTTAAAATGGTATCACAGAGATTAGAGGACTGTTATGGCATCCCTGAAGCTATTGAGGACGCTCTGTTGAAGAAGACTTCACTAAAATATCAACCTAAAGTTAAGACAGTTTGGTGACGTTGTTGGAGATCAATGCAGCCAAGGGATACCTAGACACAGCATATGGGATTAAACCAATAATTGAAAAGCTCCCATACAATCTGCAAAAAAAGTGGATTTCTCAAGGCTGTAAGTACAAGGAAGATCATCATGTCTCCTTCCCACCATTCAGTTTCTTCACCAAGTTAATCGTCAACCAAGCAAAGCTTAGAAATGACCCAAACTTCATATTCTCAATGTGTAGTAACCAGATATCAGCAAACAGGGAAGATGGGAGCAAAGCATTGTAACAGACCATCAGCATCAGCCACTGATGCAGCTTTACATCTTACAACTCTGAAAAAAAGAAGTCCATGGACCCAGACAGTTCATGCCCAATCCATAAAAAAACACACTCACTGTTAAAGTGTCGTGGGCTCAGAAGAAAGCACATTAATGAACACAAAGATTGCCTGAAGGAAAATGCTATCTGCGTCAGATGTTGTGCATCCACCAAACACATTGCTAAAGATTGCAGGGTCAATATAAGCTGCAGAGAGTGCAATAGTGATCAGCATACCTCAGCACTGCATCCAGGTGCAGCCTCTTGCTCTGGTGACCAACAGAGAGCAAGGCAGGGAGGAAGATGAATCTACCCCATTAACTATTGTATCCAAGTGTACGGAGGTATGTGCAGAAGGGTGAGGCCCAGATCATGTTCCAAGATTTGTTTAGTGACTGTATACCCCTCTAACAAACCTGACTGTTCTGTTAAAATGTATGCAGCGTCAGATGATCAAAGTAATCACTCATTAGCCAAGTTAGAGTTCTTTAATGTGTTTAACATTAGTGGTGAAACGTTTTCTTACGCACTAAAAGCATGCTTGGGTACTATGGTAAAAATAGGGCGTAAGGCATCTAACTTCACTTTTCAGTCTATTGATGGGAAAACACACATAAAACTCTCATTGAATGTGACATGAAGCCGGATGACAGATCAAAAATACCAACCCCTGAGATTACTCAGCATTTCCCTCATCTGAAATCCTTGACAGATAAGATCCCTGTGATTGTCCCTAATGCACAATCATTCCTCTTGCTAGGGAGAGATATTCTCAGGGTGCACAAGGTACGTGAGCAAAATAATGGACCCCATAATGCTCCTTACGCACATTTAGATTTAGGTTGGGTCATATTTGGAGAAGTATGCTTTGGTGAGGCTCATACACCAGCAGATGTGAACTCATTTCAGACAAACAAGCTGCGAGTATAAGAGAGTATAAGAGACCTGTAATGCTTGCGAACTACAGTCATGTACTCCCTCATTAAGCCATTCTGGGACCACAGCTCATAGCGTGGACAGTTTAGGTGACAACGTGTTCACTAGAATTTCAAATCATGAAAGAACTGCTATGTCCATCGAAGATCAAATGTTCCGTGATGTAGTTAAAAAGGAGAGGGCAGAGAGCCAGGGAGATGCTTGTAGAATCTAATCTTAAAGTGGAACTTCACTCTCTCAATCAACAGAGACTATTTTTAATCCTTATGCTGCAAACATTAGTAAATGGATAGGAAAGTATATTATATTTACTTGTTTTATACTTTTTATTGTTAATTTCTTCATTTACTTCTTGGTTTCCATACCTAGGCAAATGATGTCACATATTCTCAGCCAATGACTGAGCAGAGGGCAGATGGATTCCAAGAAGTAAGTACTACATGAATCACCTGCCCTAACTCAAGATGGCCACTGCCAGAAATGCTAGTGTTTTTCAAAATTATTTCTCAGCAAAATAAAGCATTGAGAAATGAATGGACGAGTGAGTTTGCTTTGAATTTTAACAATGAATTAAATAACATTTATTCGTTTGTGGTGCTTAAATGCTGTGCAGTTCCACTTTAAGCTACACAAGGTGCTGTCCAATAGAAGTTCAGAGATGGAAGCGTTTCCTGCAATTGAGTTAAAAAGCTAAAAGACCTTGTTCTAGGTGTTGTTCCTCTGCTCCTTCAATGGATTTTAGGAGTAAGTTAGAATAGCTAGATCGACAGTTTTACCTTTCAAGTGTCCAGAGAGGTGAAACCATACACACGAAGAAGTATCCTAGCCACAGTAAACAGTCTTTATGACCCACTCGGGTTTGCAGCCCTGATCACTATGCAAGGCAAAGCCTTAGTTAGAGATCTCTCAATAGATCAATGTGACTTGGACTTCCCACTTTAGCCAGAAAGAAAAACTCAGTGGAGAACATGGGCAGAAGACTTGATTCATCTTGAAGATATCAGTATTCCCAGACCCTATGCACCATTCTCCTTAACATCTACAGTGCAAAGAGAAGCATGTGTGTTTTCTGATGCTTCTACTGTGGCGATAGCAGCTGTAGCATAACTCAAGGTCTGGGCCATAATGGTCAATGTCATGTAAGCTTTAATATGGGCAAATCTAAATTAGCTCCAAGACCATCCCACACAGTGCCACATTTAGAGTTATGTGCAGCCATTTTGTCAATCTAGCTAGCAGAACTGATTCTTGAAGAAACTGACTTTGAGCCGGATGTAGTTAAATATTACACTGACAGCAAAATTGTGTTAGGTTATATTCACAATACCTCCAGAAGATTTTATGTGTATATCTCAAACAGGATAATCCACCTTGGAAAATTCACTAATCCAGATCAGTGGTATTATGTTATCACTAGTCAGAACCCAGCAAATTACAGTACCAGACTAATTCAGGCAGCTCACCTAAAACATACTGTCACAGCTGCTTCAGCCTCTCAGCGCCCCTGCTCTGTCCCTGCTGTCTCTGCCGTCCCTTGCCCTTCCCCTCAGGCACCCCCCTGCTCTCCCGACGCGGCTCTTTGAAGCCGAGCCTCAGGACGAGAGGTGCGGCCCCTCTCACCTCCTGCAGAGATAAAAGGCATCCCTGTGACAGGCTGGAGCGGCGCACAAGTTTACGGAAAGTTCCCGCGCTTGCGGATTTCCCTTGACAAAGGGCGCGTTCATAGAGGCGCAGCCCCTGCCCAGGGGGCGTGCCTCGTTGCCGGACAATGAGGCACGCCAGCTCCGGCCCGCCCCGGTTTCCTAGGCGACTATGGGGCATCCGACATCAGCTTAAGAAGCTGATGTCGGGCGCTCCCGGGGTATGCACCGCTGTGCAGCCACTGAAGGGGTCCCAAGCTGCAGCGGAACTTTTATGGCCAGACTCTGCAGAGACCCAAGCCTGCCTAAGACTGTCTGCTAGGCACCAGGGATCTAGAGACCCCCAGAGCAGGGGAAGACTGCCTGCTAGCCACCAGGGATCCAGAGAACCTTAGAGCAAGGGAAGACTGCCTGATAGCCACCAGGGATCCAGAGACCCCCAGAGCAGGGGAAGACTGCCTGATAACCACCAGAGATCCCCAGAGCAGGGGAAGACTGCTAGCTAGCCACCAGCGATCCAGAGACCCCCAGTGGGAGACCAGGCACCCTGCCGGATCCGTGAGTACATGCTCTCTCCCTGCTTCACTTGAACTGTTCCTGTGCTGACCCCCCACCCCTCTGTTGGATTACAGTTGTTACAGAGACTCTTCCTTGGCTCTCAGTGTTGGACTTTAGGTGTGTTGGCCCCTCCTGCCACCCTTTACTGGCGTATTCACGGTCATCTGTTTGCCTCAATAAAGCTTTGTGCATTTGCCATCTGCTCTGTGTGTTCTGTCCTGCCTACCTTCCGTCACACATACCAACTGGTTCTCAGGCCCAGATTTCTTACATCATGGAGATACAAGTGAACCAGCAAAAGCTGGGGCATTTGATCTTACTGAACCAAATTCTGACAGTGAGATTAGAGCTGAAATGACAGCCTTGGCAACCAAAGTGCATGAACACCGATTAGGCTCACATAGATTTCTCAGATTCTTATTTCGGGAGTGTTTGATGAGAGGCATAGCAACACTTATTTACATCAATAAATCCTTTTCCAGCAGTGCTACTAAAGTATACCTTCAACTTGTCTCAGATTTAGTAGTTCTTCTCCAGAATAAAGACCTACCTAGTTAAATGTTACAGGAGTTCTAAAAGATTTATAATAGTGGTATAATAGTGGTATATAGTTATACTAGATCCTCTCTGATGCCCGCCTCACCACCTGCCCCCTCGACCCTATCCCCTCACAACTCCTACGACCTCCCTCCCCCTCCATCCTACGCTCCCTCACCCACATCTTCAATCTCTCCCTCTCCTCAGGCACTTTCCCCTCCCCTCTGAAACATGCACACATCACCCCCATACTTAAAAAGCCCTCCCTGGACCCCAATGACCCGAACAACCTCAGACCCATCTCCCTGCTCCCCTTTACATCTAAACTCCTCGAGCGCCTCGTCTACACCGGCCTATGCTCTCACCTCAACGACAACCACCTCCTTGATCCCCTACAGTCTGGCTTCCGTCCCCTACACTCCACCGAAACCGCCTTACTCAAACTCTCCAACGATCTGCTAACCGCCAAAGCTAATGGCCACTATTCAGTGCTCCTACTCCTTGACCTCTCCGCAGCCTTCAACACAGTTGACCACCCCCTCCTCCTCAAAAAACTACACTCCCTCGGCCTCAGAGATACTGCTCTCTCCTGGCTCTCATCCTACCTGTCACAACGCTCTTTCAGCGTTACCTATAATGCTACCACCTCCCCCTCACTCCCCCTCTCTGTTGGGGTCCCTCAAGGCTCTGTCCTTGGGCCCCTTCTCTTCTCCATCTACACCTCCTCCCTTGGCCAACTCATACACTCTCACGGCTTCAACTACCACCTCTATGCCGACGACACACAAATCTATCTCTCAACCCCCCACCTCACCCCCTCGGTCTCTGCCCGAATCACACACCTACTGAGCGACATATCAGATTGGATGTCGCTCCACTTCCTCAAACTGAACCTCTCCAAAACCGAGTTTCTTGTCTTCCCCCCAGCCCGGACACCACCCCCCATTGACTTCTCCGTCACATCCAACAACGCCAATATCAAACCCGCCCTGCAGGCCAGAGTACTTGGTGTCATTCTGGACTCCAACCTATCCTTCCAGCCCCAAGTCCAATCTTTAACAAACTCGTGCAGACTCCACCTCCGCAACATCGCCTAAATACGCACGTTCCTAACCCCAGAAACCACTAAACAGCTCATCCACTCCCTCATCGTATCACGACTCGACTACTGCAACTCCCTCCTCACTGGCCTGCCTCGCCGCTGGCTATCTCCTCCTGTACCACTATCCCCTCCCTCCTAGATTGTAAGCTCGAAAGAGCAGGGCCCTCAATCCCCTCATGTTTTGCATTGTATTGGTATTGTTCTGTCACATGTTCTGTCCCCCTTTGTAATGTACAGCGCTGAGCGAACTATTGGTGCTTTATAAATACTGTATTATAATAATAATAATAATAATACTAGGCGGGGAGTGTTCTGTATGTTGTATATCATCATTGTGTTGAGTAGGAAGCCATCTATTGGGCATTCACTGCAACTGCACCTGATTTTATTATTTCTTTATACATGAACAAGAAGTGTCTCTGTTTCTTAAAAAAAATATTTCCCATCCACCATTGCAAGGCCATTTAGCTGCCTGAAGAATACAAGTAAAGTCTTGCATTCACCCTTTAATACACATAGGACTTAAGTTCTTCATTGTGTTTATTAAAGTCACATACATAGCCAGATCACATTTAAAGGATAAGTTCACCTTTTAACAAAAAAATAATAAATGCACATTTTTTTTCAGGTAAAAAATGTGCATTTATTATTTTTTGTTTTGGGAGCCTGTAAAGCATTGCACGATCGCTGGTGCCATGCAGGTCTCCTGCAGACCTGTCAGTATACAGTATACAGTATCTGCTTGCCCGTACGTCCAGAAATACTGACAGGAAGAAACAATTAACTACCACAGCGCTGTGGTAGTTCATTAAGAATTACAAGCTGACAGCTGCTAAGGCTGTTGGAACTTGTAGTTTTCTCATTTACAGAGAACTGTTAATTTTTTTTACATTTTGACAGCTTTTTAGTTATGGAAGGTGAAGTTTAAATGTATTCAATGTGATTTGTGGGTAGCTGTTTGCGAGAAATGTGTATGCATTTGTAATTGACACGTGTACAAACATATTGTAACTTTAGTTTATGCGATTGTATTGCAGTTTTACAAAACTATTCACAGAAGTAAATTCAGTTTTGGAATGAAACACAACACTGCTTTTGTCAGTTTAGTTAGCTAGCTGTTGGCTGTTAGTATGAAAGCATAGATGATAATGTGACGTTCTTCCATAAGAAGTGGAATTATTAAGGTTTTCCCTGGTTTCTGAATAGGTAGAAGGAGAGGTGCCACAAGCATTTGACTTTGACAGAAATGCTGGCGTTTGAAGATGGTGACCTGTTGGCATTACCGAATACCAGGCATTTTAAGCTCTAACAAACAGGCAACCACAAAGCACGTATGCATCCAGCAAAATATTAATGCTAAAAAGTATACTGGATTTCTTTACACACAGTAGAATTAAAGTAATGTCTCCATGCTTTTTTGATTCATATATGATGTATATGAAATTAAACTGAGCACTTTACGAAATAGGCTATTATGACAATGCCACAAATAAAAATAGAGGCACAATGGCATCACTTGGCTCTGGTATTCTTTGAGTTTGTACAAACACATAAAAATATATAGTATATTGGTTTTACTGTCTAAAATTTTGTTCATCATTGATAAAGGTGTGAATGTTATATGATTTGATTTTACAGGGAAAAAAACATAATGATGCCTACTGATCAAATATCATCAATTTCGTGCAACAAATCTACAAAAATGCCTTGATGCTGACAAAATCACAGTTGCAAGCCATCTTTACTGTTGTATCACTATAGTAACTAAGCTTCCTTTTCTCAAATGCTTAAAATTATGCCTTTGTATTTTACTGTATATTTTTTACACTGTCAAATTGTATTGCTGAGATATAACTGACCTAGTTACACTACATAAATGCTATAGGAAAAAAAATGAAAATAAAGCTCATTAGATAAAGCCATATTTTGACAAATGAAAACAATTTTTAATAATTAAATATTGTAAGAGACTGCAAAACTGATTACACATGATCTCAACCCAATGTGAAGGCAGCGACTGTCCAGCTCTGCCTTAAAGTCAGTCCTATGACTGGCACCAAAGTGACAGAATTGAAGGGGGGATTTTAACATTACAAGTAATACACAATACTATTGCTAACATATATATATATTTTTATATATATATATATATATTGAGAGCAGATGAACTACTGCAGCAAGCATATAAAATTAATCATAAGTATATAAACACCAGTATGGAAATCGTTCTGTCTCTCCAATCTAAGCATTGATAGTGTGATCTCTGTAACTTACAGTTGTGATGAGATAGCGATAACTTCAACCTCAGTTGGATACCACAGTCAGTGACTCAATCGATAAGACATCTTGTAGATCTTGTGAAGTTTATTCCATAAACTGAGAGAATCTTACAACAATGAACATTTGATAGGTCAAAAGATCATAATGTTTCTGCTCCATGCCATGAGGCTCGCTGCAATGCCTTACTGGGAAAAGGGGAGGGATATCTATACAGTATTAACTAAACCAAAGGAAAGGGAGGAGCTGAAACAAGATATAGAAACTCTTAAAGGCATATGACAGTCAATATGACAGTCATGTGAAACATGACAGAAATAATACAAGCTTTATATTAGAAAATATTAATAATAGTACATACATTCAATGTATAAATAAGTATTATCAGCAAAAGGGCCTAACAAGAATCCTGGTAGAAATGTGTACATATACCGGGGTATAAACAGTTAATAAATATACTTCCAGATGAATGTTGCAGCAAAGTTTAGTTGCAGGGGCCCCTGAGGATGATTGTGATGTGGTGTCTGCCTCTGTGTCAGAGACTTAAATATAACATCAGCAATGATGGGGATATTCTCCAACTGTTGTCCAATCAGTCTTGAATGCAGCTTCTTATTGCCTGAAACTGTGGTATGGCACTAGAACTTAGAGTCAGTCTATCTACTCTATATTTTAATCCCTAGTAACTTCTAAGCTGTCATGCAACTGGACCATTAACTATGAAGTCGCTGTTGGATACCTAACCTGGCACTAGCCTATGTGGTTATTGAGCCCAGAGCTAAAACTAGCTATAGAATCCTAGACTAGAAGGGACAGGGTTAACTAAAATAACAGGAGCTGCATATAAATTATATTGCAATAAACAGGTTCACCTACTAATATATTGGAAGGTGACCACTATACACGTAAAGTAGCACAGACCTAGCTTTCTGGCAAAGGGCATGTGAAATAGTAACAACAGGACAGAGATACTGTATTGTCTTTCACAAGCATTTAGATACACACTGACAAAGCTATGGATTGCTGCAGCTAAACTATTGGAACATAGGAATACTTGTCTAATAGTCCCTGTTTCTGGTCTGGGTGAAATACAGCAGCAAAACCAGCTCCTGTGTGTGAGGTCATGTGGCTCAGTTTGTGTCTTCTTAGAAACTCCCCTTTTTACTGTATATATCACAGTCCTTCAATCAGGTTTTTCTGACCCAGGTAACAGGGACAGGAAGTACCTGTCTATAACCAACTAATCTGTAGTAAATAACAAATAACCACTATGTACAAATCCTGACAGTAGAGTGCAACAGATCCATATATATATATATATATATATATATATAGTATAAAAAAAATTGAAGCAGGTACCTCCTGTTGAATTGCAAATCTTATCTGTTTGGGATCTCATTAATGGTGGGCTCCCATAATTCCATCCATATAAAAACATCCAAAAACAAATGAGACCAATATCTCCAGGTTGCAAAAATTCTTTTACTTCAAGTGTATCTTCATACAAAAATTAGTGCGATTGCGCAGTTTCAAGCATAACACTGCTCTTCATCAAGCTACAATTGTAATGTTAGATATCATAAGATCACTCTATATACCTAAACAAAGGATGTGGTTGCACAGGTGTATCTCACCTCCATCACTATAGCAACACTACAGCATTACTCTCATATTAGGAAATACCTTTATATAACAAAATGAAAACAAAAATAAACATAAGCAATTAATATGATACATCATATTAAAATCAACATACTGTAATTCTAGCTATACGAAAACAAAATCTGAAGAATTCATTAACCATCACCATAAATCCAAACAAACTGATACCTTCATAAATATCTTCACTTCTGGAAAACATACATGGACATCTGCATCTGCAAAAAATATCTTCAGTCCTTGCAGACTCTATGCCAAAATTAAGCCCTCTACATAGATCATTATAAAATTAAATAAAAAGAATTGATAAGTTCTTAATAAAGCTGAAGGTTAGTTAAAAAAATAAAATTTCTCTACAACTTAGGTGACATTAATTACCAGTAATGAAGTATGTGCCATGCTTAGCAGACAGCTGAGTCCTGTGGAATTCTTCTGTGCAGAGATGCTGATCCTCTTCCTCATGCTCACCTTTCAGGGCTGTGGAAGTTAATAGCTTTGGGTATTCGGGCAGAACAGCCATGAAGATGGTTTGATGGGGATCCCTCTCTACTCTATTGAGAAAAGGTAGAGATTGTGCTACATGCAGTGTAAACAATGAAAGAACTTTTTCCAAGCTCTTCTGCCTGAAGGCCTAAAGCTGTTAGCCCCTGAAGTGCTGAGGTTCAGAGGCATGAAGAGGACGGCATCCCTGGACAGAAGTTTTTTTAAATGATTCAGGCCTGCCCCACATGGGACAAACTTCAAGTGGAAACTATTTTTTGCCAGCTTAATTACTTTAATTAATTATTGGTATCATATGTCCAGAAGGTTGCTGGAGATGCTACCATTATGCTGCATACCACTGTCTGCTTTGATCTTCTGTGAGTTCCGCTGCTCGTACAATGATGATATGGGGTTGTCAGCTCTTCAGCTCCTTCATTCAGAAATTGTCTTGTGTTCTTTTCACAGAATACAAGGGTTTCTCCTTATGGATGAGGTAGAGATCCTAAGATTTACCTGCCCATCCCCTTGTCCATTCAAAGAAAAGCCCAATCCTTTGTCTATTCAAAGAAAACCTTTTATTCTATGAAAAGAACAGAAGATGTTTTTAGAATGGAGGCGATGTAGAGTGAGTAACAAAGATTTTTAGCATTGTCAGCAACCCTCCAGATGTGGTATACCAAAAATTAGAGGTAGCATTAGTAAATATATAGGACAGTATATCATATTTACTTGTTTAAAACTTTTTTACATTTCTTCTCTTACTTCCTGGTTTCCATGCCTAGGCAAATGATGTCATACATCCCAGGAGTCTTCAGGAGGAGAGGAGGGATTTTCTCAGCTAAACACACACTCCTGCCTGCATGCCTGAACTAAAGGTAGATGGATTCCAGGAAATAAATGCTACTTGAATCATCTGCCCTAACTCAAGATGGCCACAGCCAGAAATACTAAGGAGATGTTTTTCAACGTGAATTCTCAGTAAAATAAAGCATAGAGACATGGATGGATGGGGGAGTTTGCTTTGAATATTAACCTGTTCCTATATGGCCTATGGTAGAATGATGGCCGGGCAGACCTCTCGTCCATCTGGGAGGGCGTCATATGACGTCTTCCTCGTCATGCCCCACATGCGTGCCCCTGGCGGTGTGCAGTACGCTGATCCCTGGTCTGCTGTGACTCATGGACACAATGCTTCACTGATGTAGATAAACAGCCAATGGAATTGGCTGTTTACCATGTGATCGGTTGAGTCTTATCACAGCCCATCACAAATGTAAACAAACAGCAGTAACTTGCTGTTACCGGCTTCTCCTCCTCGCACACATTCTCCTCCTCACACATGAACAGTGAGTTACCGCATTCAGTATTGTGCACCACACTGCCCTGATTTCCCTGTGTACACATCACAGAAGCCCATCAGACTTGTGTACCTGTCACAGCTGCCCATCAGTGTACCTGTCGCCAACCCATCAGTGTACCTGCCACCAGCCCATCAGCGTACCTGTCAGCACAGCCCATCAGCATACCTGTTGTGCCGCCCATCAGTGTACCTGTCGTGCAGCTCATCAGCATACTTGTCAGCACAGCCCATCAGTGTACAGTACATGTTGTGCAGTCCATCAGTGTACCTGTCAGCACATCCATCAGTGCAGCCTACCAGTGTATCTGTCATCAGTGCAGCTTAATCAGTGTACCCATTACAGAGCCACCATCACTGCCGCCCATCAGCAGTGTACCCATCACAGTTGCCTGTCATACAGCCAAGATATCAAAAAAAAATTTCTGTAGTAAGGAGGCTTTCAAAATCCTAAGTATGACAGACAAGAGCAGTGGGGAGCTCTCACCGTCGGTTTCTGATTCGGAATACGAGCCAGTAGAAAGTAGTGGGTTGGTGACCGAATCGGAGGAGGAAGCAGTCCCTCCTTAAAAACCCTTTGAGGACCAAGGGACGTATTTGTCCCATTATTATTATTATACAGTATTTATAAAGCGCCAATGGTTCACTCAGCGCTGTACATTACAAAGGGGGACAGAACATGTGACAGAACAATACCAATACAATGCAAAACATGAGGGGATTGAGGGCCCTGCTCTTTCGAGCTTACAATCTAGGAGGGAGGGGATAGTGGTACAGGAGGAGATAGCTGTGGGGGATGGAATGGTAGGAAGAGTGGAGGAGGTCGGCAGGTTAGCAAGGGGTGGGGTAGGCTTCCCTGAAGAGATGGGTTTTCAGGGTGCGCCTAAAGGAGAGGAGAGTAGGTGATAATCTGATGGGTTGGGGCAGGGAGTTCCAGAGGATGGGTGACACCCTGGAGAAGTCCTGGAGGTGGGCATGGGAGGAGGAGACCAGGGAACTAGAGAGAAGGAGGTCTTGTGAGGAGCGGAGTGTGCGTGCTGGGCGGTACTTGGATATTAGGTCAGTGATATAGTACGGGGCAGTATGGTGGACAGCTTTGTACGTCAGTGTTAGGATTTTGAATTTGATCCGTTGTGCAATCGGAAGCCAGTGGAGGGATTGGCAGAGGGGGGTGGCGGAGATGGAGCGGTTGGAAAGGTGAATGAGTCTGGCAGCCGTATTCAGGATCGACTGAAACGGGGATAGCCAGCGGCGAGGCAGGCCAGTGAGGAGGGAGTTGCAGTAGTCTAGTCGTGATATGATGAGGGAGTGGATGAGCTGTTTAGTGGTTTCTGGGGTTAGGAACGTGCGTATTTTGGCGATGTTGCGGAGGTGGAGTCTGCACGAGTTTGTTAAAGATTGGACTTGGGGCTGGAAGGATAGGTTGGAGTCCAGAATGACACCAAGTACTCTGGCCTGCAGGGCGGGTTTGATGGTAGCGTTGTTGGATGTGACGGAGAAGTCAATGGGGGGTGGTGTCCGGGCTGGGGGGAAGACAAGAAACTCGGTTTTGGAGAGGTTCAGTTTAAGGAAGTGGAGCAACATCCAGTCTGATATGTCACTCAGTAGGTGTGTGATTCGGGCGGAGACCGAGGGGGTGAAGTGGGGAGTTGAGAGATAGATTTGTGTGTCGTCGGCATAGAGGTGGTAGTTGATGTCGTGAGAGTGTATGAGTCCCATGTTTTTAATTGCCTGTATCATCTGATTAAGAACTTAAAATACTTTTTTTTTTTGGTTTGAGTCAAAATATTAGTTCTTATCAACAAATAAATCTAGTTTTTTGCCAATTATTTCATGAAATGGCTTAGTTACAGCAACTGAAGTGTACGAACTTTAAAAACAAAAAATTGATTCTTTTGGCATTCCGTAATCTTATGGTCCTCAAAGGGTTAAAGAGTAAGATGCTCTGAAGAGCAGGCAACCACGAGTAGTGCCATGCACCCCAACTGTTAATCGGCAAATGCCAACAGAGGTAGACCCCAGGATGAAAAGCCCACTACCAGCACTGGAATATCATACCAGACCACACCAGAGTCAGGGTCCAAACATACCTCCCAGATGCTCTGGCAAACCCTTTATGACTGCCTTGCAGCTCAGGATCAGCTACAATCCTCCCTTTCACTGCACAGCCAGGTGTGCAGCCCAACATAGACAGTTTTTCCTCAACTGATTTTTTAAATTAATTTTTTTCTGATAATTTACTTCAATTTATTGGTGACCAGACTAACTTGTTTGCCCAACAATATATCGCACACAACCCAATTCATGCTATGCCCATCCATTTGAATAGAGACGCCTAACAGTAGAGGAGTTTATTCTGTTTTTGATCCTTACGATCAACATGGAGCTTACAGAAAATAACAAATTACATTCATATTGGTCCACCCACCCCATCAATCCCATTCCCATCTTTTCAGCTGTAATGTCTAGGTCGTGCTATGACATGATAATGCACTTCCTGTATTTCAGTGATAATTCCCAATACCCTCCCCGAGATCAGCCTGGCTATGACAAACTCTATCAAATTTGCCCGCTAATTCATTTTTTTTCCAAAATATTTGCTGAACTTTATGTCCCTGACCAAAAAATCTGTCTAGAGGAATCTGTTGTCCATTTTACTGGCCGGCTGGGAATCAGGCAATACATTTCCAATAAAAGGGCCTGGTATGGACTGAAGCTCAACAAGCTCTGTGAAAGTGACACTGGATATGTGCATGCCTTCTGCGTGTATGAAGGCAAAGACTCCCAGCTCCAGCCCCTGTGGGTGCCCAACCTACATTGGCACAAGTAGAATAATTGTCTGGGACCTGGCTTTTCCAAAAGGGTATCACACCTACCTAGATAATTATTACACAAGCTTGCCCCTTTTCTGCCACCTGTACCTTGAGAAAATGTTGTCCTGTGATACCACCCGAACAAACAGGAAGGGCTTCCCACAAAATCTAGTGAACACAAGGCTACAAATGGGGGAATCTGCAAGTTTGAGGAACAAGGAAGTGTTGGACGTGAAGTGGAGGGATAGAAAAGATGTTTACACCCTCTCCACCATCCACAGTGACGCTATGGTGAAAATTCATGGAAGCCAAGGTCCCATTCGAAAGCCAGAGTGTACAATCAACTCATGGGGGGGTATTTAAACAACCAGATGCTGCAGCCCTATTTATCAACAAGGCAGTCCCTCTTCTGGTATAAAAAATACAAAATTGCAATATAGTTTTCCCATATGGCCATTTTTAATGCATACCTCACCTATCAAAAGTCAATGGAAAGACTTACCACCTTCCTCAAATTTATAGAAGATGTTGTCACTGTCCTAATCTATGAGCAAGGATCTTCACCACAAAGCATTCACTCCAGTTGTGTCAGCAGCCTTCATGAATGCCTATTACCTGAGAACATTTCACCATCACAAACAGGTATGCAACAGAGGGGGAGTTGGGAGAGACACCAGTTTTCATTGTCTCCAATGTCCCTCCCAATCAAGCCTAAGCATCAGAGACTGCTTCCAACGTTATCACACATTACTAAAATACTAGTTCCCTTTATTTTTTACAGCCTGCCATTTCCCCATTTTTATTATCTGTGCTGATCTTTTGCCTTGATTGACCATGACTTCCACCTTAACTGACCCTGGACTGTTTACTGACAATGCCTTTGTCTGAAGTCTGGATTGTTTCTAAACCACATTTTTGCCTTCCACCTGAACTGATCCTAGCCTGTTTATCGACTATCTGGATTATCAGCCACATTTATACCTTCTTCCTGGACTGACCTCGGCCTGTTAATCGACCATATTTTTTGCCTGCCACTTGTATTGATCTTTTCCCTGCTATTGTAGTATTGGGATTCAAGATAACACAGGGGTCTCACATACTGAATGTGAGGGGCTTCAGAGTAGAGTTCATAGTAGAGAAAAACTGTTTTTGGTTTTCACCAGGTTTTGTAATTCCTGAAAACAGGGACTGTTTGTCCTGAGACTTCAAAGAGATTGAGTGGGACAAAGCCTCTACCCCTGTCCCTTGATCCTACCTGACCGAGGCTCTAAGCTTGATGTTCCTGCCTGGTGCCTGGACCAATACTTTGGCTGTGCTGAGCATATCTCCTCTTGCTGTCTGTACTGACCCATGACTTTTAATGAACCATGTTCTTGCCTGCTGCCTGGATGTCAGCCTGCTGGCTATTCTAACCCTGTCCTGTTTATCTACCATATTCCTTCCTGCTGTCATGTTCAGGAGAAGTAGCAAAATGTATTTTTGAGTATATAAGAAATATCCTATAAATTGACAACTTTGTGTAAAAAAATGCTTTTTCATTTTCTTTCCACATTTTCCAAAAACGTAAAAAAAAAAAGATATGTTCAAAAGTTAAAATATACGTTGGGATGTTTTCTTTCCTAAAAAATTTTTTTATGGGTGTTTCTGGGTGTTTCAACTGTACTAGTGCTCCAGGGACTTCAAAACTGTGATGGGTAGTCAGGAAATGTATGCTCCTAGAATGCCTATAGGTGCTACTTGGATGTTGGGTCTCTGTATGTGGCTAGGCTGTGGAAAAGTCTCACACATGTGGTATCACCATACTCAGGAGGAGTAGCAGAATGTGTTTTTGGAGCATAATTCTTGGTATGTACATGTCGTGTGCTAGAAATATCTTATAAATTGTCAACTTTGTGTGAAAAAAATGTTTTCGTTTTTCTTTCCACATTTTCTAAAAACTTCTGTAAAAAGAAATCACATGTTCAAAAGGCTCATTATGCCTCATAGAATATACCTTGGGATGTTTGCTTTCCAAAATGGGGTCATTTTGTCTGTGTTTCCACTGTCCTGGTGCTCCAGGGACTTCAAACCTGTGATGGGTAGTCAGGAAATTAGATGTGTAATTTCTGCCCCTTTTATGCCCCTAGAACGCCTGAAGGTGCTACTTGGATGTTGGGTCTCTGTATGTGGCTAGGCTGTGGAAAAGTCTCATACATGTGGTATCACCATACTCAGGAGGAGTAGCAGAATGTGTTTTGGGGTGTGATTGCAAGTATGCCTATGCCAGGTGTGAGAAATTTGTTAATGTATCAATTACGTGTGAAAAAAAACTCACCATGTCTTTTACTAAATACCTTGGACTGTCTACTTTCCAAAAAAGGGTCATTTGGGGGCTATTTGTAATTTCCTAGCATGTTAGGGCCTCTAGAAATTAAATAGGCCCTAGTGAGTATGGGTATGAGGTACATGGTACTGCTACTCATTCACAAAAAAATGTAGTGTAAAAATTTTTAAAAATGTCTCCTGAAGTAGATCCAACATCAATCATGATGCCCGCTGGCACCGCCTACCCAAACAAAAAAAAAAAAATGCTCCGTTCTTGACACTGACTCCCGCTGCGCCAACCTGACAGTTCTTAAATATCTAAGGGGTGGGGGCCACCCGCTGACGTCATCATGTGCTGTGATTGGCCAAAGCATTGCACCTGACCTGTGGTTAGGTGCATTGCTTTGGCCAATCACAATGCACTGTCAGGGTGCAGTGCATTGTGGGGTGCAGCGGGTGAAGAGCCCGCTGAACACCCTTACCGTTTTTGTGTTCAATAAACACACAAACTGCCTATGTTCGAGTTGAACTTACTGTATGTTCAACTCGAACATCAAGCCCAACTCTAATCACCGCTACAGAGTGCAGAGTTACCGTCAACATGACAGATACAGGACACAAGAGAACGTGAGGAGACTCCATAACAGACTGCAGAGTGGTGAGAGGCCACTGACCACATTGCTTTACCCTCCTCTTAAAGGGTCAGTGTCACTCTAACTTAGGACTTAGTTTGAGGACTTGCGCTCTTTACTGTGGGATACAAATATACCTGAGCACTCCAATCTGGGACTCTGGGCCTCAAAATTCAGTTCCACACTGGGAGGGGTCTTAGAGAGACTCAAGGACCTTTCAGCTTCTAGGTGAGTACCACTTTTAGTTAGGACACCCTAGATATAGTATTCTTGGTCCACACTTTGTAACAAAATAAAATCAATTGTACAATACAACAAAACAGTTTATAGCTGCTGCCAGTTTTTGTTGTCATTACCTCGTTGGGTGTATACACCAAATAAATCCTCCTTCTTCAGCCTTAGTTCATCAGAGGGTGTGGCGTTGCTGGAATGGTTGATAACATCCAGAATCAGTGGCTCCTTCATTGGCCCTGGTTAAGAAAGCTTTACAATAAAAAATAGGTTTTACAGATGCTTAAAGACCTCTGCCTTGCAAGATATCTCATAAAAAATTACATCCAATTGATGATTCCCAATATATGACCTGTATGTTATGACAGACGTTTGAAAATAATTAGTGACATAGGTGTAGCATCCTCCTAGATAGGTTATTTCTAATGTAAAAAGGTTTTGTTATTAAAGCTTGCAAGATGTTTATAGAGTGTAATGTGAGAGTTAAATTAAGAAGTTCACTTTTGTTGGCTGACTAGAGTTCTAACTATATTTTTTCAACAGTCTGTACTGACCAAGGCAGGAGCTACAAGCCAGAGACAGAGCATCTAGGGGGAAAGGATCACTCCTGTCTGTCAAAGGGACAGAAACACAGCCGCATTCTCAGCTGCCATTCAGTCACAGCCGATCTGACACTACCTGTTCCTGGTCTGTTAGCCGCCTGAGATCACGAGAGAAAAAAAGAGAGAGAGCCCTCAGAGCTGGCCTGAACACCACACTGCTGGCCTGATCCCATCCACTCCTCGCTATCAGTCGCCTGACAGGGAGGGTACTGCTTCAGTCTGTAAGAAGAGGAAGAGAGAGAGATGTGGCTGAATTCCTAGTTGTGGTCCAATCTCCTCAGTCTGAAGATAACACCATCGACCCAACTTTGCCTACTCTTGTCCATCAGACACCAGATAAAGGAAGAGCTGGCACACCACACCCTGACTGATGAACAACTCACTCCTTTACTTGTGCAAGGAATTGGCCTATAGTTCTACAGAGGAGAAAGTGTCCTCCTATTTGTAGATAGTTTTGCAGTATCCCACTCAATTTCCTGTCCCCATTGAAGTTACCAAAAAATAAAAACACCAAAAAAGAATACCCCTGGACTGTTCATTGAGTCAAAGAGTGACTGCGACTGTATGCCTGGCTATGGGGCAACTAATGGGAACCCCCCCCCCACTGGGCATCTGTCAAGTGGCGCCTACGGGGGTAGCGCTACACAGGGACACAGTGAGTAGAGGATAGACTGTTGCTGTGTGGAGCTCTTTTCTTTGGGAGAGACTGTTCCAGTTTTTGCTGACTCAGGGCCATCTCCAGTGGTGTGGGATCCCTCTGAAGCTGAATGTCCACATAATCTACTATTAGAGGCCTACTATCAAGAAGTTAGTTCTGCTAGAGAGTGTCCTCAGTTCAAGTTGCACTAGTTCTGTAGTATCTCAAGTCTCACCTTATTCCACATCCCCGTTCTTCAAACAATAAACCCTCAAAATTAACTCCCTCCTGGTTATTGTGTGGAGGAACTGAAAACTGCTGTGTGCCTGCTTGCTGTGCACCCTTTAGGGAATAAGAACCTGGGGTATACAGTGGGATCAGCTTGGGGTCTGTGCTACATAGGCAACAAAAGTAAGATTGATATGCTCATCTTGTACACAGTGTGCAGAACACTATCAGGTTCCCACACTTCACAACAGTATCATTTACATTTTTGATAGCTGTAATAAAGTAGAGCTGTTTAGTTTAAGACCTCATGCACACTAGGTATTAAAAATGCTTCTTTTAAGGGAATTTGTGATTTTTTTTGCCTCTAAATGCCCCTCTATGTTAGCCAAAACAAATAGTTTGTGTTTAGGTAAATGTCCTTGTTAATTAAAGTGGTAGTAAATTCCGGATTTTGATTTTTACCTACAGACAGGGGCGGACTGACAACTCATGGGGCCCCCGGGCAATAGGGGATCATGGGGACCCTGTGTCCTTGCCCAAACTAAAAAAAGTCTATGAAAAAGGTACCAGGGGCATCTCATGGGGCCCCCTACTGACCCCGGGCCCTCGGGCAGTGCCCGAGTTTCCAAATGGTCAGTCCGCCCCTGCCTACAGGTGAGATTGTAATAAAGCTTACCTGTAGGTTCAATGTATATCTCCTAAACATGCACCGTTTAGGAGATATTCGCTTGTTTGGCAGCTGGTGATGTCACCAATGCATTATCGCTGAAGAAACGGCATACTTGTGCCATTCCTTCAGAGCTCTGTGCCGTGGCAGTGACTCATGTGAGCATGTGCAAGAGTGATGTCATAAGCAACTCGGCCATTCAAGCAGCCACAGCCCACCAACCCAGAAAGAAGACCGGGTGAAGATGGAAGCCTCTGCAGTGGTGACAGCTAGGGTTGCCACCTCATCCCTTTAAAACCGAGCACATATTAATTACACAGGTTCTTTGGCTAATTTATTGCAGATAAGGCACTAACACCCCGGTCACATCGAGTGCGACTTGGCATGCGATTTGCAAATCTATTGTCTGCTATTAGAGTGGTCATATCGGTGTGGTTCCGACTTGGTCAGAGCCGCATTGATTTCTAAAGTAGTGAATGCACTACTTTTGGTGCAATTTGCATAGACATCTGTGTCAGATATTCAATAGAAAGGATGGCACTTTCAGGGTGCATGAACATGTATACCAAACTTTTGGTATTCATGTTCATGCACCCTGAAAGTCCCATCCTTTCTATTGAATATCCTTAATTCTAAGGGATGTGGTGCAATAAGCATATCTGGTCACTTGCTCGCCACTTTACTGTTACTATCTGTGTCAAATGTCTTGCAAATCGCACCTCAAATCGGCAAATCACCCGCATTTGAAATAATGCGACTTCACTGCAAGTAGCACAAATTCAAAATCGGCTTTGAGGTGACTAGGGTGTAAGGGTACGTTAGTGTTTAGCCGCCTTTGCGGTTTTTAGCGTTTTTTATTGGGAAATTTTTTTTTTGCTCAAAAGAAGTCCAAAAATGCTGGTTTGATGCGTTTTACTGCATTTTTTCCACGTTTTCAGTGTTAGAGCTAGAAACCCACTAGTTTTCTTTTTTTCTATCCAGCCAAAAAACGCTGGTTACAGTCTATGTGTGCATGGACACATAGGATAACATGGTAAGGAGTTTATTGGCTGTAGAAAAAAATGCCAAAAGCCAAAAACAGCCGCTGTAAAAACGTCCAGTGTGCATGAGGACTAAAGGTTACACAGTCATGTGACTCACTTGCATACATTATTGCATGAGATAATAAAAGAGTCAGTTCATCAAAGTAAAAAATCGAATGTGACCCCTGATGTGAGGTAAATGCAGCACAATTGTTAAAATACTGAGATAAATACCTAAAAAAAAAAGAGATAAATCATTAAAGTCAATTCATTAAAAAAACACATTCGTTATTTATCACCTGGTGTTTGCTGGCGGTATTTTAGAAATGTACAAAATAACAATTAGAGGAACTCTGCACTAGCAAGAAAGTGAAAAGTATACAATGTATCAGTGTAAAAATTTTCTCCTCTGAGCTCAGGAAAGCAAATAAATTGTAACATTTCATCAGAGGGAGATCATTTTTTGAATGAAAATACACAACAATGTTTTCATGGTTTCACAGTGTTGCTGTGTGCCTTCTGGTGCAATGTTAGCCTGCAAAAAAAAATTGTGAAAAAACACAAAAAAATTCCGCAAAATTGAAATGAGAAATATCTCAAAATATAAATATTTAACGCATTCAGTAAATATCGCAAAACAAATATTTAATGCGTTTGGTAAATAACGCATGTTTTTAGTGAATTGACTACTTTTGAAATAAATACTGCATGAGTTATTTTAACTCTAAAAATCATGCGGTATTTATTCTCTGAGGCTCCGTTCACACTTATGCAGTTTGCTTTTTGACCGTTTTGCAGTGCTTTTCACCGTTTGTTTTGTGATTTTCTATATGCGTTTTTGACTCGTTTTTACAGCGTTTTGCATTTTGTTCAGCTCTTTTTTTTTAAAGTGGAATTTTTTTTTGCTGGGCAGAATAAAAATGCAAAATGCGGCAAAAATGCACTACAATGCATTTCAGCAGATTCTCCATTAAACTCTATTGTAGCAAAGACGCTGCTCTTTGCTTTTAAAAAAATCCCTGACCCTTTCCAAAAATGCAGCAGCTCAAAAAAGCATAGATGTGAACATGATCCATAGTAAACCGTGTTAAACCGTGTTTTCCAAAAAGCAAAAAGCACTAAAAAACGCATTGATGTGAACAGAGCCTAAATGAATTGACCCCTAAGTGAGTTTAGTCTTTGGTCACACTGAATATGACTTTGAAATTGTGCATTTCACTTGAATTCGCACAATTTCAAAGACGGATGTCAGTAGGACTTCAGGTGCAACTTGGAAAACATCTGTGCGACTTCATGCAAAAAGTAGTGCATGAAATACTTTCAAAATCGTTGCGACTTAGTGTTGCCACCTCATCCCTTTAAAACCGAATACATATTAAATACACAGGTTCTGAGGCTAATTTAATGCAGATAAGGCACTGAGTTTAACCTCTTGCCGACCGCGCATAGCCGAATGACGGCTTCACCGCGGCCGGCCAGTTCTGAGTGGACGTCATATGACGTCCTCCCAGAACGTGCTCTCCTGCGCGCCCCAGGGGGCGCGCACCCGGCGATCTCCGTGATCGCTGTGTCCTACGGACACAGCTGATCACGTGATGTGGTGAAAGGCCGATCCCACCGGCCTTTTACCACGTGATCAGCGGTGTCCAATGACACGCTGATCACAGGGAAATGCAAGTGCCGGTTCTCGGCTGCACTTTCCTCACGCTGTCAGATCGTGAGGAAAGTACTGCCGAGAACCGGCAGTTGTCAGAGAGGGGATCGGCACCGATCATCAGGGCACTGATGATCAGTGCCCTGATGATCGGTGCCCAGCAGGGACACCCGCAAGTTCCGCCCAGCAGTGCGCCCACTAGCCCCGCCCACCCGTTCCCAGCAGTGCCCCCACCTGTGCCCAGCAGTGCCCCCACCTGTGCCCAGCAGTGCACCCACCTGTGCCACTCTGCAGTGCCACCTACCTATGCCCAGAAGTGCCACCTACATGTGCCCAGCAGTGCCACCCACCTGTGCCCACCCACCTGTGCCCACCAGTGCCACCCACCTGTGCCCACCAGTGCCACCCACCTGTGCCCACCCACCAGTGCTGCCCACCAGTGCCACCCACCAGTGCAGCCCAGCAGTGCTGCCAGTCAGTGCCACCAGTCAGTGCCCAGGGGTTGTGCCAGTCAGTGCCGCCAGTCAGTGCCCAGAAGTGATGCCAGTCAGTGCCGTCTATCAGTACCCATCATCAGTATCACCTATCAGTGCCACCTATCAGTGCTGCATATCAGTGCCGCCTATCCGTGACCCCTAATTAGTGCTGTCTATCAGTGCCGCCTATCCGTGCCACCTCATTAGTACTGCCTATCAGTGCCCTTTAGTGCTGCCTATCAGTGCCCATCAGTGCCGCCTATCAGTGCCCATCAGTGCCGCCTCATCAACGCAAATCAGTGAAGGAGAAAAAATACCTGTTTGAAAAATTTTATAAAAGAAACAAATAAACTTTTTTTTTTTTTTCTAATTTTTTGCACTTTTTTTAATTTATAGCGCAAAAAGTAAAGCGCCCAGTGGCGATTAAATACCACCAAAAGAAAGCTCTATTTGTGAGAAAAAAATGATCAAAATTTCATATGGGTACAATGTTGCATGACCGCGCAATTGTCAATCAAAGTGCGGCAGCGCTGAAAGCTGAAAATTGGCCTGGTAAGGAAGGGGTATAAGTGCCTGGTAGGCAAGTGGTTAATTACCACATTAATCAGCCACAGAACCTGTGAAATTAATATGTGTTCGGGTTTAAAGGGATGGGGTAGCAACTCTAGTGCAACTTTTGATGGAGTCGGAATGGGACCAATGTGACCGCTTTTATTGCGGACAATAATCGCATGACAAGTTGCACCGGTGTGAACCACTGAGTTTAATGCCCACCTTAATCAGCCACAGAACCTGTGTAATTAATATATGTTTGATTTAAAGGGATGAGGTGGCAACACTAATGACAGCGTGCCACTGGAGGACTTTGTTTCAGGCGAGTCTTTCATAATGTGCTAGTATGCGCAGGGGCGGACTGACCATTTGGGAACTCGGGCACTGCCCAAGGGCTCGGGGTCAGTAGGGGGCCCCATGAGATGCCCCTGGTACCTTTCATAGGCTTTTTTGGGTATGGTTTGAGTGTGGGCAAGGACACAGGGTCCCCATGATCCCCTATTGCCCGGGGGCCCCATGAGTTGTCAGTCCACCCTTGAGTATGCGATATATACTAGCACATTATGCCTTTACATTGCAGGAAGAAAGTTTTTTTTTTTTTTTGAGGATATGTTCACCCTTCCTAACATGTCACACTCATTTTCAGGGTGTAACATTTAACTGGCCTTTGCTCCCCCCATTCCCTGCTTTGACAACTAGCGGGGAGTCTTCTCCCCCCTCACTAGCTGTCGAATTACAAAAACTAAATGTGGCCATGTGGGGCTCCATGCACACGGCTGCATCACTCAATCACAGTCATGAGTGAATGAGAGACTTC